>NC_090440.1:165428981-165744314 GCF_031143425.1 Pleurodeles waltl | reverse complement strand
CTTAAAAGGATTCAAAATTTGGTGTCCTTATCTCTGAACAGGTACATTTACCATGGCGAACCCGCAAAGTTGATAATTGCAGTAAACGTTCGACCTCCCTTCACTGCTCATTTAGTTGAGGATCATCCAGCCTATAGAACAGAAACATTTTATTCTTGGGTCGATTTTCAAGCTTCAATGGGAATTCTAATACATTTCTTCATTATACACCTACTAATATACCTGCACAATACAGAGCATACACATACCTAGAGATACCTCTATCCTTTTAAGACCACAATAATTGGCTTGATGGTGCCCTACGACACACAATACTTCATGTTAGTTTAGGTCCTCTGAGTGATGATGGTCCTACCTGGCCTTTATTTGCCACAGAAACACCGCATCCTGATGCAGGCACCTTTGTGCTAGCTGAGGTTCACCGCTTATACATTGAGGTTATAGCAATATATGGACTCAGTACAATTTGTAATGCAAACATTAAATACTAACCCAGTATGGGCTGCTCCAGAGCAACCTCACACAGTCACACCAGGCATTAACCCTGCAACTGTACATTCAATTATGGGTAAGGTACCCGTCAAATGGGAAAAAACTCTGTTTTCGTTAGTTCAAAAAATAAATGCAGTGGATGCAGTATTTCCCCATACAGGACCTCAAGATAAACATAGTATTCTCACTATATGCTTGCCATTTGGGATGGCTCCCGCAGTATGGTATTTGCCATGCTCTATACTACCACGCATAGTACACCAACACTTGCCAATCTTCCGGAAGTGTTAAAACAAATTCAATATGAATATGGGACTGCCCTGGATTTGGGGGTGCAATTAAAGGGCAATTTTGCCAAGGTGTCTTCAATAATACTAAGTAATCTTAAAGGGAAAGCAGTAACCCTAGCAATGCGCATGTGGCTCCAGAACACTAATGTACAGGATCAAGAACACGAGTTGCCAGAGATTATTGCTGTAACCTACTCTAGTATTGGTTGGGATCATCTGGGAGCCAGACCTAGTGAATCACACTCCTATAAGGATTCTACCAAGTAAGCACCTGAGGGTTCTAAAAAAACACTGGGATATACAAAAACAAACACATAAAAAAAAAACTGATGAATCTCCGCATTCAGAAACCCCCCAAGACCTCTATAATCTTAGAAATAGAGATAATATAAAAACTCCTGATAGATATCAGCATAATGATACATGCCAATCTCATTCCTTTCAGGACTCACTGGATAAATGCAGTGAGAGAGGTGGGCGGTCCGAGCAGCGAGCTGAGTACATGAAACCGAGAAAGGAGTCACAACGCAATTTAAAAAGAAGAAGGTGGCAGCGATTTCTATAAGAAATGGCACTAAGGATGAGAGCTTTGCTGAAGAACAGGAAGTGGGCACTGCCCCTGCTAGACAGCGCAGCAGAGGACACAATAGTTTGATGGAATCGTCAAGAGTATGTGGAGGTGAAAGCAACTAATTACTTTTTACAAGTCGAGACTGCGGATAAGCGCTTCTCCACACCTGATAGGGTATATAAACTAAAAATACAATTAGAAGGAGACACTGAGCGCACAATTGATGCAATCTTTTTGGATTGTGTAAGTACCATTTATGATATTTTATTGGCCAAAAAAGATTGGCCACCAGAATTTGCCCGTAATCTCCCATATGCAGAAGGGGTAATTGAACCATTTTTCTTGCACCTTGTTCCAAGATAGCTCAGAGGGGCTTGTGCTATTGATTGGGAATTGGTGCAGTCACCAGCATTGTATCGCAATCATGTAGGGTGGAATAAAGACGCTCCCTACCCTATAATACCAATTAGGTCCCAACCACAAGCTCAACCACAATAAACATGAAGTTAAAACACCCATGAGAGAAATCCTCATGCAATTAGAGTACCGGGAGTAATCGAACCCTGTGTCTCACCAATGAAGTACCAGTTGATCCTTGCAGCTAAACCGGACCATTCATATAGAATAGTCTTAGATTACAGAAATTCAAATAGTCATGCATGCATATTTGCCTTTCAAAATGTACACAGCAAGCACTTATCAACAATATGATGCACAAAAATACAAAACAACCTTGGATATTTCTAACGGTTTCTTCTGCCAAAATATAGCACCTGAAAGTAGGGATTCAACCCCTTCGCTGCCAAGCCTTTTCTCCTCAGCTGCCGAGCCTTTTTTGGCTATTTGGGGCAGTTCGCGCTTAGGCCCTCATGCCTTTTTGTGCACATATGCTACCCGCATCAAATTTGCGTCCTTTTTTTCCAGCATCCTATGGATCCTAGAGGTACCCAGAGTTTGTGGGTTCCCCTGGAGGAGACCAAGAAATTGGCCAAAATACAGTGAAAATGTTTTTTTTTTTTTTTAAGAAAAATGGGAAAAGGGCTGCAGAAGAAAGCATGTAGTTTCTTCCCGTGAAGATGGCATCAACAAATGGTCTGCGGTGCTAAAATCACCGTCTTCCCAGCTTTCAGGAACAGGCAGACTTGAATAAAAAAAAAAAAGCACATTTTTCAACACAAATTTGGAATTTTACTGGGACGTACCCCATTTTTATTATTTTTTCTGCTTTCACCCTCCTTCAAGTTAGTGCCAGAAATGGGTGTGAAACCAATGCTGGATCTCAGACAGCTAAACATTTCTGAGAAGTAGACAGAATTCTGAATTTAGCAAGGGGTGATTTGTGTAGATCTTTCAAAGTTTTCCTACAGAAAGTAACAGCTAAAATAAAAAAATATTGAAAGAGAGGTGAAAAAAGAGCCATTTCTGTCCAAGTCTTCTAGAACATTTTCCCAGCTATGGCAGAATTTTGAAAGCAATATACCGTTACGTCTGCTGGACTCTTCTGGTTGCGGGTATATAAAGGGCTTGTAGGTTCATCAAGAACCCTAGGTACCCTAAATCAAGAAATGAGCTGCACCTTGCAATGGGTTTTCATTGTATACCAGGTATACAGCAATTTATTTGGTAAAATATAAAGAGTCAAAAATAGGTATCAAGGAAACCTTCGTATTTCCAAAATGGGCACAAGATAAGGTGTTGAGAAGCAGTGGTTATTTGAACATCTCTGAATTCCGGGGTCCCCATACTAGCATGTGAATTACAAGGCATTTCTCAAACAGACATCTTTTTTATACACTGTCTTACATTTAGAAGGAAAAAAAGTAGAGAAAGACAAAGGGCAGTAACACTTATTCTTCTATTCTGTGTTCCCCCAAGTCTCCCAATAAAAATGGTACTGCACTTGTGTGGGTAGGCCTAATGCCCGCGACAGGAAACGCAACATGGACAGATCACATTTTTACATTGAGATCTGATGTGTTTTTTGGAAAGTGCCTAGCTGTGGATTTTGGCCAATAGCTCACCCGGCATCTAGGGAAACCTACCAAAACCTGTGCATTTTTAAAAACTAGACATCTAGTGGAATCCAGGAAGGGGTGACATGTGGGGCGCTCACCAGGTTCTATTTCCCAGAATCCTTTGCAAACCTCCCGATAAAAATGGCACCTCACTTGTATGGGTAGGCCTAGTGCCCGCAACAGGAAATGCCCAAAAACACAACATGGACACATCACATTTTCCCAAGGAAAACTGACCTGCTTTTTGCAAAGTCCCTAGCAGTGGATTTTGGCTTCTAGCTCAGCCGGCACCTAGGGAAACCAAGCAAACTTATACATTTATGGAAAGTAGACACCTAGGGGAATCCAGAATGGGGTGACTTGTGGGGTTCTTACCAGGTTCTGTTACCCAGAATCATTTGCAAACCTCACATGTTGGCAAAAAAAACACTTTTTCCTCACATTTCGGTGATGGAAAGTTCCGGAATCTGAGGGGAGCCACAAACTTCTACCCAGCGTTCCCCCAGGTATCTGGAAAAAAATGGTACCTCACTTGTGTGGATAGACCCAGTGCCCCTGTTAGGAAATGCCCCAAAACACAATGTGAACACATCAAAATGATCTATAACAAAACTATGGCCCTCATTACAACTCTGACGGTCGGTGTTAAAGCGGCGGTAACACTGCCAACAGGCCAGCGGTAAAAAAAAATGAGATCATGACCACGGCGGAAACTTCCAAAATAGACAGCCACTTTAATACTCCGACCGCCACGGTGGTAGCAACAAGCCCCACGGTGGTAACCGCCAACAGACAGGCGTAAGACAATGTACCGCCCACACCATTATGAGAGGCCAATCCTCCAGCTTTTCTGGGGTGGTACCAACGCCATCAAAACCACGGCAGAAACAGTACATCGAAGGGGAACCACTCACCGTTCAACACTCCACAAAGAACCAGGACGCCATGGAGCCCAAATTGCAGATCCTCCCTATGTTGGTGTATCTTCTCATACACCACGAAGTAGAAAGAAGGCGTGGGCTGCGATGACGGTGATTACTGCACCTAGCACACAGGGCAGGGGAGGAGGGAAAAGAGAGTGACACACACACGTGGCACGCAACACCCCCACCCTAACCCACAACATACACACAAACACATACAACAACAATACTGATACACCCCGTCACCCCCTGGAAGAACGCAAGGACAAAAGGAAATGAGTCTAACCAGTGTTATATTGTAACATTCAGATACAGCAGTAGAATTTAAATAAATAGTATATACAAATTTTACATTATATACACAAGGCCGTACACTGTCCCTTGTAAATGTCCGTGGACCAGTGGTCCAAAAACGCACCATGCAGGCCAGTGATGGGTGTCCATGCATTGTTGTTGCATGCAGGGCCTGGTATTGGGATGGGTGGGTTGTGCTAGTGGAGTAAGTGTGAGGTGTTGGAGTGATGGGGGTGAGGGTGGGGGTAGGAGTTTAGGATGGCATGCAGGTAGGGTGTGGGGGATAAATTAGTGTAGATTTGACTTATCAGAGTCCAGTCCTCCTGCTACTCCTGTGAGGCCCTCAGGATGCATTATTGCCAAGACTTGCTCCTCCCATGTTGTTAGTTGTGGCGGAGGAAGTGAGGGTCCACTGCCAGTCCTCTGTACAGCAATCTGGTGTCTTGAAACCACGGAATGTACCTTCCCCCATTGGTCTTTCCACCTCTTCCTGATGTCATCTCTGGTTCTGGGATGTTGTCCCACGGCGTTGACCCTGGCGACGATTCTCCGCCATAGCTGCATCTTCCTTGCAATGGACGTCTGCTGCACCTGTGATCCGAATAGCTGTGGCTCTACCTGGATGATTTACTCCACCATGACCCTGAGCTCCTCCTCAGAAAACCTGGGGTATCTTTGAGGTGCCATGATCTGGTGTGAGTGACGTGTGAGGTGATGTGTGGGGTGCTGTGTTGTGCTGTATTATGTGATGTGCGTGGATGGTGTATATGTGGTGTTCTGTGCCTCTGGATGATGGTGTGGTCTTTGCTTTTCTCTCTCTTTGCTTGTTCACATTTTTTCATTGTAAGGGGTTGTGGGTACTGTGGGGGTGTGTTTTATAGTGTTGTGAGTATGTGGGTGTGGTGGGTGTATGTGTGTCAGGTGTGTGTATTTCGAATTGTCCAATATGGTGTAGTTTTGTAAGTGCGTGTGTATTTTGATCGCGGCGGTGTGTACTGCTAATGGTTTACCACAGTTGAAAGACCGCCGCATTGATTCATGGGTCGTGATACTGTGGGCGTATTCCTGTTGGCGTGGCGGTGTGGGTTTTGCTATCGCCAGTTTATCACTGACCTTTGGGCTGGCGGACTTGTGTGTGTGTTTGTATTGTGGCGGATTTCTCTGTGTGGGTCATAGTACCCGTAGCGGAATACCGCCGCGGTCACGGTATATTGGTGGCCGTCGGCACAGTGGTAGGTGGGATTTTCCGCCAGGGTTGTAATGAGGGCATACCTATTTTTGCAGTGGGGGTGGGGGAACACCTGCCTTTTTGGCCCCGGATGCAGCGGTCATTTTCAACTCTTCCAAATTTGTGGGAATCCACTGGGTAGTGCTTGAGTGTGGCCTAAGTCTGGCAGCGTTGTCCTGCAAGTACTGCTCAGCATACAAATTAGTCTGTCCAACAATCTCTTCCAAATATACATCATCTATAAACAACTGAAAGAAATTGATAGGCAAAAAAAAGTTTGCCATATTCACTCTAAACCCCGGGAGACCAGTAAAGACAGGCAACTCCAGCTGCTCCATGTTTCGGGCAACCCAGAGGTCAGGTCTTCCAATGGGAAGCTTTTCA
Organism: Pleurodeles waltl; assembly: GCF_031143425.1. Taxonomy (NCBI): domain Eukaryota; kingdom Metazoa; phylum Chordata; class Amphibia; order Caudata; family Salamandridae; genus Pleurodeles; species Pleurodeles waltl. Next base: position 165,738,117 of record NC_090440.1, on the reverse strand, counting down.
GCCCCAGGCTGCTGCACGAATGGCACATCAGTGTCCTCCTCTACAACAGGCACTTCATCGACACTCAGAGTGGCTTCATCATCAGATGATTCTTCTCTGACAGAAAATTCACTGCCAGAATCTAGCACTTCCTCCTCTGCCTCAGATGCAGAGTCATTCTCATAATCATGGTCAGTAGACAACTCAAAAAGCATACCAACAACCTGCTGAGCGGTCACTCTGTGGCTAGTCATGATCTTTTCTAAGACGTCTAACTTGACAAATGCACCAACAAAAACCAGCACTGTCTAAAATAAGTGATAAACAAAGTGTGGCTTTATCACAAAGAGTTATGTACTCAAAAACTATACCACTCACTTGCCCGAAAAAGCTAGACTCATCGGCAACTACTCTTCACAGACACAGCAATCACCAATGAGATCCCACTAAAAAGATAAAAGAAAAGAAAATTAGACATAAGACAATACAAATATCATTGTGCACAAATCTAAGGGCAATTTCACACACAATCCAGCATTTAGTACTCGATTTACCAAAATGACATTCATGCATGGTAACAATATTCATTTGGAATAAATTGTTTTCTCTTACCCAAAACATGCAACTGGCAAACTGCAGGTCAACCGCTGCCAAAACCGCAAGGAGTCACAGGAACGGAAGCAAAAGCTTTGAACTAGAACAAAGGAGAAATAAACCATTATAATCACAAATGCAAATACTTTGCCTGTTGACAAACACCCCGCCACCAAACATTTAGAAATTTTCCCTGTGTCTAGCAGTTTCTGCCCCCCTTGGGGCTGATGAGCCTAGAAAAAGTAGGCTGATCTGCCCTCAAGTGGGGCAGAAATGGCCAACAGTCAATTGCCCCCCTTGGGGGGCGACCCTTGCCCAAGGGACCGCACCCCACCAAAAAAAAAAACTAAAAAAAATCCCCAGTGTCTTGGTGGCTTCTGCCCCTCTTGGGGGCAGAGGGGCCTAGAAAAAAAGGCCGATCTGCCCCCAAGAGGGGCAGAAATGGCAATCAGTAATGTGCCCCGTTTGGGGGGGGGTGACCCTTGCCCAAGGGTCTGCCCCCCCCACACAAAACTCACACACACCCAAGATCCCTAGTGCCTAAATGGCTTCTGCCCCGCTTGGGGGCAGATGGGCCTAAAAATTATAGGCCGAACTGCCTCCGAGGGGGGCAGAAATGGCCAACACTGGTGTGCCCCCTTTGGGGGGCGACCCTTGCCCAAGGAGCCACCCCCAAACACACACCAAAAAAAAAAAATCCCTAGCATTACATATTGCCCCCCAAAGGGGAGCAAACCTTGCTCAAGGGGCCACTCCCCGCCACCTGAAACTGACCCAAAACAAATCCCTGGTGTTTAGTGGTGCGATCGGGCAGCAGGAATGCTGAAAATGACATTGAGGGAAAGGAAAATCCTTTCCTTTACCCTAATGCCTTTTTCAAAGGAAACCCCCCCCCCCTCCCGGCCGGAGGAGAAACGTACCTCTTTACTCCTCGACACGCTGGAAGCAAATGGCTTCCAGCGCATCCGGCTGCCTCTAATGACGTCAGCGCACGTCATTAGATGCCCGGAGGGGGGTCAGGGGTGGTAGGGAAGCGCTTCTGCGCTTCCCCTGCCAACCCTGGCCAGGGGAGTGGGGGTGGGAGGGCCACGGGGAGCGCTAGCTCTCTCCCCGTGGGCAAGGTGCAGGACGAGCTGGAGCAGCACTGAAGCCATCCTTGGTGTCAAAGGGGTTAACAAGTTTTAGTGCATTAGGTTTGCAAAAAAAAGTTTTGCAAACTCCCACAGGGGTATAAAAACAGTCCAGGATTGTTTTCAGCTCGTGTTAGTTCAATTGTACACGATATAGACCATAAGGGATTATCCTACATAGAAAAAATATACCTTACAGATGATGATCTCGTTCTACATATAAGACACGTGAGCCGCATTGTTGTGGGATTTGCCAAATTAGGCTACAAATTTAATTTCAAGAAAACAAAAGTAGCCTTCCTTAGTGTTTTTGGGATACAAATTATCAGAAGGCAAGAGCCCTGTGCCCCAATTTCTAGAAAGAGCACACAATTGCAACTACAAAACAGCAGCAGAAAAAGCACCAGTCCTTGTTGGGCTTTTTAAACTTTGGCAGAACTTACATTTCAGATTATGCACAATACATTAAACCATTATAAGACTAAATAGGTCCAGACTTTTCAAGTAAATATTGGACAGTTGAACACACACTCGTTCTCAGAGCATCGCAAAAAGACATGCTTGCAGCTAAACACTTACAAACAAGGGACATCAAAGCACATTTGGTCATCAGAGTAATTGCTGGTGCCATTGGTTTCACCTATGTAACGTTCAATGAGGGTGATAGTATCCCTACAGCATACAAATTACATCTGTATTTCCAAAGAAAAAAATCAGACTACTGTTCAGATGGCTGTCATTAATGAGAGACCTCTGGCCCAGGGGAAACACATCATTGTCATATATATGATACCAGCCCTCAAAACTATCATGGAAGCCAGCCTTTCCAAAGCCAAGCCACTACATCATGTCTTTGACAGCCACTGATGTTGATTATGTTTTCGACCCTAAATTACAAACTCAAAAATTTCTCCAATATGAACCAGAATATCCAGTTTGCCCAAAATGTTGCCTATTGAACAATATCATACAATAATTTACACTAATGGTTCAGCCTAACCAGCAATAGGCACTAAATATCAACACTCCGCCGCCTTGCAGTTGTAAGTGGCTACATGAAGGATGGTGAATTCTATCCACAACACACCTACACGCAGAAATTAGGGGACTGCACTGAACAATTGGCAGAACTCAAGGCTATGTTGATGGCACTGGGGCACACGGAAGCAGGACAGTTAACACTAATCGTCTGTGATTTGTATTACTGTGTCCAGTCCTGCAATGAATACCTGCATTACTGGTGCCAGAATAGGTTCAGAGATTCAAAAGGCAACACTATCAAACACAGACTACTGTGGGGGAAGTAGCGGATCTGAAAGAAACGCTACCCAATATCCATGAAGTTCATACTTTCGGACATCAACGTCTTGGAATACATGTTACAGGCAATACCTTGGATGATGAAGCGGCTAAGTCAGCAGTAGCTACGGCTTCTGTTGCTGCAATAACTCGTTCACAGACGAGGTTGGATGAAGAAACAATGGTTGCTCTGAATGCTTTGGCTGAAAGCAGGCCCATGCCAAAGGCATATCCTGCCAAATATTCCTACCACTTATCTAGCATAAATACTGCCCTAGTAACAATCCCAGGGGTGGGTGATCGTGTTATCCGCAACCAAGATCAAAGACCTGAGTTGATTAAAATAGTGCATGAGGGAGTTGTTTGTGCCCATGCTAGTGTGATGGCTACTATTTAATTATTTCAATCACGTTACTAGTGGCCAGGTCTATACAAACAGACCAAGCAGTATGTCCTTTGCTGTGACATCTATCAGCAAATAAAAGGGTCTACCGTCAAAAGCCCACTGCTGACACCCCTTCTAATTTCCAAGAAACCTCTACAATGTGTGTACTTGGACCATTGTTGTCCCCTGAGACCTGATAGTGCAGACAAATACATTTTAGTCGCTGTCAAATCATACTCCATATTTCTATGGGTATGGCCAAAACTCTCAGCTGATGCTCGAACTGTTATTAAAGACTTGCAAGTCTTTATAAGCACATATGCAGCTGTGGCTTTCCACGTGGATCAGGGCCCTGCTTTTGCCTCAAGGGCATTCAGGGACACCGCCGCTTCGTGAGGATCCAACTGTATTATTTGTCTCCATATCATCTCGCGGGAAATAGTGTTGTGGTGCAAAAAAACTGGGACTTAAAGCAGTCCTTAACAGTGAGAGTATTAGGCACGGGTCATAGTTGGAGTAATCACCTGTACGGAGCCAAGAGAGCACTCAATAATCTGCCCAGAAGATCCCAGGAGGGTGTCCCCATATGAAGTCCTGTTTGGAACAAAAAATGTATGTTCCAGATTTTGATGGTCCTGGCGCAGAGTAGGCAGATACACCTTTTGACATAAATGAGCATGTCACTGTCTTGCAGGACTTACAACAGTTCTGTGACAACAATGCATCTGCTAGTGCTGCCTCCTTGGGAATAAGGGATGCACCATTAACACCTACCGGCTGGATTTCGAAAGTTAGGGATCGAGTGGGTGAAAAGATAGCTTGGAAAAGAAGTTTGTTCCTTCTTATCATGCGCCAGTTCCAGTCCTGGGAATATACGGTACCAGAACTGTTATTCTATCATAATTGCCTGGTTCTAAAGAAAACCGTTTTGTTTCTATCGACAATGTTAAGTTGCACCATATGGTTGATCCTGCACAGCAGACCTAGAGGACTCGTGGGTAGTACCTGACTCCCTCTCACTACAGACCAGGATGTTCCTCTACAGGCCTTGAGCAGCAACACTGACACTTCCCTGAGCTTAGGGAGGGTGGAAAATGATCTTTCATTAGTATCACTAACTTCTTCTGAGACAAGAAACATCCACAACAATGAGCAATTGTTTTCAATTCAACTCAAATGGATGGCATTATTTACTATGAACCACAAAGGGAGACTTCTGCCAGTTCTCCTAATCAAAACACGGCTCCGGTTTTTGAACAAATTGCCTCTGGATATTTTGCTGACGTCACCAACCCTTTCACCGACTCATCTGCCTCTTCTGCAACAAGACTGTCAAGAACACGTAAGCTGATAAATTGGCTCAAAATTAACTATTCCATTCGTCCATGGAACTATTTGTGGTTCTTATTAACTCACAATAGGAGGAGGAGAGTAGACAGGTTTGGGTGAAGAAGACACCCCTGCAACTGCAACAGAAGATCTTTCCAAAGGGGCAGCCTGATTGGAGGATCGATGGACATGCTCAGCAGTTCAGGATACCAGACTCTCCATGCCCAGTCTGGAGTCACAGGGATTACTTGGGCCAGGTTATTCCTGATCTTCTAGAGAACTCTGTTCAGGTGTGATATGGGCGGAATGGCATACAGGAAGCCTGACTTCCACTCAAAACGCCGAGCAAGTGCAGGTTTGGAAACTCCAACACGCAAAACTTCTGACACTGTGGTTCACTGTCAAAAAATTGAAACCCTAAATATCGTGGCTACAAAAATATCATGACAAAAATATAGAGCAAAAAAATATTGTTTTTCTATACCTATAATTGTAATAACAAAAATATAAAAAAATATATTGTTTTACACTAATATCCAAAAGTATAGTTAAAAACAGTAAACATTAAATATAGTAAAGTAACAGTAATACATTGTAAATAGTTTTTTTAAATAATACAAAAAATATATAAATATATACTTATTTAAACAAACACACATACACATTATTAAATAATAATTTTTATTTATTTTATAATTTAGTATTTTTTTACATTTAATACAAGTATATTATTATTATATATATATATAAATATATACAACAATTCATTAATGATTTTTAAGGCAGACAGCACTCCAGAATTGTTGGATGTGAGGCGCGGTGGCACGCATCCGAATCTGGCACCATTGGCGTTCAGGCGCAGCACGGAAACGCCGTACGAAGTGTTCTCATATATATATATATATATATATATATATATATATATATATATATATATATATAATTCTTCAACAGATGGACAATTAGCCATCTGACGGCTGCACCGATCCCGTCAGTAAATTTTCAATGGTAAAGTAAACTTGCATCCAACAAGCTCGAATTCACTTGATAATTTTATTTCTTAATACAGGTGACACAACGTCCTGTAATACGATGTCTATATATATATATATATATATATATATATATATATATATACACACACACACACAATACATTAAAAACTACAACAAATAGACTCTCTTGTATTAACTGTACTTGCCTTCCTTTTTTGGATTGGGTTTGTCTTTGTCATTTTCTTATTAATACATGGTCATTACCTTCCTGAACACACTGCAGTTAAACTGGTGGATGAGGTCCTAAACCACATTTTTCCTCCCATAAGGTCCATTGTGATTTGTCCCTGGTGAATATTTCAGCTGTACCAATTCCTGATGGGATTGTTTGGGATAAAGTATCTTTTGACATAAATGGCTTGACTGAGGTTTTTCAAATTCCATTTGTATTTACACTCTCAATCAGTGGTATAATAACAACTGGAGTTCTTTCTGATGATTGGGATGTAAAAACAATTGATTTTATGTTATCTGAACTAGAGTATTTTACTGTATTTGAAAGTGAAGATGTTTATCAAGCAAAAGAAAATGATGGAGTTATGTTCTGTTACAATTATACACAATGGCAACTTTGTCCAACTCCAACAGTGGGGAGTTCTAAAACATACTCTGAAAAGTTTACATATTTTTCTGGGCATAATGTTAAAATGCTGAGTCATATTATTTTAGATTGCCTATAATGGAAATGCACAATGTTTTATTGAATGATACAAAATGAATTTATTCTGATTCCTTTGTTTTCCAGTTATCTATAGAAGGCTATGAATATTGTCTGACGTCGATTGACTTAAAGAGTGTATGGGGAAGTAAAAATTGGAAATTAAGGGGGAAAGGACGCTTTATTTAGAGCATTCCAGATACCTGTTCAATTTATATTTTTATAAAACTCTACACCAAACAAGTTGTTTAGGCTTGGCACAAATTAAGGAATTGAATGCGCCCACTATCCCTGCCCCTGCTAAATTCTATAAATGGTAAATATACATTAATGCAACTGAAGATCAGCTCAATGGGCGGGTCCAAAATAGAACAGCTAACACATTACTTTCATGTCCTGGCTGGTGGTTATTGTGGAAAGTGGACACAAATGGTTGTCGTTTGCATTTTGTAAACTCCACAGGGGTTTTTATAAGAAGTAGACCAGACTCCTGCTATGTGTCATCAGAACATTCGGGGATAGTAATAACATACAGTATTGGGAAATGATGCTAGCAATGGTTAAAATGTTCCTTACTAGATGCTGTTAAAGAACACCTCAGTCTCCTGTTAAACAATACAGACTTGCAAGATTTCCTGTGGCCCCAGAAGACATCTTAAAAAGCGCTTCTTATATGCAGTTTACAATGAAATTTGGAAACTTTTCCAACAAAAAGCTGCAGCCTGGTTAAGGCAAATAGATCAGGAATATTTACAGGAAGCATTAGCCTTTGTAGATAATGGGATTAACACCTTGTCCAATCGTACATAGGGCCTCATTATGAGTCTGGCGGTCCAAGGAACGCCATGTTGGCGGTTGCAGTGAGACAGCCAACAGGCTGACGGAGAGGGCTGCCAAATTATGACATTGGCAGTGATGCATACAGAATCCCGCCAAAGCACCGCAGGCACCGCCATTGCGGTTAGACCACTGTAGATGATTGGAGCCACCACCAGTCCGGTGGAGACCATGTATCCGCCGGACTCATTATGAGGTTACACACCGACTGGATTTCCACAGCAGTCGAACCACCACAGAACACCCAGCAGAACGGAACAGTATAAAAAGAGATACTCACCTTCAGGAAGCTATACCCGTCTAGAGCCACCATGGAACCACAACTAGATGTCATCACGCTGCAGCTGCTCGGAGAAAGACAACGGAATCACCACCGACGAAGACATCAACAACCATAAGTACACACGGTCACCTGTTACATTTGTCAAATGAATGAAGTTGAAGTGTAACATAACATATCATCGGGAATGGGGGGCGAGGGCTATCCTCACACATAACAGTACAGTGACACACACACTCAGCAACACATACACAGCACGCACACTGCAACCAGCACACACACACCACACGCCAATAACACACAGTTATGCATGTCAACGCAGCATAGGCCCAGCCTCACAAATACACATACAATATACAAACTTGTAACAACACCACAATTGCATAAATATAAATACATGTCAAACACTCACTACTGACAATGGCCAGGAAATTCACACACATACAACACAATATACAACCTTCTGTGATGGAACACACACAATTACACCATCACACAACCTAGCAATCAACTCACACATCACACAGACACACAGTACACGAAACCTATCATGCCATGCACAATACACGCAGACTCAAACATTTAAAAGACACAAAGCGGCACTGCACAACAACAAACATATATCACAACAAACACAACACAGTACCTTGACAACAACATTTCAGCTACATGCACATACCTATCACACAAAACATACCCTATCCCAGGGGGATAAAAGCACTGCACACATCCTCACAGACTGTTCAGACAATACTGGAAGCATCAAGCAGCTCACACGCACATGTACTGGGACACAACCTGTGTCAGCCAGGAACAACTCAAACCTAGGAAAGGAAATGCAGGACAAAGATGTAACCAGAAAACCAACAACAGGTTGGCAAAATGTATGTAAATAAATGGAATAAAATACATTTGTGCAAGGCCATAGGCCAGTCCATTGTCCATAATGAAACAGCCCCAAAGGCACTAAATGGTGCCCCTCCTTGACTCCTGACTACCAGTAACCTCCATAGGTAGGGGTATCATGGGGGCCGGCGGGCACTTCAGGGATTCGTGAAGGGTGGTGGGGGGTTTGGGCTTAGGCTTGGGAAAGTGGTTTAGGCTTTCGCTTGTGAGGGGGTTGGACCTTTTTGGGAGGGGTGGACTTCTTTTTGGCGGGGGCCTGAAAAGATCTCTGTAGGCCAGCCAGAGCACCGTGAATGCCCTCCAAGAACACATTGCTCTGTTGTATTTGTGTTGCCAGTCCCTGGATGGCATTCACAATGGTCGACTGACCCACAGAGATTGACCTCAGGAGGTCAATAGCCTCCTCACTGAGGGCAGCTGGGCTAACAGGGGCTGGGGAGAGGTGCCGGTGGCAAAGGAGACGCCCACCCTCTTGGGTTGGCTGGCACGGACAACTGGTTAGGGAGCTATGGGGAGGGCGGTGGTAGAATCAGGGTGGCAGACAGAGTTAGTACTGGGGTGGTCCCAGATGGGTCTGCCACCACTAGGGAGTGTCCACTGGAAGAGAATTCCGAAAAGATGAGGTCAATCCGGTCTCCCCCGTGGCACTCTTCTCATCCTCTGGGCCACTGGGTACCTCGGTGTTGGTGGTGTCGTGACTGGAGCTCCCGTGGCCAGTGGCTTCCCCACTTGGCTGTGCCCCAACTCCTTCACCTGCTGGTGCTGACGCTGAAAAACAGAAAGTCAGGTATGGTCATCACATTCACAAGATAACACTTCCATCATACAGTGAACATAAGTCTCATCACATCCTGTTAACCAATACCCCCAGGTAGTGTCAGTAAGTGCCAACATCATGTCACAACAAAATATGAAGAAGGTTCCTCTATTTAAACATTGTTATGCACCAGCTAAGCTAGCTAACTGACACCTACAGTACCATGAATCAAGTTTACCAATCACACTGACCATACCATGACAAGGTGATTTTGCCACGTGATACAGGTTCCCCATCCACAACAACATAGTCAAGCACCAATCAAACAATAGTTTAGGAACGTTAAATTGGTTACCGCTAATCAAAAACACATACTCAACACATACACATATTTCACTCTGATGTAATATATCAGGCTATGACACATGTTGTGAAGCAAAGGCAAGCAAGCCTAGTGTATACAAGCCATAACTTCTTTATTAAACATAGTCACAACCATACACCACGGACATATGGAAACCTGTAACAACCCAAATTCCCATTCACTCCCATTTTCGGTTAAGGATTCAGAACACAAGGCACCCACACATCCACCATAGTGATATACCAAGGATTGAAATTACAATGTGGACCAAGTCATCCAGGTCATTAGTCTTCTGTAACAAACTTTATCAGCCGAGTAAGGGCCAAGTAAGCTGTGACCTATGTTCCACACACAACCACAAGATGTCAAAAAACCTGTACCTTACATATGGACCACTATACTGTGCAGAAAGATGAAAATCAGACTTATTTAATCATGCAATTAGTCCTTCAATAGGCCACTGACTGATTCGAAACATCACTACACACACATCAGATATGGCAAGCCTTACATCTGTCTGCGTACGATTCTCAGAGCCAAAACACATGTGTTGCTAACATGATGGGTACACTTACCATAATGCAAGCCACAAGCATAGATACACTTACAATACAACTCACTTGTGTATGTGAACTATCACACCTGCACCACAAAGGTGTCATTGTCAACATTTGGTTCCCAAACAGCCAGGACTCAATTGCCACATCCTTCATAGCAACATCAAGTAGACATAACTATTTCCAATGTTGATTAATTACTGAACTTTTAAATTGAAACATGATGTTGACACATATATGTCAAGAATTTGACTGTGAATAGGTATCATTGCTAATCATGCTTAGTACAGGGTGCCCAAGTTCAAAGCTTTGTGGACACTTTCCAATAACAAAACTTTAGCAAAGTAGTAAAATGCCTAGCCTCTGATACCAATGTATGTGTGCCTATAGAAATGTTGCAACACCTCAGTGGTATCCAACATGCATGTTGTCACTCTGATGAGACTGCATTATGTCTATGCCTACTTACCAAGGGGGATTACCTTGTGACGGGCGTGAAGGAGTTAACCTTGCATGTCATGACATGTCAGGTGACATCACTGCCTCACATGCTGCTGTCACTTATCAGAAAGCACTAGAAAACTAGAGATGACAAGAATATGTCTGACTCTATTTTGCACATGGACAGGAATCTTGAGACATTGCAGAGGACAGAAATCAAGGACCTACACAACGTACCACCATGACATTGGAAGAATTGACCTGTTGGTGGGTATGTACCATCACCACTGTAAGAAATGCAGTATATTGGTACACATATGACACAATCATATATGCTCCATAATATGCTATTGTAATAAGGGACTACACAGCTGAGTAACATGCCTCCAAATACATAGGTGTGTGCACACCTGAGTGCTATAGATGCCTAAGGTACATCAATGTGTACGCAGGAGATCTGTAACACTTTGCACTTACCACACTGTCAGAGCTGATGTACTGTTCCCTTACCCATCACCTGGTAAAGGGACAAACATAAGTTAGGTTTGTACCTACCCCCTTGGAGCTGCTTTGCTGTCTTCAAACACTCATCCAACTCAGGGCAGGTCAACTCAAAATGCAGGCCATTGGGGGGTCAGGGTCCAACGGGCACCCCGTCCTCGTTGGGAGGACAACCCCAGCTGGGCCTCTTTGGTCTTCAGATCCTCCCACCTCTTCCGACAGTGGGTGCCCTGCCGGCTGTGGACCTGCAGGGTACGCACTTTCTTTCTTGCCGATGGCACGCCAGATCCCCTTCTTATGATGGGCATTGACCTGCATGCATGACAGAAAAAATAAAGAATGTCATGCCACATGTTCCATACCAAAACAGGCAGGATAACTAACTAGTTAGTGCAACTAGGCAAACACAGACTGTCTTGAATATCCCCTCCAATGATAGATGGGCATGTGCAGTCAGGCCATATGTGAGGTGGACACAGGCAGACGACATGCAATTCCAGCACCAGCTGTCATGTTATCACATATGACCAGACAGCAAACACTTAAGCAAATAGGGTATTTGAGAAGGAATCTGGTATACTAATTCCACAAACCTTGTGGAACAATCACAAGGTGGGTCAGGGAACATATGTCAAATACTCTCCACAATGTCTGAGGACTCAATATCTGTCACCATACATAAGTACATGACCAGTAACTCATCCCATTCTATCACATCTTTGGCACCCTACAAACCTTTAGGACACAATCAGTAACATTGTCCATCAGTCTTTGCTTAGTATTACAAAGATTAGTTGGGCTAAGGAAATGTTTGAGCACATGGTGCACTTACCTGCTCTTCTGGTGCACCATAGAGCTGTCCATATAGGGATGGGATCTCCTCCAGCAGCTTCTTCATCTCCTCGGTTGAGAAGGCAGGGGCCCCATCACCTGTAGGACATGGCATGATTGCTCCCAGAGGCAGTACACATCAGCTCAAGCCATGGAGGTCTTGCTGGCAGCAGTATCAGGAGTCAAGTGAGAGATGAAGTTGAAATGGTGGTCACATCCGCCACATAAGACACCGTCATCGCCGGCAACACAGCCATTGGCCCAAGACCGCCAAAGACAGCAATGGGTTCCAATGGAAATATCCATTGCAGTAGGATCCGCCTACCACCATGACCACTTCTGCCGGCGGACGTAGGTCATTTCCTAATGTCCAGTACAGTAGGTCAGGCAGTTGCCATTTTAAGATCCTTAGATGGTCAGAACAGTTAAATGAAAATGTGTCACAAGGTCATAAACATTTCTACGCCATAGATTTCAGTGCTGGATTTGAACAACCATGTATTTAAAATCCATTTTAATAAACATATTGTAATGTTCATGATATGTGCGCAATGTATCATTAGTGGCATAGTCTGTACCCTCATGGCAATTGGATCAATGGTATTAGTGTCTATCATATGTGAAACATGGTAAGAATGTCATTATCACTGAGACTTTCAGTGACATGCGTATCCATTTCCGATTCATAATCAAGATAAGGGGATGACATTGTAGCAATAAGCCATTATTTCCCTAGTTATGTCCTGTGTACCATGTTTAATTATTTCATATGGCATGTCCAAGCATCATGTGTAACATATGTAGTTTTACACTTACAATGGACACAATGACTGATAGACATACCCTCTTATATTCCATCATCTCGTTACCCTGAAATGAGAATGGTCAGACAACCTCCAGTGTACCGTCTACCAGCAAACCTGCAGACCATGGAGGATTGACACAACATCAAGATCTACTGCCTTGATAGCAGACAATCATGGATTTCTGTTGTCAGTTGGAACCAGTTCTGATGCCTGCCATTCGTCATCCCAATAGCATTCCACCCATTGTACAAGTCATGTCAGTGCTGCACATTCTGGCCACAGGATCTTTTCAAAATAACGTGACCCTAACTGCAGGTATGTCACAGCCAATGTTCAGTTTGGTCTTGACATATGTCCTCTTAGCACTGTTAAAACACCTGGACAGCTACATCCGATTTGCACAACGTGAAGATTTGACCCATGTGAAGGCTGATTTTTATGTTTTGGCACACATCCCACATGTTGTGGGAGCCATTGATGGTAACCATGTGGCCTTGGCTCCCCCAAATGGCAATGAACAGGTGTATCAGAACAGAAAGAACTTCTACTCCATAAATGTCCAAGTAGTCTGTTTGGTGGACCTCTACATTTCACAAGTATGTGCAAAGTACCTGGGTTCAGTTCATGATGCCTTCATCATGCGGAACAGAAATATCCCACAGCTGATGACACAACAGTACACAGAGAGGGCCTGGCTTGTTGGTAATTGATATATGTGATGTGTGTCTTATGTCTGCTGCCAAATGTAAGGATGTCAAAGATTAATGTTTGCACACATGTAACAATTCCTTACAGGGGATTCTGGCTACCCAAACCATTCCTGGTTATTGACACCAGTGAGGTACCCAACCACATGAGGAGAAGTTCACTTCAATGAGGCCCACGGAAGGACAAGGCATGTTGTAGAGCGGACATTTGGGCTCCTAAAGGCTAGATTTCATTGCATTGATAAGTCTGGTGGAGCCCTCCTCTACTCACCAGTCAAAGTGTGTCAAATCATTGTTGCCTGCTGCATGCTTCACAACCTCGCCCTGAGACTTCAGATCCCATATATACCAGATGAGGGGGAGCCAGCAGTTCCAGCGGGTAAGATTGCAGAAATGCCTAGTGAGGATGACTGTAATGAGGACGAAGGTGGAGACAGCGGAGCAGATCTCATAAATCAGTACTTCAACTGACTGTAGGTATGTGTTGTTCTGTTAACTACTTAAACCCAGTGGGTTATTGGGAGGCTTAGAAATGTATGAGAAGGGCCTTTGTATGACCAGCAGACAGCTTATTAGTTGCTTAGCAGTACAGAGCTCAGGTGTGATGCAAATGTGTACTTGGCGTTGTGCTTACCGTGATGATCTCCTTTGTTAATGTTTGTCACACTGCACAATCAGTGTTACTATTGCATTTGGGACATCTTTATAGGCCTTCATTACTATTATCTGCCTATACATTTTGTATTACATTTTTACTATGCAGATTTATTCATAAGGCCATCCTCATGTGGTCAATTCTGAATTGTGTCACAGGCAGGTGGGATTTGCAGATCTGACATGTGAAGTGAACATCCAGGTACTGTATGGCATAATGTTGGAGGTGTGTGAGTTCTATGCCCAGACTGTCAGGGCAGTGGGATGGTAGTGTACTGTTCCACACATTAGGCCTGTGTGCCATGTTATCTGGGTCCAAGGGTGTCATATTTGTGGTCTTGTGTCTCTGACACATGTCATCCTGTGCAATCCATAACCTCAACCTTCTCATAGGTTTGATGATGCTGCTGTTTAACTTGTATGTAGCTGTCACTGTGTTGCCTCAATGCAGGCCACTGTGCATGTGTGTTTGACTTAGGTGAGTAGCATGCCTTGAGATACCTGACCATGGTAAGTGGAAAGTTCAATGACTAGGGCCAGTTGTAGTAACCTCTGTCTGTATAATGGGGTATGGTCATTTGGGAGGTTTGGTAGGGGAATGTGATGATCGGTTTGCCTATTTGTATAGACAAAGACTGACATGTCCCTAACTTCATAAGTCTGTGGGCTGCTTGTTATTTACACCTAAGGTGATGCATTAAGTTGTGAAGCTGTACTGCACTGTGTGATATTTTGCATGTTGTCAATCTATGTGCAGGAACGTGCAATAAATGGAGATAAGGAGTGTGTTCATTTGTATAATTGTACCTATATATGATGCAGATTCAACAGTAAATGTGAGATGGGGCTTAACAGATTTGGTACATATGTGAAAATCATGTGCAAGCAACATATTTCCTAGTTAATTCTTCCAAATAGTTGAAAAATTGCTCTCAAACATGATATGTGGTTTAGTTGTGTTTATTTACAAGTGCACAGGAAAATGTAAGGAATGGGATCAAATCATTAAGTGCAAATAGTGAAGGGTTCAGTCATGGTGGATGTCATCATCAGGGTAGCTGCTACCACATTTGGAGTCTCAAGTCCAGTGTCCTTGTGCCATTGGAAAATTGAGAGTGGTTGTTACAGTCAACAGGGTATATCTGTGACACGCAAGGGGAACCAGTGAGTAGGGGATCACTTCCTGGTAGTGGTTGAAGTGTTGGCATCTGCTTCTCCTGGATAACTTGGTGGACGTCCACGTTTGGGGGGTGGGGGTTCTTTAGCTACAGAGGCTGGGGTGTCTGAGGCATGTCCTTCCCCTTGCAGAGCCTCCATTCTGCTGACTGCCACAGATATAGAAGGGGCTGATGTTACATCACCAATGGAAGGTTGGCCTCCCACTTTTGCATGACTTCCTGGTGGTTGTCCCTCTGCAGCTGCTTAATTTCCCCCATCATGGCACGTATCTGGCACAGCAAGCCTTGAGATGGTGTCCTGGCCAGTTGTATCCCTAGGGGCCTCAATCCACTAGCCTGCTCCATCTCTCCCACGTACCGTATTCCCACGTGCCTGCACCCTTGGCACAGTTTGCCCAGTCCCACTGGTGCCAGGTCCTTCATTGTCAGGATTTTCCAGTGGTGACTCCGGTACCTGTACTGGGGGGCACATGAAGGTTGTAGCTGTCCTTGGAACACATATTTGGGGGTGAATCGTTGCTTGGGATGTAGATGCAATAAGACTGAGAGGGGGCGATGTAGGCAGGGTGAGGCTGACAGTTGTAGACTGACCAGGTGTCCCAGATGGGCCAGAGTCATCCTCAATGTCCTCACATCCAGGAGTGTTATCCTCACTGAGGGCTTCATCCAGGAGGGAAGTGGCTGTCTCAGGTGTCCTCACCTTGGTCACAATGGCTAGGTGACATGTTGAAGAAGTGGAACAGACAGTTACAGATTTTAATGCAACATGTGGTATCAAACAGTTAGCTATGCTTTGAGCCATGTACAGAAAGTGTTAGCTTGATTCCTTGATATGACAGAGATACTGGCTTTCAATTCTGGGGAACAACTATATGGGATACAGAAAATTCCTATATCATACACCTTGCTACAGGATGTCAAAGTATCTTGGCAGTTGGATGTCTGTTCATAGACTCATATCTGCTGAGTAGCTTTATATCGTCCATGTTACCTCCCAGTTAGCAGTAGTTCAGTATTGAGTCACCAGACAGCTGCAGAATGTAAAATGGAAACTGACCTGTACATCAATTTAGGGGTAATCAATCTACCTGGCCACATATGTCAGATCACACCCAGTAAAGCACACTGCAGATATGTGTCTTCCTCCCAGGTGAGTAGCTTTCAATGGGTAATGGGAGGTAAAAGGGCCATTTTAGCATAGGACAAAGATTTGTACTGGCAGATGCCCATGGCATTGCTGTAACTGCCCTAGACGTTAAAATTCTGGAACATTCAGGTGGATTTAGTCAACTGTGTAGTTGACATGCACAGACGCTTAGTTGACATGTGGTATGCCAGAGAGGACTATTTGGACAGTTGGACACGGGGGTGTGAGTGTGTTGGCTGCTAAGATGTCAAAAGGTGATCTGACAGAATTTTAGGGTGACAATTTCAGTGTTGTGACTTACTCGACTGCACTCCCCCAGGTATTCCTGTCATGCCCTCAGGGTGCAGGATGTCCACAGCCTTCTCTTCCCATGATGTGAACATTGGGGGAAGGAGGTAGGGGCCCACCGCCAGTCTTGAGGACTGCCAGCAGGTGCCTGGCGTCCATGGAATGTACCTTCCCCCTTAGGTCATTTCACCTCTTCCTGATGTCCTACCTTGTGCGTGGATAGCAGCCTACAGAATTTACCCTGTTGTCCATATTTTGACACATCTCCATTTTCTTTGCAATAGAGGTTTATTGGACTTGTGCTACAAATAGCTGCAGCTCTACTCTAATGATTTTGTCCTCCATGACCCTCAACTCATCGTCTGTGAAGCTGGGATGTTTTTGTGGGGGTTGGGGGGGACATGGTAGTGGTGGACAACACAGTAAGGAAAAAAAGGGTGATGAGGTGTGGGTGCTCTGTTGTGAGTGGGTGACAGGTGGTGGCTGATGTGTGGCAAAACAAATTGTGTGATATGAATGACATGCAGGTGTGGGATAAGTGGTATTTAGAGTGCTGAGGATTGCCTGGTAAATGGTTCCTAATTTCTGTTTGCGGCCTCCATTTGGCTGTGTGTGGTGTTTTTGATGCAAATGATTGTGGGGTGTGAAGAGGTGTGTTTAATAGTGCAGTTTGTAGGTGTGTTGGGGGGGTGGATGTGTGGCAAGTGCGTGGAATTCAAACTATCCAATGTGGTGTAGTGTATTTCTGTGCAGACTGCCGTGGTTCGCACTGCCATTGTTTTACCACCATGGGATAAGCACTATTGTGTTTTGTGGGGCATAAGTGGTGCGGAGGATTTTTGATGAGCTGGCAGTGCTGGTGGTGGAACTGCCTCTTCCCCGCCCTCCAGAGTCCTGGCGGTGTCAGAATCTTGGCGGGGTTTAGGTGGTCCTAACCAAGTAACTCATAATACGGCGGGCTTTTGGCGGCCGTCACCACAGTGGTCTTACCATCAGACCGCCAAACTCTTAATGACGCCCATACACTCTAAACAACATTGTTTCATCTGCAATAGACATTGTACAAAGTGTCATGTCATTTTTACAACATGGACAGTGCCAGCTTAGGTCCATTATGCAGTTGTGGTGAACACTACAAACATTAAAATCTGGTTGCATTCCCTGACAAGTTAGTGCAAGGCAATCTTTTCAGAATTTAACTTGACACAAGAAATAATGGCTAAGAAGGAAGCGATTTATGCTAAACATTGAAAAGTTAGAAAAGTTCCCTTTTACTGTGGGTGAAATACCATCTGCTGAATGGTTAATACAAGAGGTTATCAATCTGCCTATTTCAACACTGGAATTTACACACTCTTAAAACACATTCCAGTGGGCAGATTTGAAAGGCTAGGAGATAGTTACATTCATGAGGTGTGGGAGCTACCCTTTTCTCACAAATGTCTCAATGGCATGAAAGAGGTATTTCTTAGCAGCAACGAATGCAAGACTTCTATAAGCCATTCAATGGTTTGTAAGCTGCTGTCCTTGTATGGGGCGTGCAATGCTTTGGCAGCAAATTTAGCTTGCTATTTGAAGGGAGTTCCAGTCCCCTTAATTAGACCAGCATTCCAGGTGCTCTCTAATGGAAGTTTTGGGCTTCTTAATAGTGAGAGCCGTTGTGGAATGCGAGCCGGAATTGCTCATGTAGTTTTGGTCTCCTAAACTGTAACTTGATGAGGTAATGTTCTTTTTCCCCCACGCAGCAGACGAAAGTAGCAGGCATTTGGCCTCGCATTGCTACTTCAAATGTGAATTTTGACAAGTTAAGTAGACTAAAAGCTCTACTGTATCAAAAGGATGTGGTGCTCACATCTGCACGAGAGACCTATGCGCTCCAAGTGGCGAGGTCATCTGCAGAGATACAGTCCCTTTTAAATACAAACTGTACAAGATACTTTGGAGAACCCCTGGGACAATGTTTTAATGTGTCCAGTTCTACAGGGATTGTCTATTTCTTTAAGTCTGTTGGTTCTGGTTTCATAAGCACTTTTTCCTCTATACTTGGCATTATACCTTCAGCCATGCACTCAATATTTTCGAGTCTATTCAGGGGATTTCCATTTACTTTGGCTACAATAGGTGGCATCTTGCTTTTTCTGTTTTTTATTCGCAATGACTGTCCATCACAACAAGAAGGACTGATGGTGCTTCCACCAGTGCAACTGAGTCGTGAACGAATGATGGAGTATTTCAGAGTACCACTCCTTGAAAACCTGGAGTGTAACTGGTTTCGGTCATTGAGACCAGTTTTGGGTTGTGTTCAGTCTGTGTGTCGGTGCCCCTGGTGCCTTTTCGAATGTGCACTGAAAGTATGTCTTTCTACGTGAAGCTTACTTTGTTTGCACGCTGATCTGTTGATGTGCTCACTGAGGGCTCATTACCAGAAATGCACGTTGAGGGTACGTTTGCTACGGGAAGCCATTTATGAACTGCCCTTCGTGGATTTTACAGCTCTTGTTTCAACATCTGGCACAACACGGAATGCTGCTGCCTCAGTTGGAGCTCAAGCTTTGGAACATGAGTGCTCTTTTGTTTTCCTTGAAACTGATTTAGTCACATTACCACCTGCGGAAGTGAAATATTTCCTTGATTCATTTGTCCCAGCTGTAACTGGAGATTTTCAAAATGACACTCACTTTTAAATTTGGCTTCATTGGCGCCACTGGTAAAATTTCAAATTGACTGTTTCAATTTTTAACACTGTACCTGCTCAAATGTGTTTTAACTTGCCTCAGTTGATATTTATGTATATATGTTATAAAGTATTGCATTTTAGTTGCTTTTAACTTAGGGACTAGGCTGATTTACTACTTATGAACCAAACAAGGGGAGGGTGTTGTGGAGCCATTTTAGTACTGTCTGTGGGCACAAAATGTTAGCAACTAGGCCTGCTGTCTGTGGCCCTTAGCCTAGTAAAATTTATTTTTATTTTATTCTTTTACAAATTATCACATTTGTGATGATGTTTTATTTTCGTTTATCTTGCTGTCCTTTCGCTTAGGAAATCATTTACATTTCTTAGCACAACATTCTTTCACTCTGTTCTTTCTCCAAGGCTCTGACTTGATAGGAGAGCCAGCACAAGTGGTACACCACGTCTCTAGCATTTCACAGAAACATATGTATTTTTACGTGAGGAAATTTTTCTCAGAACACTAGCTGTTTTGTTATGAAACATCTCTCAGTCCCCTGCACATTAGAGGGAGGTTCCAGCCAGATGACTACTGCTGCACGCTGTCTGACTTCCCTGAGGCTGCTTGCTGAGACTGCTGATTCCCTGCCATACGTGGGGAGGGTGTCTCAATAGACGACAGGCTCCTTCAATACTGTCATACTCAGTCATGGGGGATGATGTCTTCCCAGTGGGTTCTGAAGGGTGGATTAGGGATTATCCAGCTGTGCTCAAACAGAACATCAGTGGCATAGGTAGGAATCACACATCTTGTAAAGTGACAGTATGGTGGTACTTTTCTTGTGCTTTATACAGGACACAGATGAGTCAATAAATGTTATTGAACGCTTTCCTGTCTCTGTTGGTCTTTGCAATGGCTGTTCCATTGCAACTGTAACTGAGAGAAAAGGATGAGATCCGATCCACCACGATTTCGCTAAGAATTCACAATGTCAGGCGCCCGGTTGCCAAAAATCACCCCTGCTCTTGGGCATAGGTGAGGTGCAGCTGACTGGCCAGAAACGGATTAGGCCGACAGTTGTCACATGGTGTAGGATGGAACTCAGTTCTCCACAATTCAGGTGATGCTGCCGCCCAAATCCAGCAACCAGCATGACACCCTTTTCGGCCAATTGAAAGCCTAATTCTAAAAGGTCTTGCTCTTCGTTCTTCAGATTTTTCAAGGTGAACATCATGCCTATACATTTCCCCCTTACAACTGTGTTAAAGGCATCCCACGTAATGCTTGGGTTGTGTATTCAGGGGGATTTATTTGAAAATCCTCTGATTTATGAATCTGTATTTCCTCTCTCAACACCCTGTCTCTTAACAATGCTAGGTGAAATATCCATCTGCCTTGAGGTTTCTGCTTTTTGTCCCAGGCCACAACTGTTTTATGAGGGCATGACTGGACAAGCTTTTTTAATACATTTTAGTATCCATAATGGCAAAGCAACTCATTCACCAAAATGTAGTCGATTTTTGAATGAGTCCTATGAGACTACAAAATGACTTTGTAATCTATTTGATTAGATGTTGTTTACACCACAAATCCTGCAGGATCAACCCCTTTATTTTGCTTTTACTTTTTTAGAGAATGCTGCTGTTGCTGATGGGGATTTGTCAGTGCTATCCTTGGTAGAATCCCAGACAGCATTAAAGTCTCCTGTTAAGCTATGTGTCTGATATAGATTTCGGCAGACGGGTTATTCTG
Organism: Pleurodeles waltl; assembly: GCF_031143425.1. Lineage (NCBI taxonomy): Eukaryota > Metazoa > Chordata > Amphibia > Caudata > Salamandridae > Pleurodeles > Pleurodeles waltl. Next base: position 165,717,007 of record NC_090440.1, on the reverse strand, counting down.
TCACAAAGGTGATGGATATCCCGTCTGCCAAAATATAAATCCCATTATTTCCTATGGGATTTTTTATTTCGATGGACGGAATATCCATCATCATCATGATGGAGTAACCTGTCAATTAAAATCTAAATCAGGCACTAAGGCCCACATCATGAACGTGGCGGCAATCACCGCAGACCACTGTGCTGATGGTGATCAAAAGACCGCCAGTGGCGGTGAACTGCATACCGCCGTATAATGATGCCAAAAAGTCAAACCTCCAAAAATCTTGCAACCTCCACCCACCGCCAGGGACAACGACGGCAGAAAGGCAGTACACCTCACCCCGAAACCGCCATGCAGACAAAGTCCACGCCCACCAAATAATGATGCACAAATCAGCTCCGCAGACAGTGAATGTCGAACGACCATTGGCGGTACCGACCCCCACGGCCAGCAATGGGACCCGCCAAAAACAAATGCACACATTAGCAAGTTCGAAAACCACACACCTGACACATATCTACAACACTTTAAAACACACGCATACACACCCCACAATCCTTTGCAACACCAATAGCATGACAGATATTGACAACACAACACGCATACACGGAACTCACCTTCACACAAGTCACACACGCAAATATACCACCAAAGCACACACACAGCACAACCACCATCACAAGCCACACACCCAACCACAAAACAGCACCCTCACCAATACACCTACAATACACCACACACAACAGACACCATGGCACCCCCTAAACACTCCCGCTTCACAGACAGGGAGCTAAGGACCATGGTGGACGAAATACTCAGAGTCGAGCCACGCCTATTCGGGGCACAGGTGCAGCAGACATCCGTGGCCAGGAAGATGGAGCTATGGCAGACGATAGTCAACAAGGTCAACACAGTGGGAAACCATCCAGGCAGAAGGGATGACATCCGGAAGAGATGGAACGACCTGCGCGGGAAGGTTTGTTCCATGGCATCCAGGCACAACATCGTCGTACAGAAGACTGGTGGTGGAGCCCCCACCTCCTTCCCCCGAAAACATCAACTGGGAGGAGAAGGCCCTGGCTATCCTGCACCTGGAGGGCCTCACTGGAGGACTGGACTCGGGTAAGTTAAATACAATACCTTAACAGTCACCACACCTATAATGCATGTTGTATCACCCCATTCCTCTCACTACCACCAGGCCCCATCCCCTACCCAGTCCACAACACCCACACACTCACATCCAAGTCACCTGCATGCCCACAATCCTCCATACAAATCACTATCCAGCCCCCTGTGCAGTCACCAACACATGCATGCTATCACAGTCATAGCGCCTACATATATTAAACACCAGGCACAATCGTGTAAGGGGAAACAGAGGATCGTATGTAGTTCCACTATTACCTCTCTACCCATAAGGGTTTATATGGGGCACCATGTGTCTCATACATATGGACTTATCTTACGGTTAGTTTTCAGCATGTGTAATAAGCCATTCTGGGGAATCAGTGTGTAGTGAAACTACATATGATTCTGTGTTTCCCGTGGCACCATCGCCCTCACCATGCACTGCTAATTATCTCAGATATTACAGCACTCATAACAAACTTTTATAATATCATTGATAATATCACTGTAACATTTGTTGCAAAAATATTCATAAACAACACTGTGCATGGAGGGGGCGCGAGTTAAGGTTACCTAAGGGCACAAGTTATAATTACTTGAAATAACTCTAAATATAACTGTTGAATTTATTTATTTTTTTACATTATCTTTATTACGTTTTTAAGGTATCCACTGTTCAGGATGCACATCAATACGACAGAGTGTAAGGAAATTTCACAATCACATAACTTGTTGAGCACAAGTTATACTTACCTTAGGGCAGGGATTATAGTTTCTTGAGGTAACTCCAACTATAGCTGGTGAATTTCTATGGTTTTGTAAGTTTAAAATGTGAGCCTAACTATAACTTCCCTGTAAACTTTGTTTTTTTAAGTCAGTTTCTATGTTTTTTTAATTACATTTCCTAAATATAACCATAACTAGGCTTCAGCTGAGTCCCAAAATGGCTAACAACACTTCAATGGCTTTGTTGTTGAAGTGCTGTCAGACAATCAAATCTCAGCGCAAGATCCGGAGGAGTCGCAAATTCTTCACATCCCTATATATACAAATTAGGATTTTCTTTCATTTCTCTTAACCTACTGAACAGATTTACACCAAAACAGAAAGGTGACTGCCATTTTGTTTGGAAAGGTTCGTGAAGATTCAACAAGCAGCATCAAAGATGTAGGGAACTAAAAAAAACACCTTTTTATTTAGAAACAATGTCCTAACTAATCACAGAATTCTGAACCATGGCTGGAGTTCGAATTTGATACACTATGGTCCAAAACTGGTTACTCTAGCCACAGCCGCTTCTGTATATATGCTTATATTTTCTCTCTCTTTTGCCACCACAAGCAGATATTATCATCAGTTTGGATTCCAATGATAAGGTCAATAACAACCTTGAACTGTTTTGTTCTGTCCTTATTATTATGTTTATTAGTTGTTTAATACACATATTATATACAAAAATAATTCTAGTTTTCCAAGGTGTTAAACTGAAGTGTTGATAGATGGGCTTCCTTTATGGCACTGTGTTATGAGCAACTCACTGCATAAATCGAACTGGAGAGATATTTGGTAAAGAATTGGTACCCATGATTCTCTATTATGGGTGTATTGCTAAATTGAAAATTGTCTTTCTGGGTGCTTTCAAGCTTTGCTACAGGGAGGTTTTGGTCAACCTAGTAAACACATTTTTAATCTTCTAGGGACTATTTTTCTCCATCTTTCCACTGATAATTTTTAATCAATACTAGGGGTCTTGTTACGAATGTGGCAGTTCACGGGCCACCACACTTGCGGTGACGGTCTGATCGCCGCACTCCAGGTGGTCCGACCAGCACATTACAATTCTGGTGGGTGGACTGCAGGGGACTGGTGTCCCTGTCAGGAACATGGTTCCCGACTAACAGAAGGTGGTCTGAGTTATACCCAGCCACGGTGGCGCTGAACTCAGAGCCGCCTGGCTAATTACAACTCAGCTTTCTGCCAGCCTGGTGCACTACCATATATGTTCATACAATTCATACAATTTTGCTTGCTGATGGGAAACGTCCTCAACCACGTGTTGTAAACAATGGGGACGTTTCCCACTCAAGCTTAACCACGCTTGCCTAAACAAGGCATGGCTGTTTTGCCTTAACCACGCATGTGCTGAAACTAATCATGTGTGTGGTAAAGGCACAGAAACAACCATGCTTTGCTCGGGGGAGAATGCAGTGAGGTAAGTGGGGCTGGGGTTGGGGTGGTGGGTGGATTAAGGGTTTGCTGTGGATGGGGGTGGGCTATTTTTTTTAAGGGGTGGGGTGGGAGTTTAAGTACTTTTTAAAGAAATTAGGGTGGAGGTTTGGGTTAGGGGTGGGAGTGACGCAGTGAGGTGAGAGGGGCAGGTGTGGGGGATGGATTAAGGGATTGTGGTGGGTAGGGGCTAGGGGTGGGCTATTTTTTTTTTAAGGGGCGGGTGGGGTTTGGGTATTTTTGGAAGGAATTAGGGTGGTGAGGTTGGGCTAGGGGTGGGAGTGACGTGGTGAAGTAAGTGGGGCTGGGGCTGGGGCAGGGGTAGGTGGTGGATTAAGGGATTGGGGCTGGAGGCGGGCTTTCTATTTTTAAAGGGCGGGGTGAGTTTTTTTTTTTTAAAGGAATTATGGTGGGGGTTGGGCTATGGGCAAAATGACACAGTGAGGTGAGTGGGGCTGTGGTGGGGGTGGATTTAGGGATAGGGGTGGGTGGGGGTCGGGCTATTCATTTTTAAAGGGCGGGTGGGGGTTTTGGGTATTTTTTAAAGTATCAGGGTGGGGGGTTGGACCAGGGGCGGGAGTGACGTGGTGAGGTGAGAGGGGCTTGGGCAGGGGTTGGAGGGTGGATTAAGGGATTGGAGTGGGTGGCGGTCTGGAGGCAGGCTTTTTTTTTTTTAAAGGGGTGGGGGTATGGGGTTTGGGTATTTTATAAAGAAATTAGGGTGGGTTAGTTTATTTTTAAAAGGGTGGGGAAGGTTTAACGGAGGGAGGAGAGAAGAGAAGGAAGTATCGGGAGAGGACACGGTGAGGTAAGTGGGGTTGGGGGGTAAGTTTTAGCAGTGGAGCAGATGTAGGGCTTAGAGTGGGTGGGGGGGTGTCAGGGTACTTTCGTTTTAATTTTTAGGGGTGGGTGTCAGGGTATTTTTTTTATGGCTCAGGATGGGTGGGGGTTCGGAGTAATTTAGTTCTTAGGGGCTGGGGGGGTCAAGATAGTATTTTTTTTAGGGCTTAGGGTGGGTGGAGGGGCTCAGGGTACTTTACCTATTGGGGGCGCGGTTTTAGGGCTCAGGGCGGGTTTGGGACGTCGTGGTAGTTTATTTTTAGGGGTGGGGGGAAGGGGTAGTTTTTTGAGAGCTCAGGGCAGGTGGGGGGTCGGGGTAGTTTATTTTTAGGGGTGGGGGAGTCAGGGCGGGCAGTTTGTTTTTAGGAGTGAGGGAGTTGGGATAGTTTTTTTTTTAGGGCAGGTGGGGGGTTGGGGTAGTTCATTTTTAGGGATGGGAGAGTTGGGATAGTTTTTCTTTTTTAGGGCTGAGGGTAGGTGGGGGGTTTCAGGGTAGTTTACTTATATGGGGTGAGGGTTGGGATAGTATTTTTGTAGGTTTAGGGCTGGTGGGGGGTCAGGGTACTTTCTTTTATAGGGATGAAGTGGGGGTGTTGGGTAGTTTTTTTTTTAGGGCGGGTGGGGGCGGTCGGGTAGTTTAGTTATTAGGGGTAGGAGTGGTTTTGGGCCTCAGGGAGAGTGCAGGGATGGTATGATAAAACCATGCATACCGTTTTGCATGCCGTTTCCATACATGCTTTACCAGCCATGCTTTTACAACGAAAATTCGTTGTAAAGGCATGTGTGGTAAAGGCATGCGTGGAAACAACGCAGTTGTTGTTCCGACTGCATTGTTAAGGCATGAGTGGTTCCAGCATGCGTGGTTCCATCATACGACCCTTGCTGACTATTATATCATGATGAAAGAATGATTCAGGGACCTTAACCCTATCCTTGTGGTAGAAAAGTCTTGATTAACATATTCTACCTATGCTTCCCTGTTATATTGTATTTATTTCCCTGTGATCAGTGAGATAAATTATAAACTTGAATGCCCTCCAGAGTTGTTCTTGAGGCTTAAGGATATTCTATATCCTAAACGGCTTACGGCTTAAGGGTATTTAAGCGGATGCAGCCACCATGTATGAAAAGCCAGATGGATTAAGCACTGCAGGATCACAAGTGCCATGGTTTCAACAGAACAGATGAATAATCAATCCTGTATAATGATCCCGCCTAATGTCAATAGCCTGAGGATGCAAAGACACTCAATTCTACTGATAACAGAGGTTGGCCAGGTGCTTGACTGCTATATGAATGAAATGCAGATTAATGTTCATGAGGATGAAGGGCACTGGTGACTGGTGGTGACTGGAAGAAGTGTTTAATAGCTACTGCTTAAAGTCTATCATACCTGAACAAGTACTAGGGACTCACTGGAGGAGAAACCATGACACCTTAAAATAACACCTCAAAATTACAATCAAGAAACAAATGTTTCCCTCGCTGAGGATTATTTATTTTCTTGTGGAGTTTTGTATTTAACCATACCCCACTACAGGTAAATCTGTATACGTGCCGTATATTGTTTCTCTTCTATCACATAAAGTTTGGTACACGAATTGATGAATTTGTTGACTGTATTTCTATGCTTGTCTTTGGCCCTGTACAGTACTCTGCTACCATTTGGCTAGGTTCCTGCTATAGAAATATCACATGCATACATTCATGACCTGACCCACTTATATTTAGGCTCTAAGCAAAATTTCAGTTACTCTGGAACAGTTTCTGTAATTTCCGGGATTTTGCATTATGCCTATTGCACAAAATTCAGCATGTGGCACCATTATTACGCGTTTGGCAAAATGTAGCACCGGAGTATGGCCACAAAGTTAATGACCAGAATGCAAGCAGCTGTTGTTTGTACTACTTGCACTTTTGGTGCTGTTTTTAAAGTAAAATGTAACTTTGCAGCCAAAATACTTTTGAGGACACATTTCGCTTATACAATACATCGATAAATGCCCGATATGCATTTTAAGTAATTATGCATAGTTTTCCCAAAATTTCACGTGAGTAGTCCACAGCAAATTACACACATTTTGCACACACACCTATGTAACGTAATACGAGTTGCTAGTACATTTTCATTTAAATGTATTGATGCAGAACATGTATTCTTGAAATGTAACAATTAAGTTCTAATACAGGCATCCGACCAAAACATCTGTCGTCTGACCCAGACAAAAGGATGGTCCTTAATAAGCTTTTTCTGTTGTCCCCTCACTATTTCCACAAAAGATATGTTCACAACTAGCCAAGCCGTTGAGTTAAAAGATATATGTATTTGAATTTATATAAAAAAGTTGATAAACAAAACTCTATAAAAAATATATTCACTCCAGAAAAATTACATACAAACAATTGAAACTGTCATAATCAATAAGCATGGTAGAATAAACACATACAAAGGCATGGGGGCAAACCAAGTCAGTGAATTTTTAAACATTTTAAACACTTTGAGAGATGGAAAATTTATCAGGGGACTTGCACAGTTTTTCAAAAGTACCTGAAAAAGGAAGCAGCACAAATAGGACGAGGACAACCCATGAGTCTTTAGCTGACAGAATGTAAGTTTCTGTTAAGTTGATAAGATGCAATGGAACTTGACTCTTAATACATTTCAAAATAGTAGTACACTGGTAATGAAAATGTAAAAACATGGGGCAGACAACACAAATTAGGCAGTTACAGTGCAACGTCATCAGAGCTCCTGAAATTGAACAAAATACGAGCAAAAGATTGCATAATGGATTGAAGTTAAAGTGAACAACTGTAATTCATGTGAGATGAAACTGAAACTGAGATGGCACAAGCAGATGCTAGGGAGAGAAGAAAACCTAGGATGTTCTTTATGTATGGAGTTGGAAACAATACCTCTGAGAAACTAGAGAAATTTATTTTTGAAAGATAAGATCATAATCAAGAAGGTGGAAAAGAGAATGAAGGAAAAGAATCAGTTGTGGGAAAAAAGTATTTCCAATTTAGTATTGAAGCAGAGAAAATGAAACACTGTAATGGTTTCAACACTAAATAAACAAGCAGAAAAATACGCTGGACTAGAAAAATAGACCTGAGACCCATTCGCCTAAAAATATACATGAAAACCAAAGGAAGAAATCATAGAAAATGGAAGAATAGTAGAAGGATAAAGAGTAAAAAGAAAAAACAGCTTTAAGGAGCAATGTATTGTAAAGAAACAAGTAGGGCCAAAAAATCTTTCCAGGAGCGAAAAAGTATGACCTGAAAGATAAGGAAACCAAGATAAAACAGAACCAAGACACTGAAGAACAGCTACAATAGAAGGACGGACCACTCTGACACAAGCAGCAGAAAGATCCAGAAGTATCAGTAAGAAAGTTTGTTTAATATGGCAAGAATAATTGATTACATTATATAGTTCACACAAGCCCAGGAGTGAACTATACCAGATGATGTAAACTGTGTACAGAGACAAAATTATATAACTGAGAATGGGCAATGCATTCCAGAAGCTTGGATAAGTAGGGGATCAGGGAAGTATGTGTATAGTTAGAGGGACGTGATGGCTTCAGTGAAGATTGTTTACACACAAGGAAAACAGGAAGATGAAAGAGAGAGAAGATGAGAGCAAAGGATACAGAGAATGGATAACAGTAGATGGAAGGGGATCATTGGGGTTAGAGAAATGAAGTTAGTCACTCCTGATTTAGAAATCACACCAACATTAGTGGGCACTGGATGCTTGACTGTGTATTGTACACACCTAAAAGTTGCTGTTTACAACTTTGTTCCTTTTTTCTTCCTTTTATATTTTTTTTTACATATTCTTGAAATAGAAATAAAAAACAATCCTTGCACAAGCTTTCCAAGGCCAGGGGTTTGCTAGTGGCTACTCCCAGTACAACCACAAAAAGAACACTTGGCTAAAACTGAACGATAGAAAAAAGAATCATGCTGGCAATCAGGAATCATGATTACGACTCAAATGTAGTCGATTCCAATATGTACTTTGTTATCAACATGCATATACTGCCCTAGTTTCATACTATTCCTTCTCAACCTTTTTCAACAGGCGACTTGTACGTTCTGAAAAATGAAGGCAACGTTCAACTTGAGTGCAACCGGTCCTTTAACAATATTCAGTCAGCTGTTTGGTATCAAACCGGGGACCACGGTTTCCATTTGGATTTAATGAATACAACAAAATGTGGTTCGAACAAGGTTGAAGTTGCAGGTAGTGGGATGTTTGCTTGTCACTCTACAGGTACAGATCTCTGCTCTTCAGCCCCGCCCAGCAAATACATTGTCGAGATCTGCGAATATGACTTCTTCCTTGTAATAAAGCGAAATAAAGGTGAGTGAGGAATCGGTGCTTCCAAACAGGCATTTAAAGTGCACTTTGTCCTTTTACATGTTATCCCAAGAGATCATCCCATGAATGAAGGACAATTCAATCTCAGTAAATTGGTTGCATTAACTCGATTAGTGACCGTGTCCAGACATGTCATCTGTTAAACTGTTACTTAAACTGGAGCATGTTCAGGGATCAGCTTAACTCAGGTACGAGTCACGTGGTTCTAGCCACAGGTCATTCTTTAATTCTTTATAATCTGTAATCACCAAAGTAAACTTGTTGTAGAAAGGGACATGGTTTTCTGTCCTTAACCGGTTATATAGGAGTTTTCGTTTTTAGTACATTTTAACAAGATAATCATACTATGTCACGTGTGCTGCTAGCGGCGATGTCAGTGTATGTACCCAATGGTGCAAGAGAGCTGCTCTCTCGTCTCTAACCCGGTGACTTCTTTGGCCAAGGTGGTTTTTGATCTTTGGCAAGAATCTGAGAATTATGAACGTAGGGGCAGATGTAATAACTTTTTGCGACCTGTCTCTGATTTGATGATATCACCTATTTACTAATAGATTGCTTCGCAAAATCGTCAGTCATAGGGAGTTGCAGAACTCTTTCTCTGCTGAATATTAATTAGGCAGTATCCTACTTGCAACCCCTGTGACTGGCTACAAATACAGGGATGGTGGCCTGCAAGGATGAGCAGAATATCATCCCTGTGTTTGCATTCCCAAATGAGAGTTTTTCACTACCAGTATATGTAACACTTAAAAGTACATGGTCCACCTTTTAAATACACTGAATCCTGCCATCTGGGCTGTCCAGGGCCTACCTTAGGGGTGACTAATGCATTAAAAAGGAAGGTTTAGGCCTGGCAAAAGGTTTATTTTGCCAGGTAAAAATGGCAGTTTAAAACTGCGCACACAGGCTACAATGGCAGGCCTGAGACATGTTGGAAGGGATAAATGGGTGGCACATTCAATGCTGCAGTCCCACTAGTAACATTTGATTTACAGGTCCTGGGCACATCTACTGACAATTACTAGGGACTTACAAGTAAATTAAATATGCCAATTGAGGATTAGCCAATGTTACCATGTTTTAAGGAGTGGGCACCTGCACTTTAGCACTGGTTAGATGTTGTAAAGTGTACAGAGTCCTAAGACCACCAAAAATGAGATCAGCACAACATGGAGGAGGCAGGCAAAAGGTTTGTAGCAAGGCGTCCCTGAGGGTGACAGGTCTAACATGGTGAATGAAAGAGGCATGACGTGAAATATAGACTAGACAGCCATGGTAGTTGGCAAAGCCAGCATTTGGCAGTGGCTTCAGGGGCTTCTTACAAAAATTTGGACCCCAGCACCTATTGCTTTAGAAATTATTCACAATATCCCTATTTGTGGGTCTGGAAAGATCTCTAGTTGTCTTTTCTACCACACAATTAGAAGAGCTAATAAAGAGGTGGATTGAGTAAAGGAGTAAGCCTTCTACTTTAATAATACTGCCTTCATCTTCTGATGTCCTGCAGATCTTTAAACATGGGCAGCTCTACATTCATCTTTGTGGCAAGTGCATACGCCAATGCATTTTTGGCAAAGACTAATCCAGTGTGGTCCACCGTGATATTTAGAGATTTGGTGGGGATCTCTATATAGGGTAGGTGGTCCTACCCTTGTGTGGGCTGAAATTGAGTCCAAAACCAGCAACCAACCCCTAATAAAAAGCACTAATGCACAGTACAGTTGACAAATAGAACCACAAACCTGCAAATGAACTACCAAGCAATAAAAAGGAAAGAGCTACAGCAATGACTGACTGCTACAAGGTAAAGTACAGGCATAGGAATGGGCTGAAGTATGGAGGCAAAAAAGAGCAGCCAAAGAAAAAGAAACTCAAGCAGGCTGGACTGTTGCAGATGAAACTGAGCCACAGTGCAAGATGATAAAGGACTTAAAGAAGAAAGATAAAGCAAAGAGGACATAAGGACTGAATACAATAGGAACTAGGGCCTGTTGTCTGGAGTCCTGTCGGTAAACGTAAAAGTGCATTTTACACACTGACTGATTTGTGAATAGGTGTGTATTTTGGTGCAACCTAATCATTTGAACACAAAATCTGTCTTAAGGACTCTCGTATCTCTACGAGCCTGTTAGATTTGGGGTGCAGCACCTCTGCTTGTAGGTGACTGAGTCACTACTACACCAGTTGGCAGCTGTCAGCCCAATCCTTCTGGCTCTGTAGCAGCTCCTCACCAAAACACAAATAGTAAAGGTGATTTCTGGCAGCCTAGTGCATGGACTCTGGAAACCTCTCAGGGAAAATCGTGGTGAAACAAGTCTTACCCTTTTTTCTCGTTAGCAGGAAGTCTCTTACACACACACACAGGCAAGAAAGAAGATGCAGGATAGTTTTCAATACAGTTACTGAAAAGACTGCAATCTGCAAAATGCATGAGTGTTGGACTTTTGCTTATGCAGGGTCATCCTGAATCTTTTTGCCTCCTGCCTCCTATTTTTTTCTGACCTGTCGCGGTTGGCTTTTGAACTCTGAGCACTTTCCCACTGCTAACCAGTGCTAAAGTGCATATGCTCTCCGTGTAAATTGTATGTAATTGGTTTATCCATGATTGGCCTATTTGATTTACTAGTAAGTCCCTAGTAAGGTGCACCAGAGGTGCCAGGGCCTGTAAATCAAATGTTACTAGTGGGCCTGCAGCACTGGTTGTGCCACCCACACAAGTAACCCTGTAATCATGTCTCAGACCTGCTAAGTGTATTTTTACACTGTAAATTCGACTTGGCAAGTGTACCCACTTGCCAGGCCTAAACCTTCCCTTTTCTTACATGTAAGGCACCCCTAAGGTAGGCCCTAGGTAGCCCCAAGGGCAGGGTGCAGTGTATGGATAAGGTAGGACATATGGTAATGTGGTTTATATGTCCTCACAGTGAAATACTGCCAACTTCGTTTTTCACTGTTGCAAGGCCTGTCTCTCTCATAGGATAACATGGGGGCTACCTTTAAATATGATTAAAGTGTAGAATCCCCTAGAGAGTAGATGGACATGTGGAGTTTGGGGTCCCTGAACTCACAATTTAAAAATACATCTTTTAGTAAAGTTGATTTTAAGATTGTGCGTTTGAAAATGCCACTTTTAGAAAGTGAGCATTTTCTTGCTTAAACCATTCTGTGACTCTGCCTTGTTTGTGGATTCCCTGTCTGGGTCAGTTTGACAGTTGGGTTGTTTTTCACCTCGCACTAGACAGTGACACAAAGGGGGCTGGGGTGTAACCTGCATTTCCTGATTAGCCATCTCTGCTAGGAGGGAGGGGTGGAGTGGTCACTCTCATCTGAAAGGACTGTGCCTGCCTCTGACAATGCCGGCTCCAACCCCCTGCTGTGTGTCTGATGCCTTGCCTGGGCAAGGCAGGATTTCACAAGTAGGTGTGAGTCCCCTTTGAAGAAAGGTGACTTCAAAGACTAAAATGGGTATAAGAAGGGCACCCAAATCTACAGACTTGAGAAACACTTCTGGAACCAAGAGGAACCTCTGCCTGGAGAAGAGCTGATAGCTGAGGAAGAAGTGCTGCCCTGCCTGTGACTGTGCTTTGTGGAGCTTTCCTGCAGTGCTGCTTCTGCCAGAGTAAGAGGGCAAAGACTGGACTTTGTGTGCCTTCCATCTTGTGAAGAAATCTCCAAGAGCTTGAGTTAGAGCTTGCCTCCTATTGTTTGAAGTCTCAGGGACAGCAAAGACTTCTCTCTGCCAGCACCTGGGGTCTCTGGAGAGACTCCTGCCCCGACAAGTGGTGCCCTGTCCAGTCCCTGGGCCCTTGAAAGGAAAGCTGGTGGAATCCAAGGAAATCGACTTCTGACGACTTCGGACCGACGCCGCTGCTGAATCCGGTAACGCCTCCTGCACCTGACGCCGTGACCTTCGGTGGAACGCGACGCTCTTCGCAGGCCCGACGCCGCAGCAGCCCCGCTGAAGTTCGCGACTCCGTGGAAGTCGCCGCACCACGTCGTGACCGACGCCGCTTGAAGTGCACGGATTCAACGTTTCGCACAGACGCCGCGATTCCCGACTTCGCGCCTCAGCTTGTTTTTACTCTTCACCAAAGGTACTATACTTGGGGGTCAACACAACTCCGTGTCCGGCGCCGCTGGTGTCGGCTTGTTGGGAACGACTCTGTCACGACGCCGTGTTAACATCTCATTGAAGCATTTTTGTTTCTAAGCGCTATTTTTTAGTGTAATCTTTAAAAATTCATAACTTGACTTGTGTATGTCGGAGTTTTGTCGTTTTGGTTTTGATTTGTTTAGATAAATATTTCCTATTTTTCTAAACCGGTGTTGTGTCATTTTGTAGTGTTTTCATGAAGTTACTGTGTGTGTTGGTACAAATACTTTACACCTAGCGCTCTGAAGTTAAGCCTACTGCTCTGCCAAGCTACCAAGGGGGTCAGCAGGGGTTAGCTGAGGGTGATTCTCTTTTACCCTGACTAGAGTGAGGGTCCTTGCTTGAACAGGGGGTAACCTGACTGTCAACCAAAGACCCCATTTCTAACAATGAGCATATAAGTTTGACTGCAAGCAAACTTCTTTTTCCTTTTCTGTCTCTTCACTCTGATGCTCGTGGCGGCCGTCGGCTCACTTATGTGAAACTGCATTACTTTCATTTTTTTATTCGTTGTTTACTGATCACGTCTTTAGAGTGTGTTGTGCTTATTTCTCTTTAATGCCCGTTATTCCTCTCAAAACAGCCTCGGTTTTCAGGGCATGGGCCGATCAACCTGTGTTTTGGGAATATTTCATTCTGAGCAGCTCATTTTTTTGTTTTTCACTATGGGGGTACTACAGTACTGCTTCGAAATGGCGCACAAACCAAAATCCTCCCCGGCTATCAGGAGTGAAGGGGCTGAGCTGGCCCCTGGTTTCAATCGCTTTCAGAAACACCTCCGAAGGGGAAAAGAGCTTTAACAAAAATAATCTCCATCTGTCCTTCCAGTGAAGTTTCCGCTGCTTGCCAGCAGCCTGTAAATATCGCCTTTTGTGTGAGCTTTTTACATTAGTTGCTAGTTCTGATCTGCCTAGTTCATGTTCCCACAACAGGCACATTAACCTTCTATGCTACCTTATAATTAGTCCAAGCTTCCGCTAGAGAAAAGTACGTTCTCTCTCTAGAAATAACATTAATCACCAGAGTTGTTTTAACATTTGAAGATTGAGTGCAGTCTGTGATCTGCCTACAACACGATCTTTGCAGCAGCCACATTAACCCTCTGCACTGCCTTATAATAATTCCAAGCTTCATCTCTTGCTTACAGCGCTGCATGACCAAAAGAGACACTTGGGAAAGTCATAATAAAACCAAAATGAAAACACAACATAAACAACAGAAGATTTGCTTCTTTGCAATTTCAAATTAGCCTGCTTTAGTATTCAGTACTCGTAAAAGTATATGCAGCAGTTATTATCATGCAGTGTAAAGTGACAGCTGAACCTAGAAAAAACATGTTTTTTGTGTATCCTAACAAGGCAATTGTGGGACTCGTAAGCTAAAAACATAAAGCTTATGGCTTCGCTATCAAGGAAAAATAAATCAGCCTTCTGTGTAGAGTAACAGCTGGATCTAAAGAAGGCACACTTATTATGTTCGCAGGGCTTAACTTGAGCTGGTGTGTTCCGATGCAGGGCACAAACAATTTTTGTTAAAGGGCCATCAGCTATTTTTCTGCCTCACTGATTTACTATGGGCAAAATAAAGAATAATTTATTAGAAATGCAAATTCTAACATGTGAAAATGTCCTTCCGCTCCAAACTATAAACAAGCTGCCAGGCTGGAAGTTTAAACAGCAAGATGTTATCATGTTGTAGAAAGTATTTTTTAACACAAGGACATGAATCACTCTTTACTTGTGAACACTGTGAAATACAGCAAGGGGAGACAAAAGTTTAACGTGGAAAACAAAAACACAGAGCAGAAACATTAGCATGTGTTCGTGAAAAGGCAGCATCGTCCAAATGAAAGAGTGTAAATGGCTGGCTGCTTGCTCTGTAGACAGCAGCAATGTTATCAGATGCTATAAAACTTTGTGGAGTGAATCACATACAAACAGTGTAAATTGCAGCCAAACACCATATGGAACACACCAGTAAAACAACACGTAAACATATATATTAAAAGACACAATTGTATTAATATGCAGGCATTAGCTTTTAAAAAATATTTATTTTCCGTGTGGACAATGTGTTTTGTGGTTCAACTATAGTTTTTAAGTGGAAATCGTGTATTTTGTAAGCACATATTTGCATTCAGTAAACACAACGTTAGCGTGCTTCAATTAAGCTTTGCCCAATTGAACGCTGCTAAATATCAACGTTTTCATGTTTTTGTTGCAGATAGAGGAGAAGGTACATGGAAGTGCTTTAGTTTTATGCAGGGCCACTGGAATTATATGGCAGGGAAAGACGAAATTATGAGGCAGGGTTGACCAATTTATGTAGCAAGAAAAGTCTGGTTTTGAATTTACAATGCCAGTAGCTCTAATTCAAGAAAATGCAAGACCTATTGCATTGCAAATGCTTGTTACACTTGTTAGCACTGTCTGTTCACTGGTTGCACCTCATTAGTTCCAGTTTAATATCCAAATATGGCAATAAGCCACAAAAAGGTGACCAGTCAACTTTTGCAAAGGGTCTTGCACTCTGCACCAACACGTTCTGCTTCTTTTTCAGTAACTTTTGTATTGTTTGAGCTAGCAGCATTTTTTTCTTGTTAAAAGCTACAAATGAATGCGCAGATGATGGATTATGTGACAAATCCATATTTATGCGAAAAACGATGTAGCCGAACAATCGCATAATTCCAGTGACCCTGAGTGCAGGTGATGTGAAACTGAACTCTAGCTATCAACTGGAATACTAAACAAAAATCTAAGCAGTGGGAGGAGTTTATTTTCTTCTATACATCTTATTCATTGTTTACCAAACGTAGGTGTCTCTTCAGAGATGGTGGAGAGACTCTCAGGCATCCAGCATTCTATTGTTTCGAAACCCTTCATATGTTTTTACACATTGTACCGGGAAAGGAGTCTTCCAATCCCACTTCTGGTAAGGAAGCCATTATTTCGTTCCACTCTCTGGAAAAGGCTAGTTTTCCCTTTCCACTTCTCTGTGGACAAGGGCCACCCTCTGCTTCAGCCCCAATTTATCAGTTCTCTCTGCCGAGTGCATTGACTGGGTCATCTGGGGTTGTTCAAACTACTTGAGATCTGTCACTCTGCCAAGAACAAAGCCAGGAGGATGAAACTGGTTGTCACTGTTGTGGCTTTTGGTGTAGCACTGAGCTATAGTATACACTACTCTGGGTATTTGATGTTTCTTTTCGTCAAGACATTTATCAGTTCTACCACCATCTCCCAGTATCCTGTTGGGAAGGACGTTCCCAGATCATATAATAGAAACCAATATTTAGCTTATTACACCTGGGGCATTTAGCCTGTGCTTTAGGGTAAGTCATGTTGATTTACTTTGGTGTCAAATATGCTCTGTGCAGTGCATATAGTAAAGGTAAATTATTTGGAACAGCGCATTCCTGAATTATTAAGGGATATTTCTCAGTACTTTGCCTTGTCTGTTGTCTATGCTTCCCTAAGGGTGTTTAGTGAGCATTTGGACTGAATCAATACATCAACGGTACTGTTTGATCTTCCCTCTGATGGAGCAAATTACCTTCAACTCCAGATGCCCAAATGGTTCCTTACCTCCCGGTTTCCATAGCTTCCTTATGGTCACCCTGAAAGGCCAGACTAGTACAAAATGCCACCGTGGGATAACATAATTTCCTCTTGCGCCTCAAAGTCTTTCCCTGAGTTCTCCTCTCGTATAAATCACTTAGGCCCATATTTATACTTTTGTAGCGCCGCATTTGCGTCATTTTGTGACGCAAAAGCAGCGCAAACTTACAAAATACAGTTGTATTTTGTAAGTCTGCGCCGATTTTGCGTCAAAAACCGAAGCAAATGCGGCTCTAAAAAAGTATAAATATGGGCCTCAAAGTTGAATCCCCTTTTCTGGCCATACTCTTATCCCTTTCCAGTCACCCTGGTGGTGTTCAGTCTCTATCACCTCTAGAGGGAGTTCTGCAATGTCTGGTCTATGGGTGTGTGTTCCTCCCAGCGATATTGCAGAAGTAGTGGAATACCTAAATTAGAAGCCCTCATCCCTAATTTTACCGTCTGTTTTAAGTAAAATGTTTAGTATCATTTGGAGTTTTGGTATGACAAGTGTATCCTTCCCCGTAGCGTGTAAGTTCTCGTGCAGTGGCACTGCCAGGAACTCAATAACTCAAAGTCTAAAACCGCCATCCCATCTTCTTATGTAGGAAGCAGTAGTTTTATTTTGCATCTGACCACCTCACCCTTATATCAGTTGTAATAGCATGGAGTCTATTTCCAGCAACATCGCCTTCATAATTCTGATTGGAAGAATAGTAAAAAATATATATATTATTCAGGGTAAATACACCATTTTTGGCAACGCTGTTCTCCCCGCCGCAGATAGTGATAACGTCTTCCAGAAGGGTTATGGCCTCCCTCGTTGCCGGTATTGCAGGTTTAATATGCATTTCCAGTAAATCTGTTTCTTTTCTATATATTTGTAACCCCAGATACCGCATAGTGTTCAGCTCCCGTTCCAGTCCCTGTGCCAAGGCCAGAAGTTCATTGTTATTTTGGGCTGAATAATTAATGTGCTAAGCGTTGACAAAGGCCTATATGAAGCCGGTTGAGGGGCATCCTGTAATAAAGTGAATCCACACCAGATGAAGATATGTGGTAAGAGGTATTTATTACAGCCTCAACCAACAGCCAGCATATCAACTGTCATGCAGAGAACCCTGCATCACAGAACCTCAGAACAAGCTGGTTCCATGCCCAGTGTTCTGGCATGGAGCCATGTTACATCATTACACATCCCTTCCCCGTTTTAGGAGGGCCACCATGTTGTTCTTGTATTCTTTTCAAGACAACGCTTTCTGGTACCTCATACAGAGTCTCAAAATACCTCACAAAGGAATCATTTGACTCGTTTCTTTTTTTTAATATACCATCATATATTACATCATAGACAGTCCAGAGCTATTGTACAGGGGACACCTTTCGTTCTGGGTTGGCCAGCCAGGTTAGAAGTCTGCCTGCTTTGTTCTGTTCAATCTGGGCCCTCGCTAAATGTGTTTTGTAATCATAATTCCTAAGCATTTCTGTTCGCTAAGCAAACTTTTCTCTTTTCCCTGTTAATGTGTCTTTCACCAATGGGAGCTCTGGTGCTCTTTTTTTTATGCCCCTGAGAAGCTGTCCACTAATGATGACCATAATGGCCTCCCATTCCACCAGCTGAGATGGAGCAGGACCCTTATTTACTTTAAACAAGTCCTATAAATATCTGATCATCTGGTGCTTCTACATTAAATTTCCAAACCGGAATCACTGTCGTACTTCTGCCCCATTGCAATGTTATAGTCAGTGTGTTGTGGTTAGAGTAGGCTCAAGTTATGTGCTCTGTGTGTTTCATTACTGCGTGCACTTGGAGAAAGATAAGAATCTATCTCCTAGTAAGTGTAAATTGTGCATGCCGGATTAAAACCAATAGTTCCTGATCCCAAGGTGATGCACTCTCCAAGTCATAGTTTCACTGCTCTATCCAGTTATTCAAGGCTTTGGTTGTTCTAATCACCACCAGTGTGGGTAGTGGGGGATGTGATCTATCTAAGTTTATATCAGTAATACAATTGAAATCTGCCTCTACCATTGGCAGTTAGTGGGTTAGGTTACCCATGGGTCTCGATACTCCATCCAAGCATGAGGTTTGATCTATAGTTGTGATGTAGATGTTCACAAATAATATGCCTTTTCCAGGTAATCTACCGCCTATTACCAAGTTTCTCCCCTCCATGTATGTTATCTCAGTTGGTACAAAAAACCCTGGTCTGATATATTCTAACGCAATCCGAGTGTATGCCTAGTAACGGACACTACATCTCCTACTTATCTTTTTTGAGTGTCCACAGGCCCTTGCACACAATGTATTATTCTACTGTTAGCTCCCATTCTCTGCCGTGTTTTATTTTTATTCTTTTAGGTACTCAGCTGCTCTACTTGTCAAGGCCACCTACCTCTCTTCCTGGACCTCTGCGGCACGTCTGGGTGGGCTTTTCCAATCGTGCTCCCTTGGTGGGCCTTCAACTTCTCCATGAAGCCTCTTATGGGCTGCATCGGTGCTTGCACTCCACATATGCCAAATGCAGGCATCTTCATTTCAGCTTGGGCACCCGGGGCAGGCACAAGCAGTTTGCTATTTCTCGCAAACTCTGAAGAAGAGCACTTCTGTTTCTTTGGGGCATGTATCCCATCCTCATCACCAGTTTTTGGGTCCTCCAAAGCCCAATACCTGTTGGTCTGGAGGCCCGTAGAGCTGTCCGTACTGGGGTAGGACCCCATCCACCAGTCGCTCCAACTCCTCTGAAGTGAAGGCAGGGGCCCTTTCCCCAGTCACACGGGCTATGGTAGGTTCCAGACACAGTTCACAGCAGTACACGCAGTGTTGGTCTTCTCCTGTTGAAGGTCAGGAAACAAGTGAGGAATCAGATAGAAAATGGCAGTCACGTCCGCGGCGGTGTACACCATCACCACCGGCGTAGATCCCCATTGGCCACTGAACTCCATAGAGCCCCATATGAGGAATTGCACAGCGGTGCAAGACCACCTTCCACCACAACGCCCAACGTCGGCGGAGTTACCTCACTTCCACCTGTCCCTACATACAGGACTGGCGGTCGCCATTTTGGGGGTGGGGGGAGTAGGCCTATCGACAATTGCCTCGTCACAGATTAGATTGGCACATACTTCGCCATTAACACTGTCCCAATACATAAGTGCACCATGTGGACTGCAGTTGTGGTTTTGTTGTTCCGATTGTGACAGCCTACTCACTCTTGTGTCCCTTAGATACCTACCACTACGGATGAATAGGAGGTGGAGACATACCCTCGTGTACAGACCCCTGGTGGACTTAGCTACACTGGAGGACAGGCACATTATCCTCACATATAGACTGTGTGCCCAGTTGGAGCCTGACCTGATCTCATCTATTCGTCATCCGACTGGGATCTCCCCTCTTGTCTAAGTGCTATCAGTGCTCCATTTCCTGGCGACAGGTTCTTTCCAAGTGACAGTGGGCTTGGTGGCAGGAATGTCACAGCCAATGTTCTCAATTGTGCTGGCAAGAGTGTTGTCTGCTCTAGTAAAACACATGTGCAGCTACATAGCTTTCCCCCAGGTGGAAGATTTGGCCACTGTGAAGGCCGGATTCTATGCAATGGGACATATCCCCAATATTATTGGGGCGATTGACGGGACACATATTGCGTTTGTCCCCCCCTGCCAGAATGAACAGGTGTACAGGAATCGTAACAGTTTCCACTCCATGAATGTGCAGATGCTGTGTCTGGCGGACCAGTACATCTCCCCCATCAATGCTAAGTATCCTGGGTCGGTGCATGATGCCTTTGTTCTGAAGGAATAGCAGCATCCCAAGTGTGATGGCCCAACTACAGAGGCACAGGGTGTGGCTAATAGGTGAGACTTGGTCCCCACCTACTGTATGTTAGTGTATGCCTCTGGTGTTAACCTCATAGGATAGTGTGTGGCTAAATATTGTCCCTCAATACCTGCAAGTGACTCTGGCTACCCAAACCTATCATGGCTGTTGACCCCTGTGAGGAATGCCAGGACAAGGGCTGAAGAGCGTTATAATGAGGCACATGGGCGAACCAGACAGATCATCGAGGGAACCTTCGGCTTCCTGAAGGCCAGGTTCAGGTGCCTCCATCTAACAGGTGGATCCACGTGCCAGTCACCCGAGAAGGTCTGCCAGATAGTCGTGGCATGCTGCATGTTGCACAACCTGGTCCTCAGATGCCATGTACCTTTTCTGCAGGAGGAAGAGACTGGAGATGTCCCTGTGGTTGCAGCAGACCGTGATGACAGTGAGGATGAAGAGGCTGAAGATGAGGACAACAGAGCATCAAGTATCCGTCAGTACGTACACAGGTGAGACAGTGCAACTTCACATTTCTATGACTATTATTGGATTTTGTGTGGCTGTAGCATGATGGCATTAACCACTTTTCACCTCTACTTACTGTCACCTATGGATTATCATTTTACAGATGTTGGTGCAATGACAACTGTGTACTGATGTGCTGACTACAGCCAGCTACAGGTCATTATTTCTATGCTCTCACAATGTACAGTTCATTTGTAATGGATGTAACTGTTTCCAGAAATACACTGTTTCAACACATGACATAAAAGTATTTGAGTTGTGTTCAAGGGTGTTTATTTTAGTGCTAGGAAATTGAGGGAAAATTGCAGTGGAATGGGGTGATGATGGATGAAAGTCCAGGGTATTGTTCCAGTCTGTTTGTAGCACAGGTGCAGTGTCCACGTGGCCATAGGAAGGGGAGCTATGGCAGTTCAAGGTGGACAAAGGGACAGAGTGGGACACAAGGGGGACAATCAGGAGAGTCTCATTTCCTGGCGGTGGTCTTGGCAAGTGTCTCTGGCTTCTGTCTGGGTTGCAGCGAACGTTTGCGGGTGGTTCTCCTTCTGCAGGGGGAGGGGTGCTGGTGACCTGCGGGGCCTGTGGCGGGGCCTCCTGCCCAGTAGCGGCAGCAGAAGTGGAGGGCTGATCAATGGATTGGCTAGTGGTAGGGGCCAGCTGGTGTGCTGTTGCCTTCCTCATGATGTTGGCCATGTCTGCCAGCACCCCTGCTATGGAGATCAGGGTGGTGTTAATGGCCTGCAAGTCCTCCCTGATCCCCTGATACTGTCCCTCCTGCAGCCGCCTGTTCTCCTGCACGTTGTCAAGGATCTGGCCCATCGTGTCCTGGGAATGTTGGTAGGCTCCCAGGATCTCGGAAAGTGCCTCCTGGAGAGTCGGTTCCTGGTCCTGTCCTCCCCCTGGTGCACAGCAGTCCTCCCAGTGTCTCTGTTGGCCTGTGCCTCTGTCTCCTGAATGGTGTGCCCACTGCCACTGACCCCAGGTCCCTGATTGTCTTGGGGGTGAGGTGTGGCCTGTGGTCCCTGTACAGGTGGGCACACTGCTGATTGACGTGTCTTGGGGACAGAGATATGGGTACGCTGGGTGGGTGCTGTGATGTTGGATCCTGATGGGGGAGTATCTGTGTTGGTCTGTGAGTGGGCTTGGGTGACCGGCTGTCCAGTGGTCCCTGTTGGGCCAGGTTGGTCATCCAGATCCAGAAGTCCAGAGTTACTGTCATCACTGGAGGCAACTTCTGTTGGGGGATTGGATAATTGTGGCACCTCCTCTCCACTGACTGACATTGGCTGGGGTGCCTGTGGGGATGTAAGTGATGTATTATGCTTCATGTGTGAGACATTTGTACATTCCTGGCTTCTCCTCTATAGTTGGTGTTGCCCTGCCACCTTTTGCTTGTGTATGGTGATGTATTGAGGGGCTGTTAGTTTCCCTATGCTGTGCATGCTTTAGTGATGGGTGTCCATGCAGGGCTGGGAGGGGTGTCCATACATTGGTATAGCATGCAGGGCTTGGCATTGTGGTTAGTCATATGTGTAGGTGCAGTATGTGGGATGGAGTGGAGTGATGGGAGTGAGGGTGAGGGTGTGTGATGGCATGCAGACATGGGGGGTGATAAGTAGTAAATGTTGACTTACCAGTGTCCAGTCCTCCGGCTACTCCAGCGTGTCCCTCAAGATGCAGTAATGCCAGTACTTGCTCCTCCCATGCTGTGAGCTGTGGGGGAGGAGGTGGGGATCCACCGCCAGTCTTCTGGATGGCGAGCTGCTGCCTTGCTGCTATGGAACGTACCTTCCCCCATAGGTCATTCTACCTCTTCCTGATGTCATCCTTTGTTCCTGGGTGCTGTTCCATGGCCTTCACCCTGTCCACGATTCTCCGCCATAGCTCCATCTTCCTGGCAATGGATATCTGCTGTGCCTGCGCTCCAAACAGCTGTGGCTCTACCCTGGCAATTTCCTCCACCATGACCCTTAACTCCTCCTAAGTGAAACGGGGGTGCCTTTGTGGTGCCATGGGTGTTGGGTGGTGTGTGTTGGTGAGAGTGTGTTGAGTAATGTGGTGGGGTGTGTGATGTGGAGTGCATGGGGGATGTATGGGTGTAAGTGGTGTGTGTGTCTAGTTGTCTCTGTGCTGTTTGTGTCAATCTCCTGGCAGTAACTGTTGTTCGCAAAGGGTTGTGGGTAATGTGGGTGTGTGTTTTATAGTGGTCTGGGTGTGGTGTGTGTATGAATGTCAGGTGTGTGTTTTTAGTATTGGCCAATGTTCTGTTGTTTTGTATGTGGGTTTCCATTCTGAGCGCGACGGTATATACCGCCAATGGTTTACCGCCGTTGAACGTCCGCCATGGTGATTCGTAGGTCATGATGTGGTGGGCGTTTTTTTGTTGGCGTCATTTTTGCACTGACCTTTGGTCTGGCGGATTTGTGTATTTGGCAGTATTCTGTCGGATTGGTGTGTGTGTGTGTCAGAGTCACCAGATCCTCTGGGTCTGCGCACGTTCCCAACATGTCCACCACTGAACAGCTCCAAGACTCTGATAGATAAATCACAGAGGCTAAGAGAGTTAAAGAGGGGAAGAGGGGATTAGGAAGGGAACAGCTGGGAAGGAGACCTGTAGTAAGAAAAAGGTTAAAACACACAATATGAACATTACATCTCATGAAATCAATACTAGACTATGACTCTAAGCCTAGTCATTCTGAAAACATGAACAACCTAAGATTAAATGAAACTTTCAAATTCAAGTACTTTCCTTTACATGAGAATCAGGAAAACATTCTGAATAAGTTCTAAACCAGTCATATGAATCCTTTTTTGAGAATGCATACTAGGACCATGCAATATTGCATCTAGAAACTCTGGTCTTCTGTGTTCTCTTGAAATGTTTCAACACGAATTGCGCACATTGCAGATTTTCATATATATAGTAAACACCATAAAAGGATTGTGCACCATGAATAACACAATATGGATTCAGGAAACAAATCACACAACTTGTCAACTCGAATATTACCTAATAAATGTCTTAGAATAAATGGCATACAATGAACAACATGAATTAAGCTCGAAGAGAGAATCGTGCGTCTTGCCGATTCGATTGCCACCATGTAAAATGTCAAGAAATGGTAGCACGCAATGAATATCAAACTTAAATCACCAATAAACGAATCGCACGTCTTGCAGATTCGTAAACCACAAAGTCAATGGCAAAAAATAACAGCACGCAATGAATTACAAGATTAAAGCACCATGAAACGAATCGCGCATCTTTTGCCGATTCTTAAGCCACCATGTAAATGTCAAGAAATGGTAGCGCGCAACGAATAACAAAGTCAAATCATCATGAAATGAATCGCGCGTCTTTTGCCGATTCTTCAGCCACCATGTAAATGTCAAGAAATGGTAGCGCACAATGAATAACAAAGTCAAATCATCATGAAACGAATCGCGTGTCTTGCCGATTCGCAAGCCACCATACAAATGTCAAGAAATGGTAGCGCGCAATGAATAACAAGATCAAATCAGCATGAAACGAATTGCGCGTCTTGCCGATTCGCAAGCACTATGCAAATGTCAAGAAATGGTAGCGCGCAATGAATAACAAGATCAAATCAGCATGAAACGAATCGCGCGTCTTGCTGATTCGCAAGACACCATGCAAATGTCAAGAAATGGTAGCGCGCAAAGTAATCTGTTAATCATTAAAGAATTAGGCCAAGAATATGAAAGTTCTCGATAATGGCATCGGGAGGTCAGCCCAACCACCGTCTTACCGCCCAGAACAAGGATCACCAATGAATAATGAAGGGCAGAGGCCTGGAAGATCAAATAGGGCACCGGGACAGCGGCTCAGGAAGTAGCTGCTGCTCTGCACCGGGACCTCTGAATAGTGAGCACTTGGAGCTGGGCTGGCTCCCTTTTATAGAGTCTTGGCCCAGCCCACAACCACACCCAGGCATGCTGCAGGGAAAGTCTCTGGAAGGCCCTGAAAAGGGACCACACCCTAACACACTCTGAAAGCCTGCAGCAATACATTGCAAATGAACAGTATTTGTAAACACATTAAAAATAAGTCTTCAGGATTAAACTCTGCAATGCAAAAGGTTAAACAACAACATATCAGCACAATGCATAAATTACGTTGTTTTCAGAGTGCTGGGTTTTTGCATTCTAGTCGCCAATAGAGCGCGCGCTGCCCTGGTGTTGACAGTGTGTCATAATATGGTGTTTTGCTTTCCTTCTCTTATCTTATGACCGAGCTTACAAAACTTCTCTGGAATGCACTTCTTAGTTTAAAGAAGACATTTATTGTTATTATTACTTCACCATGAGGTTCCTGAAAAATGAGATTAGTAGGTTGGAAGCACACTTTTAAAAGTAGTCACAGCAATGAAAGCAAAATATATCAAAGTACTTCTCAGTTGCAATGTACACAGCACATACATGTGATTATATTATCGCATAACTTCAAAGCAAAGCATAAAAGTCAAAATTGCATCACCGTAGGGCCTATCACTCCGCTTCATCTTTCTAATGCCTGCAAGTTGATGACTCCGGTGCAACTGCGAGAAAGAGATTTTCCACCCAAACGGGAGACAGGCAACTGACGTCCGTTCCTGCCTGAAGTCCTGGAAGAAGATCCTTTCTCGTGCTGCCCAGGGCCATCGTTCCAAAAACGTGCCCCCTCCTCTCAGACTCAGGAAAGGAAAACAAGCCTTTGGAGACTGGCCAGATCTCCTAGACCCCTCCTCTTCCCAAGGCTGAGCAGAAAGGAAAACACCAAATGTACGCTCTCTTATCAGCTAGGGTTTGGTGTGAATTCAATTTGAAAAAACACAGCTTGGTCTATCATGTGGAAAAACACAGCTTGGAAAAACACAGCTCATCTGCAATGTCTAACTCCACGTTAAAGCCAATAGGCAGCTAACCTAAATTCCAAATGTAATGTCTAATGCCATGTTAAAGCCAATAGGCAGCTAAACTGAATACAGAATGTAATGGCTAATGCCATGTTAAAGCCAATAGGCAGCTAACCTAAATACCAAATGTAATGTCTAATGCCACGTTAAAGCCAGTAGGCAGCTAAACTGAATACAACATGTAATGTGCTACTGGTGAACATTGAGCAACTAATATGCGCAGTGGTGAAACACAACATAACACTCCACCCTATGACCAATGAATTTTTGTTTACATACCTCTTATTTCAAACAAAAACAAAAAACAAAAACATCAACAACAAACAAAAACATTATAAGCAAATCAGATTTGAATGATAAAAGCAATCACTGTAGAGCAATGGAAGTGGATTAACATATTGATCTCATAACCTTTCACATCAGATACATCTACAATAAAAAGACTGAAACTTATATACTCTGATTGGGATAATAAATGAGTGAACAATGACTCTAAACCAGCAAGTTGATGTAGAATGAGTTCTGCTCATGTAAAGGTACACGGTCCACCTGAAAGGTTTGCTAGAATGTAAGTGAAAGTCAGAGTTCCACACAAAAAAACACAGAGAGTTAACTGGTAAGGTTGCTTAGTTCCAGTGGAAAAATGTAATCAAACAAGTTGACAAACTTTATATTGATCCCACGTAGAACTTGAACTGAAGGCGCCAGTCGCGAAAAATGGATCCATGGGGTTGGTACTTTAATCAATCAGGCTCAGGTTGGGGGTTTGGTCCCTCCCCTAACCCCGCACGCACACACCTGACGGGAGACCACACAGCACACTCATGGTCAGTGGCGAGTCGTGGTAGGATCTGCAAAAGAAAAAAGTATGACTTTTCTTGCAAATAACATTTGCCATCTGAAATGTGCCCTTCTTCCTTTCCTCCTTGTTTTATAATCTTGGGGCCCTTTGTTATCATTTCTGCAGGTTCTGGAGGGTCATTTGGGGATTCAACCCACACCTTAGCACTGAGGTTTTTATCTGCTGCAACACAGCTTCCCTTTCCTTGCACTGTCAGAAGGGCTGGGGCAAACTCCTTCTTTACCAAACCTCCATTCACTGCACTTGTGACAAGTTGGGCAATTCTGTCTCCAATCTGTATGAATGAATCAGATTCTCTTCTAGTTATCAGCATCATTTTGATTTCTCCTTGGTAATCTGCAGCAATCACTCCCCCTAAAACCTGATCAATTTGCCATATCTGTCCTGGTAACTTTCCTCTCTCCAACTGATCTTTGACTGTTTGTGGGACAGATCTCTGTTGTGCGTGCTGACAAATAGGACAGTGCAAAATCACGTTTTTATCAAATCTAGGGGAATGTGCATCCCTCTAATCTCTGCCCACCTGTAAGTGGCTTTTTCTCCTAGATGTCCACATTTCTGGTGCACCCACTTAGCCGTCCCCACTAAGTCAGAATTCTGGGTGGACACTTCTCTCTCTGAATTTTTCTCTTTAACATCTGCAAGGGAATTGAACCAGTTATGTACAAGCCATGTGGAAAACCAAATGGATAAAACATTGGCAGTGAACCAAGAATCAGTGTAAAAATGACACATCTCAAGCAGCTCTTGCTTTAAAGTCTGATACACATTGTACAACTCTGTTCCTTCTCCTGTGGTAGACAACAACTTTTCATTCAATGAATCATTAGTCAAACAAACATGTTTTTTATCCTCAGGGGACACAAATTCAAATGGTGCACTCAATTTCACTGGTGACTCTTTTACCTGTGGTGTTCCCTGAACCCTCTCCTCATCCTGAAAAGGGGCTTGTGACACATGTTCATGTAGGGCTGCAGTGACTCTAGCCCTGTCTTGCATGTACCAGATCCAGTGTATGATACTAGCCTCCTGTGCCTGTCCTATACTGTGAGATATAGGTGAACTCATCACCCACTGCATGCTTGATATTTCAGGTTTCAGAATTACATTATCATTTAATGTAATCTGCTCAGTATTCACTAGAGCCAAATAACAAGTCAAAAGCTTAATCCAAAGTTCCAGGGGCACTCTTGTCTTCCCCTGTTCCTGATTTACATGTAAATCAGTGTTTCCCTCTTGCACTGCGCACAAATCTAAAGTCTGAATTATTTAATTTGCCAAATCAAAAGCGCGCAGCTGTTCATGTTTTTTCCTAGTTACTTTGTTCCAAAGTGTTAAGATTTCACTCAGATGGGGGCTATACTGTTTCCAAAAATCAAACAAGCTCATGAAACTCGGTGTCTCTTGCTTAGTGCAAATAGTAAGAAACTCTAAAATCTTTTGTTTTACTTGTGACAACATCTGTCTATTTTCTGGATTCCACTGAATTCCCAGTAGCTGCACATTTTGCGACAGTACTGCTGCCTTGTCTGAATTCATTTTAAACATTGTACTTTGCAAAAGCGGTCTGAAAATAACATTCTCAACTCTGTTCACAGTGTAATCTGTTAAGGAATGCACTTCAGCTGCCAATAACCGTGGGCTGCTCTGCACATCTACGCTCTTTTCAAGAGGCTCAGATTAGCCGCCCCCTTTTTTAACCTTCCCATTACTGGAATGGGAAAAGCCAGATTCTACTACAATAGTTTTATAGATTTCAGCATTATCTTGCAATAATGTGTTCTGGCTAATTTGCTCACGTAAATTCTTATTTTCATTCTCTAACTGCCTACATCTCTCCTGCATTTTTCTGTAAGCAGACAAAAGTATCCAAACCCTTCTGTCAAGAACAAAAGGAACATCATTTCTTTCAAAAGGCACATTGTCTAAATATCAATCAAAGTACTCATTCCAAGACTCACAAAGTCCTGATAAACAAGAAAACATGTTTCTCACAGCACCATAAGGCAGTTTAACTTCACATGCATTTTCAAATATGGTCTGCCGTGCTTCTTTAATTCTCTAAACAACAAAAAACAATTACACTTTTAAATAGTGCACTTCCAATCTCTAACTCCGACTCCCAGACTGCCGATTAACGCTAAAATGTTTTGCTTTCCATCTCTTATCTTATCTTATTACCGAGCTGACAAAACTTCTCTGGAATGCACTTCTTAGTTTAAAGAAGACATTTATTGTTATTATTACTTCACCACGAGGTTCCTGAAAGACGAGATTAGTAGGTTGGAAGCACACATTTTAAAGTAGTCGCAGCAGTGAAAGCAAAATATATCAAAGTACTTCTCAGCTGCAATGTACACAGCAAATACATGGGATTATATTATACCATAACTTCAAAGCAAAGCATAAAAGTCAAAATTGCATCACCGTAGGGCCTATCACTCCGCTTCATCTTTCTAATGCCTGGAAGTTGATGACTCCGGTTCAGCTGACGTCCGTTCCTGTCTGAAGTCCTCAAAGATCCTTTTTCGCTGCTGCCCAGGGCCATCGTTCCAAAAACGTGCCCCCTTCTGCTCAGCCTTGGGAAGAGGAGGGGTCTAGGAGATCTGGCCGGTCTCCAAAGGCTTGTTTTCCTTTCCTGAGTCTGAGAGCAGGGGACACGTTTTTGGAACGATGGCCCTGGGCAGCAGCGAAAAAGGATCTTTCAGGACTTCATGCAGGAACGGACGTCAGTTTCCTGTCTCCCGTTTGGGTGGAAAATCTCTTTCTCGCAGTTGAACCGGAGTCATCAACTTGCAGGCATTAGAAAGATGAAGCGGAGTGATAGGCCCTACGGTGATGCAATTTTTACTTTTATGCTTTGCTTTGAAGTTATGCTATAATACAATCACATGTATTTGCTGTGTACATTGCAACTGAGAAGTACTTTGATATATTTTGCTTTCACTGCTGCGACTACTTTTAAACGTGTGCTTCCAACCTACTAATCTTGTCTTTCAGGAACCTCGTGGTGAAGTAATAGTAACAATAAATGTCTTCTTTAAAGTAAGAAGTGCATTCCAGAGAAATTTTGTCAGCTCGGTCATAAGATAAGAGAAGGAAAGCAAAACATATGGTGAACGGATATTCGCCACCGCGGCGGTATGTTGGTGCAAAGAACAAATAAGCTTGCTTACTTTTTCTTGCTTGTCTTTATATTCTTCAGGGACAGTTTCAGATGAAGAAATGAGGATGACTAAGGTGAACAGGAATGCGGATCAAATACAAATGGAATCTTCCGGTAAGTGAGTTTTCCAAGGCAACCACCTCATGTGTACTTCAGTCAACAGATGCAAAGCCAAAGGCTTGGGCTCAGTATTTTATAGCACCTCAGCCAGGGTGGCTGTGGAGTCATGTGATCATGCCGAGATCTTGTTTGAATTACTGATCTCAGGATGTTCACAGGGAGCAGTTAAGAGCCAGGGATAGGCTGCCAAGGAGTCATATGATCAAGTAAGAAATGGATGGGTGCAAAACCTTAATGGGTGATGGGAAAGAAAAGCTCCCAGTACATTTAAAGATAGCAGGGCGAACGTAGCTGGGTGCTTAACTCTGCTCCAACCAACATGATTATTCACAGAGTTCAGGCAACATATGGAACAGGCCTTGACAGATCTCTCCCCGGTTGCCTTACTGGGTAGGGCTTTTCTGGGTTACGAACATGAAAAGAACAGACTAAACATGGGCCATAAACATGACTGATGGGCTCCCAGGATGTGTCTTCTGTACCATAATCGCTCCAGTCGACCAAAAAGAACAATTTGCCTTTTTCTCTCTTGGAATCGACTATCTTCTTTACCTCAAATTCAGAATGTCCCTTGATTTGTACTGGAGGTGGTGGAGTTTTTTTTGTCTTTGTGGGTGACAGGGCCTTAACACAGACACATCCTTCTGACACAGCCCTGTAGCAAAGAATAGAATGCATTTACAGGAACCGCCGTGACAGCAGTTCCTGCCAATGTCTTTATAAATGACCGCCTGCTTGGCATTCATTTATAAATTAAGTGGGTGACCTCTCCTCCATGGGGGCAGATTCATTTATTCGATCCCCAAGGCAGGGCCACAGGCCATCAGCCCAGATATAAATCTGGGCCTAAGCCCCCAGCCTTATATGTGGGCTTAGATTTACTAAGAGAATCAGCTAGTCTTATTGTTGCTTCCTTTCACAATTGCATATGCTCTCTAGCTTCTTGGTTTATCTGAGACAGTTTTGCATTTTGTTTTTTCATCAGAGGAACTTTTCCTTAGATGATTTCCAAGAGACTTGCCTTTGGATGATTTCCACTGTTACAATAAAAAGTCTGAAACTTATATACTCTGATTTGGATAATAACTGATTGAACAGTGACTCTAAACCAGCAAGTTGATGTAGCATGAGTTCTGCTCATGTAAAGGTACACGGTCCACCTGAAAGGTTTGCTGGAATGTAAGTGAAAGTCAGAGTTCCACACAAAAAAACACAGACAGTTAACTGGTAAGGTTGCTTAGTTCCAGTGAAGAATGTAATCAAACAAGTTGACAAACTTTATATTGATCCCACGTAGAACTTGAACTGAAGGCGCCAGTTGCGAAAAATGGATCCATGGGGTTCGTAATTTAATCAATCAGGTTCAGGTTGGGGGTTTGGTCCCTCCCCTAACCCCACACGCACACACCTGACGGGAGACCACACAGCACACTCATGGTCAGTGGCGAGTTGTGGTAGGATCTGCAAAAGAAAAAAGTATGACTTTTCTTGCAAATAACATTTGTCATCTGAAATATGCCCTTCTTCCTTTCCTCCTTGTTTTATAATCTTGGGCCCTTTGTTATAATTTTTGCAGGTTCTGGAGGGTCATTTGGGGATTCAACCCACACCTTAGCACTGAGGTTTTTATCTGCTGCACCACAGCTTCCCTTTCCTTGCACTGTCAGAAGGGCTGGGGCAAACTCCTTCTTTACCAAACCTCCATTCACTGCACTTGTGACAAGTTGGGCAATTCTGTCTCCAATCTGTATGAATTAATCAGATTCTCTTCTAGTTATCAGCATCATTTTGATTTCTCCTTGGTAATCTGCAGCAATCACTCCCCCTAAAACCTGATAAATTTGACATATCTGTCCTGGTAACTTTCCTCTCTCCAACTGATCTTTGACTGTTTGTGGGACAGATCTCTGTTGTGCGTGCTGACAAATAGGACAGTGCAAAATCACAGTTTTTATCAAATCTAGGGGAATGTGCATCCCTCTAATCTCTGCCCACCTGTAAGTGGCTTTTTCTCCCAGATGTCCACATTTCTGTGCACCCACTTAGCCATCCCCACTAAGTCAGAATTCTGGGTGGACACTTCTCTCTCTGAATTTTTCTCTTTAACATCTGCAAGGGAATTGAACCAGTTATGTACAAGCCATGTGGAAAACCAAACGGATAAAACATTGGCAGTGAACCAAGAATCAGTGTAAAAATGACACATCTCAAGCAGCTCTTGCTTTAAAGTCTGATACACATTGTACAACTCTGTTCCTTCTCCTATGGTAGACAACAACTTTTCATTCAATGAATCATTAGTCAAACAAACATGTTTTTTATCCTCAGGGGACACAAATTCAAATGGTGCACTCAATTTCACTGGTGACTCTTTTACCTGTGGTACTCCCTGCACCCTCTCCTCATCCTGAAAAGGGGCTTGTGACACCTGTTCATGTAGGGCTGCAGTGACTCTAGCCCTGTCTTGCATGTACCAGATCCAGTGTATGATACTAGCCTCCTGTGCCTGTCCTATACTGTGAGATGTAGGTGAACTCATCACCCACTGCATGCTTGATATTTCAGGTTTCAGAATTACATTATCATTTATTGTAATTTGCTCAGTATTCACTAGAGCCAAATAACAAGTCAAAAGCTTAATCCAAAGTTCCAGGGGCACTCTTGTCTTCCCCTGTTCCTGATTTACATGTAAATCAGTGTTTCCCTCTTGCACTGCGCATAAATCTAAAGTCTGAATTATTTCATTTGACAAATCAAAAGCACGCAGCTGTTCATGTTTTTCCTAGTTACTTTGTTCCAAAGTGTTAAGATTTCACTCAGATGGGGGCTATACTGTTTCCAAAAATCAAACAAGGTCATGAAACTCGGTGTCTCTTACTTAGTGCAAATAGTAAGAAACTCTAAAATCTTTTGTTTTACTTGTGACAACATCTGTCTATTTTCTGGATTCCACTGAATTCCCAGTAACTGCACATTTTGCGACAGTACTGCTGCCTTGTCTGAATTAATTTTAAACATCGTACTTTGCAAAAGCGGTCTGAAAATAACATTCTCAACTCTGTTCACAGTGTAATCTGTTAAGGAATGCACTTCAACTGCCAACAACCGTGGGCTGCTCTGCACATCTACGCTCTTTTCAAGAGGCTCAGATTAGCCGCCCCCTTTTTTAACCTTCCCATTACTGGAATGGGAAAAGCCAGATTCTACTACAATAGTTTTATAGATTTCAGCATTATCTTGCAATAATGTGTTCTGGCTAATTTGCTCACGTAAATTCTTATTTTCATTCTCTAACTGCCTACATCTCTCCTGCATTTTTCTGTAAGCAGACAAAAGTATCCAAACCCTTCTGTCAAGAACAAAAGGAACATCATTTCTTTCAAAAGGCACATTGTCTAAATATCAATCAAAGTACTCATTCCAAGACTCACAAAGTCCTGATAAACAAGAAAACATGTTTCTCACAGCACCATAAGGCAGTTTAACTTCACATGCATTTTCAAACATGGTCTGCCGTGCTTCTTTAATTCTCTAAACAACAAAAAACAATTACACTTTTAAATAGTGCACTTCCAATTTCTAACTCCGACTCCCAGACTGCCGATTAACGCTAAAATGTTTTGCTTTCCTTCTCTTATCTTATCTTATTACTGAGCTGACAAAACTTCTCTGGAATGCACTTCTTAGTTTAAAGAAGACATTTATTGTTATTATTACTTCACCATGAGGTTCCTGAAAGACGAGATTAGTAGGTTGGAAGCACACATTTTAAAGTAGTCGCAGCAGTGAAAGCAAAATATATCAAAGTACTTCTCAGCTGCAATGTACACAGCAAATACATGGGATTATATTATACCATAACTTCAAAGCAAAGCATAAAAGTCAAAATTGCATCACCGTAGGGCCTATCACTCCGCTTCATCTTTCTAATGCCTGGAAGTTGATGACTCCGGTTCAGCTGACGTCCGTTCCTGTCTGAAGTCCTCGAAGATCCTTTTTCGCTGCTGCCCAGGGCCATCGTTCCAAAAATGTGCCCCCTTCTGCTCAGCCTTGGGAAGAGGAGGGGTCTAGGAGATCTGGCCGGTCTCCAAAGGCTTGTTTTCCTTTCCCGAGTCTGAGAGCAGGGGACACGTTTTTGGAACGATGGCCCTGGGCAGCAGCGAAAAAGGATCTTTCAGGACTTCATGCAGGAACGGACGTCAGTTGCCTGTCTCCCGTTTGGGTGGAAAATCTCTTTCTCGCAGTTGAACCGGAGTCATCAACTTGCAGGCATTAGAAAGATGAAGTGGAGTGATAGGCCCTACGGTGATGCAATTTTTACTTTTATGCTTTGCTTTGAAGTTATGCTATAATACAATCACATGTATTTGCTGTGTACATTGCAACTGAGAAGTACTTTGATATATTTTGCTTTCACTGCTGCGACTACTTTTAAACGTGTGCTTCCAACCTACTAATCTTGTCTTTCAGGAACCTCGTGGTGAAGTAATAATAACAATAAATGTCTTCTTTAAAGTAAGAAGTGCATTCCAGAGAAATTTTGTCAGCTCGGTCATAAGATAAGAGAAGGAAAGCAAAACATATGGTGAACGGATATTCGCCACCGCGGCGGTATGTTGGTGCAAAGAACAAATAAGCTTGCTTACTTTTTCTTGCTTGTCTTTATATTCTTCAGGGGCAGTTTCAGATGAAGGAGTGAGGATGACTAAGGTGAACAGGAATGCGGATCAAATACAAATGGAATCTTCCGGTAAGTGAGTTTTCCAAGGCAACCACCTGATGTGTACTTCAGTCAACAGATGCAAAGCCAAAGGCTTGTGCTTGGGCTCAGTATTTTATAGCACCTCAGCCAAGGTGGCTGTGGAGTCATGTGATCATGCCGAGATCTTGTTTGAATTACTGATCTCAGGATGTTCACAGGGAGCAGTTAAGAGCCAGGGATAGGCTGCCAAGGAGTCATATGATCAAGTAAGAAATGGATGGGTGCAAAACCTTAATGGGTGGTGGGAAAGAAAAGCTCCCAGTACATTTAAAGATAGCAGGGCGAACTTAGCTGGGTGCTTAACTCTGCTCCAACCAACATGATTATTCACAGAGTTCAGGCAACATATGGAACAGGCCTTGACAGTTCTCTCCCCCGTTGTCTTACTGGGTAGGGCTTTTCTGGGTTACGAACATGAAAAGAACTGACTAAACATGGGCCATAAACATGACTGATGGGCTCCCAGGACGTGTCTTCTGTACCATAATCGCTCCAGTCGACCAAAACGAACAATTTGCCTTTTTCTCTCTTGGAATCGACTATCTTCTTTACCTCAAATTCAGAATGTCCCTTGATTTGTACTGGAGGTGGTGGAGTTTTTTTTTGTCTTTGTGGGTGACAGGGCCTTAACACAGACACATCCTTCTGACACAGCCCTGTAGCAAAGAATAGAATGCATTTACAGGAACCGCTGTGACAGCAGTTCCTGCCAATGTCTTTATAAATGACCGCCTGCTTGGCATTCATTTATAAATTAAGTGGGTGACCTCTCCTCCATGGGGACAGATTCATTTATTCAGTCCCCAAGGCAGGGCTACAGGCCATCAGCCCAGATATAAATCTGGGCCTAAGCCCCCAGTCTTATATGTGGGCTTAGATTTACGAAGAGAATCAGCTAGTCTTATTGTTGTTTCCTTTCACAATTGCATATGCTCTCTAGCTTCTTGGTTTATCTGAGACAGTTTTGCATTTTGTTTTTTCATCAGAGGAACTTTTCTTTAGATCATTTTAAAGAGACTTGCTTTTGGATGATTTTCACTGTTATAGTATAATGGGGATAACTCAGTGGCTGAGTGTCTGTTATTATTATAAGTACCCTCTAGTTTTTGGTAAAACAGTTACAAAATCCAAACTTATAGTATTCCAAGGGTGTGTTGAGGTTGCAACAGACCAACAGGGCTTGAATGTGAGCTCTTGTTTCCTGCATACAAGGAACAAGTGTGGCCATAGGTTTTTGCATCTTAAGGCATTGGGTCTGATTTAGATATTGGCGGAGGAGTCACAACAATGACGGATATCCCGTCCGCCTAAATCTAAATCCCATTATGTCCTATGGGATTTCAATTTCGATGGATGGGATATCCGTCATCGTTCTGACAGAGTAACCCCTCCACCAAGTATCTAAATCAGGCCCATACTGTCCAATGAGAACCAAAGCAAACAATTCTGTATTGATTTTTTGTTCTCCCAGGTGACCAGCAAAGGGTACAAATTATACTACTCCAGTGATTTTACACTTTGTTCTAATGATGAAATATACATATGCTCATTTTGATAGCAATAAACATCTTGAATAGTTTTCATTCTGTAATTCTTTTTCTGCGTTCAGCTGAGCTGTGGCCTCTTTGACCTGAGCCAATAAGTTTTCTGAATTACACACAGGTATGGTTCTATCCTCTTATAATGTTTTGTGCATTGCTCTCTGTTGTTCTTTCCCCAAGGGACCTAATTCGGGACACAATGTCTAATTAACCCTACTTTGTTGATAGGTAAACACAAAATCATTTTCACTGCAAAAACAAAAAAAAACTCATTTGGCAATCAGGTAGCACTTCAGCTGGACAGAAGAACTCTAGGTTCTTGTGGTCCAAGTATATTGTAATCATATTACTGGCAACTAGTGAGTAATGGCACCACTCTTGGAAGGATAGTTTAATGTCCAGGAGGTTTCGTTCTGCAATAGTACAATTCTGCTCCTCTTGTAATAATTGTTTTTACAAGAAGGCTATGTGCATTGAGTAGAGTCACCATCACACTGGGAAAGCACTCCTCCTACAGCAAACTGTGAGACATCTGTTTCAATAAAAAGACAAAGCTGGAACTGTGTGATGCAACACTAGCACTGAGGTAAATTTCTGTTTTAACAATCTAAATTCTCCTTGAGCTTCTGGGAACCACTTACAAAGGAGCCCCTTTCTAAATAAGCATTTGATGGGACTGACTATATCTGAAAAGTGTGTTATAAATCTGCAGTAAAAATTAGCAAACTCCAGAAAACACTATCTCTCCCAAATGTTTGTTCGGGAAGGCCAGCTGAAGACTGGAGACAGCTTCAAACTTTTTCTTCTCCATTTGTATGCCTACTGGTGTTATTTGGAATCCCAGGAATTTTATGGGTTTCTGCAGCATGGTTCTTGCGTGTGTCACATGCTCTTGTTCAATTTGGGAATAAATCAAAATAGTGTCCATACAAACAATAGTACAGGTATCAAGGAACTCTTTGAGAACTTCATTAATGAAGAACTGAAATGCAGAAGGGGAATTACAGAGAACAAAAGGCATGATGCAGCATTCGTATAAAAGGTACTTGGTACGGAATGCTGTCTTCCCACCCATCACCCTCTTGGACTCTGATAAGGTGGTATACCCGAGGCAAATGTGTTGATGGTGGATTGTTGGGCCTGATCCAATAAAACCAGAATCAAAGGAAGAGGATACCATTTTTATGGTAACCTTATTTAAAGCCTTGTAGTCAGTCAGTTCAGGCCCTTAACTTTTTTAAAGACAAAAAATAGTGGTGAGGTCAGTGGTGAGGTAGAGTGTCTGATGAACCCGTATGACAAGAGTTAATCTAAATAGTCTTTCAAGGTTCTAGTTTTGGGCTCAGTAAGAGCATACATGTGGCTACATGGGAGAGAAGCTCCTCGAAGGACATTGAGCCTACAGTCAAAACTCTTATGTGGAGGCAATGAAGTAGACTTGGCTTTTTTTAAAAAGCCAGAATATTGTTCAGATAAACCTTCCTTATGTTCTTTCAAGATGCCTACACACAATCAAGGGCTTGAAAATTCTAAAAACTTCTGATAATATTGTTGTCTACATTGCACAGAGACTAAGATTACTTTTCTAGTTTCTCAGTCTATCTTTGGGGGGTGTGGCTGGAACCACGGGTCTACCAAAATAACCCTGAATATAGAGGAGTCTATGAGGCCAAACATAACTTTTTTGGCATGCACGTTATCACAGACAATATCTAATGGCCTATTTTGAAAAGTGATCAAGCTTGATGATAATTCTGAACCATCAGCTGCCTTTATTGGCTCAGGTCTCTCCTTCTGGTCTAATGGAATTGTCTTTCATTTGCCCAGAGTTATATCAAGGACATTTTCTGTGGTCCCTTTATCCAGTAGGGTAGATAGCACCTTTTGTGATTGGCAGGAGAAGTTGAAGGTTACTGCTTTCATGAAATCTTTCGGGAATGTATTAGTAGTAGTAGCTAAGTATCTTCAAGGGGATAACACTCGATGAGTTAATCCCTGGCCTCATTGAGTCCCACCATTTAACAACTGATCGAGCTCAAGATTTGAGGTAGATGACACATTTTGTGAAGTCTTTTGTGTTGCCAGGAAGTCGTGAGCAAAATGACTGACTTTACCACAATATAGGCACAGGTTTAATTTACGCCTCTTCTCTTCTTTTGAAAGGGGACCACTAATTCCCCCATTTGCATGACTCACTCCCATCTGTACTTTTTTGGATTCTACCTCCTTTTTCATAACATATTACTAGTATCTTACTTTTTCCCCTAGTCTTTCCACCTCTTCTTTTACCTATGCAGTAAGTACTGTGCATTCTTCTGGGAGATCAACTGTTTGCAAGAAATGATCTTTCAATTTGTCACACAGTCCTTAATCCATTGTTTTTTTGCTCACCACGCCACGGGTGATACCCCGAAACCAGTCCCAGGATGCTTGTTTCTGGTCCAGACAGTGCAAGACTGATTTGCATATGGCTGGGTCCAAACTGGAATGGCATGGTGAGCAAAATAACTGATGGATTAAACCCAGATCTATGACTGGGGGTGAATGTTTGATTTGGTCTACATTCCGCCATCAACTGTTCTTTTTGCATTTGTCTCCCCAAGAGGTAAGGGTATGCCCAGATGTGGGTCCTGTGCTCACTATGCCACCAGATTCAAGCTAGCCTGGCTGAAGAGGGGTGATACCCCGAAACGGGTCCCAGGATGCTTGTTTCTGGTCCAGGGAGGACCTGGCCTGGCAGTTAGGGCTGGACTGTTCCCATGGGCAACAGGGTCAAGACTGATTTGCATATGGCTGGGTCCAAACTGGGATGGCAGAGTGAGCAAAAAAACTGATGGATTAAACCCAGATCTGTGACTGGGGGTGAATGTTTGATTTGGTCTACATTCCGTCCATCAACTGTTCTTTTTGTATTTGCATCATTATTTATGACGCACCAGCAGCCCAGTCAGTACTCGATATTTACAAGGTGATGCATCTAGGCAATGCATCACTTTTTTTTTTACCTGCGTCGAATATTCCTGTGCCTGAACCGGCGGTGCCACACAGTTCTTAATATATGCAAGGTAGGTGTTCCTTCGTAAATCATAACGTAAAACCGAAACAGTGATATTTACGAATTTAGGAAAAAGTGACGCCTTGTCAAGTGGTGCGCAGAGCCTGAAATGTCTCAAAATGTCTGCACATAAGCAAACCAGGCGTAAGACATGACTCAGTGGCACTGACATATACACAGAACATACCCAAAGCACTTTGGCAAGCTCAACTACCCTATGAAGGTGCTAATAATACAACTAGGAGTAGTGAGGAGACCACAATCACCCCCACTATCCACTACCACCACCACCACGTAGGCAGTTCAGTATGGGGGTGCGTGTATACAGCCAGAGGACTGCCCTCATTGACCTTAGGGAGGAGGTCATCACCTATTACAAACTCAGGAGGGAGTCCATCATTCGGCTTCTGAACCAGATTGCACCAAGGCTACAGGCACCATCTCAGAGGTCCACCAACATACCCCGCAGGCCAAGCTGATGGCAATCCTTTGCTTGCTGGCATCTGGGTCTTTCCAGACCACCACAGCCAGAGGGAAGGAATCTCCTAGCCATCTTTTTCTGCCTTCCTACCCTCCGTCCTGGATGCCATCATCAGCCTGACACCACAGTACCCATGTTCCCCAAGACACAGCAACACTGGACACAAAGCAAGGCTGGATTTTCACGTCTTGGGGGCTATGGACTGCACACATGTGCAACTAGTGCCTCCTGCTGCCACATCACACCTGTACCGCAATAAGAAGCACACATGCTCTATCATCGTACAGGCAATTGTGGACCATCGGCGATATTCATCAATGTGCTGGCCACGTAGCCTGGGACTGCTCTTGATGCCTACATCTTCAGTTACTCCATCATTAATGATGGGTGCTATGGGAATGGCCTACTGGTTGGTAAGTATATCTGAAGTACAAGACTGACCTAATAACAGTAAATAATGTATAACAAAATAGCCATATCTGTGTTTGGTGACTGAGACAGTGCATATGTAGGAATGATGTGCTTCAAACTTGCACCATACATCATGGCACATGTGCAGTGCAACCCTGCAAGTCACACATGTCAAGACACACCAAACCACTGTCTGTGCCTTTCAGTGGTGATCACTGTATACAAGAGAGGGGATATATGGCTGTTGTCTGTGTGTCCACATGTAACTCCTATGGTTCATGAGGCATGTCTTGTATCCCACACCTGGTAATCTGTGAAATGTCTCAGATCAATTGCCCTTGTTGTACCATGGAAAAATTACTTAAGGCAACCAACACACTCTTGCCACCTATGTGTGGTTCATTCCATCGCATACAAACAGACTATCAAGCCTCCAAGAGTTCATGCTACGCAAGAAGGTGGCCCCTCGTGCACAAAATAAATCTCACATGAAATGCAGCTACCTAATCACTATGTTGCAATTGTGCCAGTCTACCTGCTATGCAGTCTACTGTGTGCCAGTGCAGCTTGAAAACTGAGGACTGTGCTGTGTGGCCTAAAATATGTCCTACATTGCACTTTCTCAGTGAGGGAGTGCAGTGCTGATAATTTACTTGCTGCACTGTACAGTGCCACATTTCAAAATATCTGGGTCCTTGCGTCCTGTCCGCATTGTGGACCCAACACTGCAACATGTAGACAATGATGTTCCACATTGACATGCATTCACTAATCTATCAGTGACAGTAGCTACTGAACATCAGTGACTACTTTTGTCACATTTCAATCTGTGTTTATAAATGGTACCATATCATCTGCACTAGGTAACAAATTAAAAATAATACAATCTGTAGGCCAGAAAT
Source organism: Pleurodeles waltl (assembly GCF_031143425.1). Lineage (NCBI taxonomy): Eukaryota > Metazoa > Chordata > Amphibia > Caudata > Salamandridae > Pleurodeles > Pleurodeles waltl. The sequence goes on along the minus strand of NC_090440.1, from coordinate 165,676,119 downwards.
GCCAATATGAGTTCCAAGCCAACACCATAGAGAAGTGTGAGATAAGTGTCTCCTCACTAGTGTACCTACTCTCTGTATCAGTCAAGACTCATCATTTTCAGGCTAGTGTGAAAAAATATTTTGTAAATTAGTAAGTGTGTCACAAATGCCAGTATACTTGTTTGTGTATTAAAGTGTCAGGTACAATAATTTTGAAATGCTGCGTGTGCCGTCCAGTGTCAGTATAGGCCCCAGACAAGGGGTAAATGTTTATACAGTTCACAAAGTGACATCAAAAGTACAAAAACCACATATCTCTCGACCATACTGACAGTCCATATACAGACATACACTCATGTATACAGCTACCACAACAGATGCAAACATTATGTTGGTACGCCTGTTCTGAGGAGTAATTTTACCAAAAGAAAACCATATGAATTCAGCAATGTGTACGTCACAAACTCTAAAACAATGTTGCCAAATATGGCATTCAACAATTATCAACATAGATTGTAATGCAACGTGGACAAGGCACCAGTGTGCTGAGGATACCAATCTCAACATTCCTTTGACACAGCAATGATGATATAACCATTGCAAATAGGCTCACAATCCACATCAATTTACAGTACAACATAAATGCGTAAATATCAATATATTGTGTACAGGTCTGTGGTAAACAGTTACAACATCAGTGTGTCCTACATAGTGACTCCCCACTTTGCATCCCTAGTGTCAATCCCAGGGCACCATGACATATTGACTGATGAAAAGCAGCAGCTGAAAGCTGACAAAAAAAAATCATACGACTACACAGGGAACATGTTTAGAATGCACCACATGTACTCACTAGATTTCACTTTCTAAAGAAGTGAACAATTCAAAGGCTCTGTCATTGTCAGGTAGTGCAGCAACAACATCAGTGGTACCACAGGGACACATGTATGTGTGAGTGGGAAACAAGTTGGCATTGGCACAGCCTACCTAGGGATGTCCAAAAATCCCAATTCAAGAACAATATAATGACACTTAAAGTGACAAATGACCTTCAAAACACCTACTACACTAAGCTACTGCACAAATGTGAATGTCGAATTGTGGATGTGTCAAAAGAAGCAGGACATGTGCATCTTTTGATATGACACAGAGAACAGGAAGAGACATGGACTAAAATGTGCAAATCCATATGCAACCAATATAGTCCAATACTGATATAAATGTGAACGAGTCATACAATACACATAACAGACATGTACTTGAATGTGGGTTGATCAATCACCATGATCATTGACTGATTGTTCTTTTTTGTCATTTCAGCTGACCAAGGATATGGTCTAAAGCCATGGGTCGGGACCCCATTTGCACATCCACAGACTGAGGCAGAGCACAACTACAACAAGGCACTGGGCAAGGCCAGGGATATTGTTAAGCAGACTTTTTGGGTATTGAAGTCTCACTTTTGGTGCTTTGACATCACTGGAGGGAGATTGCTATACTCCCCCCGGTCTACAAAATGATCCTAGTGTGTTGTGTACTGCTCACCATCTGTGTGAGGCCCCATGTGGCGTGGTCCATGAAGACCAGAAAGCACAGGATGAGGATGAAGATGAGGACAGAGGGAAAAATGTTGCCACTATTGTGGGTACCCAGTGAAGAAACCTCACTGACAGACATTTGTCACTCAAATATGATGTAGCTCAATTGCCATCTTCCTTTTTGTTTGAATGAATCATCAAAATTGTGAATAAATGTATGAATACTACCTTTGTGTATCCAATTTCTTTTCACAGTCACTGTAAACATCAAAACACTTCCATCTCACCTAACAGAATTTGGCCCATCACTAAGGTATGCAGCTAGGAGTTACACTCACCCCAGGACAACATAATGTAGATCAAAATATGTGTGCCTATCAACAACATGTGCGAAAGGCATGTGCTTCGGAAAGACATACACCAAACAAAGGTAGCAACGTGGAACAGTGTGTACATGTTGTGATTATGTGTGCTGCTACAGTGTAATGACCACCAGACATCCTACCACACTCTAAAGGGAGGGTGTGTGTGTGTTGAACGTCCTGACATTTTTACTGCCTGACACGTGTGGAGGCCAGTGAACTTACTGTCCTATGACTGTGAACAGAGGCCCATATGATTTGCAGGGGCACACAGTGCGACCCAGTCTCCTTATTCTACATCAATATTTTCAAGCACATAGCAAAATCAGTGTGGTATCTTACATAACACAAATAAATGTTGAGTCCTGAGCTGTGCTGGCCCTGAATTGGCTACCTAGGCCCAAAGCAGGCACACTTGCCCTATTAGGTAAGGATGCAACTGTTACATGCAGAAATTGATGTGACTATGTTGATGTATCTTACTCTTAAATAAACAATGCTGTGACTCATACAGCCCCATCTACAGGTGCTGATAAAAACAGGACATCTCTTCCTCTAACTTGGATTGCCTAAGACTTTGCACACCCCTCAATTGGCATACTGGTGCCCCCATATAAGTCCCTAGTACATGGTACTTAGGTGCCCAGGACATTGGGGCACCAGGGGCTCCCCATGGGATGCAGCATGTGCTGTGCCACCCATGGGAGCCCACGCGAAATGTGTCTGCAGGTCTGCCATTGCAGCCTGCATGAAAAGGTGCATGCACCCGTTCACTACAGGTCACTGCATCATGTCACTGTAAGTCACCCCTATGGTAGGCCCTCCTAGCCCAGAGGGCAGTGTGCAGGTCCCTGTGTGTGAGGGCACCCCTGCATGAGCAGAGGAGCCCCTACAAACTCCAGCTCCATTGCACTGAACTTCGTATGTGCAGGGAGGCCATTTTACCCGCGTACTGGCCACAGGTGTCCTGTGTCCAGCTACAAAATGGTAGCTCCGAACCTGGGCATGTTTGGTATCAAACATGTCAGAATCATACCCCAATACTGTTGCCAGTATTGGTTGTATGATTCCATGCACTCTGGGGGCTCCTTAGAGGACCCCCCCAGTATAGCTCCTACCAGTCTTCCAGGGTTTTGCAAGCAGTCCGTGCTGCTGCCACCCTCCAGATGGGTTTCTGCCCTCCTGCTGCTTGACCAGCTCAAGCAGGGGAAGGCAGGACAAAGGATTTCCTGTGGGAGAGGGAAGCAACACCCTCTTCCCTTGGAAATAGGCATGACATGGATTGGGATGGGTATCCTCCCCAATCCACTGGTATGCTTTGAAGGGCGCATTTGGTGCCCTCCTTGCATAAACTGGTTTGCACCAGTCCAGGGACCCTCGGCCCCTGATCTGGCGCAAAACAGGACAAAGGAAAGGGGAGTGACCACTCCCCTGTCCATCACCACCCCAGTAGTGGTGCCCAGAGCTCCTCCAGGTGGACACTTGGTTCTGCCATCTTGAATGCAAGATGTGCAGAGGCCCCTGGGAGCATCTGAGTGACCAGGTCAGGTAGGTGATGTCACAGCCCCCTCCTGATAGGTAATCACCCTGCTAGGTGACCAATCCCCCTTCATGGGCTATTTAGGGTCTCCCTCTTTGGTGGGTCCTCGGATTCGATGTACAAAATTCCAGCAGGACTCCTTTACTTTATCTTGTGACCACTAGAACTGCACGCCTAGACCCTCCAGGAACCGACCATTTGCAACTCCAGCGAAGACTTTGCTTTACAATATTATTTACCCGTCACCTTCTAGCAACTGCAACTTTTCGCCAGCTAAGAATCCTCTGAGGTCACAAGACTTCAGCCTTCATGAGGAAGCAAGAAGAAATCTTCCTTGGAGTGAAGGAGTTACTCCCCTGCATCTGCAGGCACGAACTGCAATGACGACCGGCTGCGTGGATCTGCTCTCCTCCAGAACTGTGTGGATCTTGCATCACAGGTGGTGTTCTGGAATGGTCCCCTTGGTCCTCTCTGCCAGCTGTCCAACTTGGGAGACGGTAAGCCCTTGTCTTTCCTTGCAGGACAGTACCCCTGTGCACTGTGCCTCTTGCAGCAACCAAGGCTTGTTTGCTCCTGTTCCAGGGGATCTTCAGGATTTGTGTAGCCTCAGCCCCCAGCACTTCTTCCTGCCAAGCACAGTCTCCTCTCTGCTGCTACAGCGACGTGGAACTCCTCTTCAGGTGTGCTGAGTGGTCCTCACTGCATCTGCTGTGCTTGCTGCCAGTGGGTTGCCTGTGGGGGCTGCCTCCTCTTCTGGTGACTCTCCCAACTGTTGAGGGTCACCTCAGACTCCCCTCCAAGGGTCGAGTCCCCTGGGCCTTGCTGGTCCTCTTCAGCCTTGCAACACTTTTTTTTCTTCTCCTACACTTCCCAAGGCTTGTTGGTGGTGCTCCTGCACCACTGACCAACTTCAACCCAACAGACGACGTGGGACACCATCTGTATCACTTCAGGAACTCCTTTTCTTCCCCTATGCTGCACAGCTGGTCTTCTTCATTCATCGTCGACCTGGTCCTGCATCCACAGAACGGTGGGTAGTGGCTCCTGCCAGGACCGGACACACAATCACACACTGGACTTGGTCCCCTTCTTTTGCAGGTTCTCTTCTGCCGGAATCCACCTTTGGATTCTTCCAGTCCTGTCTGGGTCTTGCATAATCCTTCTCCTAAGCCCTTCTGTTGGTTTTGGAGAAAACCAGGTAATTACCTCTGCTCTCCTGGTCGCTGGTGGTCACTCTGGTACTCACCTCTTGGGGTTCCTAATTCCTCCAGCTCCCCTCTAACGATTCCACATCCTACTGTATTTCACATTCCACTTTTTAGTATATGGTTTGGTCCTCCCCTAGCGCCCACACTATTTTCCTATACTTTTGCCAATATTTGTTGCTCTTATGCTCTTTTACTGATTGCTAATGTGTATATAATAGTGTGTTTACTTACCTCCAGTTGGGGCACTGCCTATTTGTTTTACCCTAATAAAGTACCTTTATTTTTGTAACACTGTGTGATTCTTTCATGTGTGAGAGTGCTGTGTGACTATAGTGTCATTGCATAAGCTTTGCATGTTTCCTAGATAAGTCTTGGCTGCTCATCCACAGCTACCTCTAGAGAGCCCTGTATTCCTAGACACTGCCTACACTTCACTAGCAGGGGATACCTGGACTTGGTATAGGGTGATAACACCATAGGTGTCCACCACACACCAGGCCAGCTTCCTACAGACACCAGTCCACATGACTTTCTTCAACTGCTGGCCAGTTTCTCCTTGGTCCTGCGCTTGTAATTGTGCCAATGCTTTTGTCACCTCAGTTATGAGTATTTGATTCTCATTGTCACTAAAATTACTCTTCCTCTTTCCCTAGACATCCTGGCAGGTGCTGTGTTTGTTGGGGTTGTTGCCCTAGGTGCTGCTGCCTGCTCTATATTTTCCTTTCTATGTATGGGAAAATGTTTTTTTTTTACATGCGTCACTTTTTGTAGGATTTCCAACGCATTACGCACTCCAGTGTGACACAAGGTTGATTTGCGTTACTTTACATGCAGCAAAGCAGCCGTGGTTCACTTTTGTAGCACATGCGTCAGTTTTTGCTGCAACATCAGTCTCACGGATGCTTTTTTGATGCACCATGGGACCTTATGCCATAGCGCACCGTTCTGAAAATCCACCGCATACATGGCACAGGAAACTCTCATACCACAGCGCAGGTTTTTCGGACGCAGTGCGTTACCAAGTCTAAGGACCCAATTCTCAAAGGTAAACTTAGACCTGAAGTCAGAGTCAAACCCTGTACTGTATAGCTCACCATTCTGTGTGTGTGAAGGACAACGCTGTTTCTTTTCTCCATCGTTTGTGCCCAGGAGATTTGTCAGTCATGTGTGCCTAGAGCAGAATTTGGTATATTTGAGAAAGCATGATCTTATCCTCCTCTTTGGATATGAGCAATTTTTATAGGGGGGGGGGGTTAAGTCAGTGGTGTAACAAAGGTCCCCGCAGCCACCACGGTGTGTGGGGGGGGGGCAAGCTCCAGGGGGCCTCCTCAGCACAGAAGAACTGAGCACGGGTGGCAGGCCCCTGAAAGGGTTCGGGGGGGCCCACTCAAGTTTTGTTACGCCATTGGGCTAAGTGTTTAGTAATAAAGGGTTAAACTGACTCCGGTAGCAACCAGTGCCTAATATGGAAGTACTGCATTCTTTCTCTCTCCGGGATATTAAATTCCATTTTAAGTTGGTCCAAAATCTTGACTCTGTTTTCATAAAACTGAGCATGTATGTGTTTACAACCCCATTTCCATCATGTTGCATATTTCTGTCTGAGTGGCTGGTGGGAGCACTGTGTTATTGTGTACAGGAAAGAGGGGAGATGAAAAAGTAGTCCGCTCATACCAAGTCCCAGATCAATAAAATGGACTTTGACAGATGAAGAATATACGCTCCATGGGAAGGGTTTCGTGGAAGCCAGAGTACTTTCCAGAAATGCGTGCCCGCAATCAGCTGGTCCATGAAGCACCAGTGCTTCTTCGACTACCTCCTGTGCCATTTGTCCATGTAGCAGAACCACTTGGTAGTATTTAGAGATATGTGGGATTCGAAGGCCTCTGTCATCCAGGCGCCTATGTATCTGCTCTTTGGCCATCCTCGATCTCTTCCAAGCACAGATTTACTGATTTATGGTTTGTTGCAGCAATGCCTGGAATATGAATAAGATATTAACTGCTGTTTTTCGACCCATTACAGTCCTATGCTGTGCCATGATTGTTTGTGTTTTTTAAATGGTGGATGTGAGGTCTGCGTAGTTCAGTTTGGATATCGTAGACAGGGAGAGTACAATTGCAGCCCTAAATATGAGACATTTTCCAAGACATGTTGGAAAGAACAACGTTTTGAAAGAGTTCCTGCTGCTCTTTTGTGAGAGTGATGGCTACGATAGCTCATTTGTGGAAATTTAAGCAGAAATCTGGGTTGGCGCTTAAGTTATTTTCTTAAGGAGCACCAGTAGGGACCTTACTGGATCTGACAAGGGAGTAAGGACATCAGCAGCATACATATTGAATGTATGTGTATCAGCCCTATTTGGAATATTATTCCTTCTCACTTTCCACCCTAAGCTTCATTTACAGCGTGAAAAGCAGCACAAACAGTGGGCATCCCTGACTGGTCCCATTCTGTATAAGCCTGCTTGGGGAGCATATGCCATTAACCTTCACTGCCGCTCTCAGACATTTGAAGCTACAGTTGATCCAAGTGCTACATTTGGAACCAAATCTGTATTTGCCCAACACTTCGTTAAGGTAAAGCCAGTGGACCCAGTCAAATGACTTTTAAACATCCATTGTGAGAAGTAAGACACTCTATCAAGTTCCGTTAATTTTGTTTATGATATAGACAACTTTCTTGGTGTTGTCACTACAATTTGTGCCATTTATAAACTCAGATTGGTCTAAATCCACACAGCCTGTCATAAGAGGGTTAATTAACAAGATGAGTCCATAGGAAGAACAGAGAGAGGGATCCTCCCCCAGTTTCAGTATGACCGAGATGTAAGCCTCAAGCATTGAGCTCATGATTGAGCCAAGCACCACAAAGATATTGTAAACTGTGGTCAAGATCGGGCAAGCTCTTGGCAGAAAAATTTATAAACAGTGATGTGAAGCAATCAGGTCCTGTTGCCTTGTCTATTTTCAGGCGTGAAATACCAGAGATGGCTTCCTCTATTTCTATGAGATGGTCAGTTGGCCCAATATTATGTTACTAGCTTTGGGGTCTGTTCTATATAGCTTGGCATACAAATCTCTGAATTCATGTGCTATATGTTCCTCTTTAGAGTCTCACTCATAATGTCTCCTATCGCTACTTCGCTATCCCTGGTTACCTTTGCCCTTAGTTTGCAGGCCAAAGGGGGTATGTTTTTCCCAAACATAATATGGCCCTCATTACGACCCTGGTGGTTGGTGATAAAGTGGCAGTAATACTGTCAACAGGCCGGTGGTAACTACCGCCAAATTATGACCATGGTGGTTAGATCTCCGAAAGACAGCCAATGTAACACACCGACCGCCCAGGCGAAAACAACAGGCTCCACGGTGGTAGCCGCCTACAGCCAGGCAGAAGTCAAAGTTCCGCCCAGCATATTATGACTACACAATCCGCCACCTTTTCCGGGGCGGTACCAACGACATCAAAAGCCTGGCGAAACACTGCACAGAAGTGAAAGGACTCACCATTGGAGACACAGGGAAGAACCACGCCGCCATGGAACCTGAATTGCATGTGTTTCCGATGATATTCTACGTTCTGCTCCACCGCGAACACCAACGGCGGAGAAGACGACGATGGTGAGTACAGCCTCCTAGCACACAAGGGGGTGGGGGGGAGGAAAACGAGAGTGACACACACACGCACAACACACACCCCATACACACACACACCATACACACAACCAGATGCCCAGGAAAACAAGTTAATCCACCTAAATCGGATGAATAATGCAAGGACAACACAAATTTACTAAAGTGAACGTAATAAGATCAACACAGTAAAAAAATAATTTAGCCAATGTTAAAGATATCTACAAATGTACAGAAAAAGGGACACTGCCCAGTCCTCAGTTTGCGTGGGCCACAGGGCAAAGTCCAAGGCCCCACTTGTCACCTCCACCAATACGGAGAGAACACTGTAGGGGCATCAGTTGGCAAATAGGCAGTACCTCAGGAGGGGGGGGCATCTCAGCCGGGAGCGGAAACAAGACTACTGGTTCTGGAGGGGGCAACATGCCCATTGCTCTTGGTCCTGGGGAGTGCAAGGCCACAGTCTCTTGAGTGGATAATACCCCACTGGTTCTGGAGGGGGGCAACATGCCCTGTGCTTGGGTCTGGGGAATGCAAGCCACAGTCTCTCGAGTGGGTGTCTTGCCCACTGGTTCTGGGTTGGGGTTGAGGAGAATGGGACTGGGAAGTGGTAGTTGGAGGGGGAGCGGTAGAAACAGTGACAATGACTGCCATCAGAGAGGAGGCCAGAGCCTGGATCGATCTCTGTTGGGCCACCAATCCAGTGTGAATGCCCTCCAGGAATGCATTAGATTGTTGCATCTGGGCTGTCACCCCCTGGATGGCATTCACAATGGTTGACTGCCCTACAGAGATGGATCTCAGGAGGTCAATAGCCTGTTACTCAGGGCAGCAGGGCTCACTGGGGCAGGGTCTGAGGTGCCTGGGGCGAAGGAGATGCCCACCCTTCTGGGTGAGCGGGCACGGGCAACTCGCTGAGGGGCTGCTGGGAGGGCGGTGCTAGTATGGGGGTGGCGGCTGTACATGTGGCTGAGGTGGTCACAGAAGTGTCCGCCACTACCAGGGAGCTTCCATCGGAGGAGGTATCTGTGTCTGAATTGTCCCCTCAAGTCTCCGCCGTGGAGCTCCCCTTGCCCTCCGTCCCACTGGTGCCCTTAGCGTCGGAGGACTCTGCCTCCTGGGTCCTGTGGGATGCAGATCCCTCCGTTGCCAGTGCCTCTGCTCCTCCGCCAGATGATGCTAGTGCAAATAAGGACAGTATGACAAAACAAGAAAGGGGGGGAGAGAGACAAAGTATACACTGGGTCAATGGCTGCATCAACACCACTGTTGGCGCACACAGCACCCTCACACACAGGGAACAGGCCTACGCACTATGCATTGCACCACCACTGATATTGCTAGCCATCAAGGAATAAGGAGGTGCACACACCGCCAACTGCAGCACACCTGGGACCCACGCAGCCCTGACCAGTAGTGGATGCTTACAAGCTTAGTAGGCAGGATTTTCCCTTCACAACCCTAGCCAACAGAGGACCTACACTGCTATGTCAGGCCTGGCCTAGGAGCACCCACTAACACACATCCACAACCCGGATACCACTCCACCAGCCGTAAGTTGTAATGATAGCCATTGTACTCACCACCTTGTGGCTGCTGTGATGCCCTCAAGCGCCCATCCAGCTGAGGATAGGCCACAGCCAGTATGCGGGCCATCAGGAGGGTCAGGGTTTAATGGGCACCCCTTTCTCGTTGGGCGGCCATCCCCAGCTGGGCCTCCGCCGTCTTCTGTGCCCAGCGTCTCAGGTCCTCCCACCGTTTGCGACAGTGGGTGCTCCGCCTGCCACAGACCCCCAGGGTCCGCACCTTCTTGGTGATGGCACGCCATATATCCTTCTTTTGATGGGCGCTGATCTGCAGAGGCAATACAGACAGGAGAACACCATTAGACAAACAGTCCAGCCAGTTGCACATATGGCCCACAATACCTGCTTCCATCACCATTGGCACACACATAGCCCAGCTCACAACGTGTATACCGCGAAGAGGTCATCAACCCACCCCCCTTACACGAGGCCTTCACACACACAGCTCCATGCATTCATGCCACATGCATCGTGCCCACAGTGTACTCACCTGTTGGTCTGGAGGCCCATACAGCAGTCCATACTGGGGTAGGACCCCATCCTCCAGTCTCTCCAACTCCTCCAAAGTGAAGGATGGGGCCCTTTCCCCGGTCACACGGGCCATGGTAGGTTCCAGACACAGGTCACAGCAGCACATGCAGTGTAGGTCTTCTCCTATGGAAGGTCAGGCGGCAAGTGAGGAATCAGATAGAACATGGCAGTCACTTCCGCAGCTGTGCATACCGTCACTGTGGGCGTAGATCACCATTGGCCACTGTAACCCGTAGGGCTCCATATTAACCAATGAGGAATTGCACAGCGGTTGCGGAATTACCTCACTTCCACCTGTCCCTCCACACAGGACAGGCGAACGCCATTTCAGGGGGGGAGAGGGGGCAGCCCTGTGGACTCATGCTGTGTCACAGGAGAAACAGGCACATACTGCACAATTCACACTGACCCACTACAAGTTTACAGAATGCAATGTTCAGTTTGTGCCAGCCTCCTCACTCTTGTGTCCCTTAGATACCTACCGCTGCGGATGAATAGGAGATGGAGACATACCCCGTGTACAGACCCCTGGTGGACTTGGCTACACTGGAGGACAGGCACATTATACTCACCTAGACTGGACAGAGCCACACTCACAGAGCTGTGTGCCCAATTGGAGCCTGACCTGAGATCTGCTATCCGTCAACCCACTGGGATCCTCCCTCTTGTGCAAGTGCTATCTGTTTTTTTTTTCATAAATCTGTTTATTGGCTTTTTTTTTTTAACTTTACATTTTGTCATAGTTGGCATTCGTTTCAGTGTTACATATTTTAGTGTGCAATGCTTACAGTGCTAAGTATTGTTTGGTACATTGGCAATAACATTGTACGGCATACGTTACATCGTGTTTTTGCAATTGTTCAACTGTTCATCGCAGTCGCAGCACTTTTTGGTATAACATTGTTACAGTCACAAGTATCCATTTATTGCGCTTTGGTTGAAAAGCAGTTAATATGAGTTTTATATAGATTAACCTTAGAATAATAAGAAGAAAAAAAACAGAAGAAAAAAAAGGAAAAATAACATCAATAACTTTTGCCGGGATCAGACACTTATGTGGTTATTCTGACGTGATTATTTTCGTGTTGGTCGGGAATCATTTGTGATAAATCAATTTGCAAGCAGAGGGAGTGGGGTCGCTTATCAGGTCTGGTGCGTGCGGTTTTCTCGCCCCTCAAAGTCATAATGTGTCCAGTCCTCTTCTGCATTCTGTCCCCTTATATGGTGTGACCCTCTCACCCATAGATACTAGTTCGCTTTATTCCGGTCCCTCCTCTGTCGAGTGTACCTCCATGCTATGCAGTTGTAGTAAGAACCCATCCCAGCAGGTGGAGATCGGAAATTGTCGCAGCCCCAGTGTTTCTTCTCGTCTAAGTGCTAAGTTCTCTGCTCCCGCCCACACATCGAGCGAACGCCTCCAGGCATGTATCGGCGGGGGATCAGGTGATTTCCACCTTCGGGTCACTAGTCGTTTCGCGACAATAAGTCCTAGGTCTGTCAAACGCGCCTCTGCTCTGTGCTGTTTGTTTCTAGGGAAAAGTCCTAGGATGCATGTCTCCCATGTGAAGGGTATTTGTTGTGTTATGCAGTTAGATAGATTGTCGATTACCACCCTCCAATAGTCGCTTAGGCTCGGACAGGAACACACCATGTGCAACATATCCTCCCCAATCTCGCGGCATCGGGGGCGGGCCGCATCTTGACGAGCGAAGTATCTATTTACGCGTGCAGGCGTGAGGTAGGCTCTATGCACTATATAATATTGGATTAGTCTGAATCGTGAGTTACGTGGGATATTGAGATGGCCTGAGAGAGCAGATCTCCATCGCGTGATCGCAATAGAATCACCAGTGTCTGCTTCCCATGCCACACGCAGTGCTTCGTTGTCGGAGGCAGTTTAGGTTCTTAAGCTGTCCGCCAGCCAGCTGACCTGGTGCTGGCCACAGCCCACCACCTGTAGGTATTGTACCAGCAGGTGGGTAGGTGGAGCTGTTGTGATGTCTCCCCACTTGGACCCAAGGGTCCTCACCAGAGAACAGTATAAGAGGAATTGTCCAGATGGAAGTCCCATTTCCTGGAGCCTAGCAAACGGCAATAGTTGGTTTTCTTCATAGAGGTCTCCCAGTGTGTGTAACTCTAATTCGTGCCATGTGCGCAACTCTGAATCTGACGTGACCCCAGGGCCCCTTGGTGTACCCGCCAACGCCAGGGCGGGTGCAAAGGGGATCACCGATCTTGTGAGGTGGAGCGATCTGCGGAAGCATTTGTGAGCTGTTCTGAGGAACAGTTGCCGTGGGGTTTGTGCATGTGTGAGCGGGTGGAATAAATGCTGTATTTGCTGGAGCAGGCGTGGCCCTTCTTCCGATGCTGTGTCTGCAAGCTGTGTGCCAGCCAACCATCTAGATATCCATTGAAGTTGGGCTGCCAGATAATAGTGCTCCAGGTTGGGGACCGCAAGTCCGCCTTTGTCAAGCGGCAGGTACAGTTTTTGAAGGGCAACCCTACAGCGGCCGCCGTTCCATATGAATTCCTTCAGCCCTGTCTCCAGTGCCCTGAAGAAACTGGGGGGAACGTAGTGTGGGAGGTTAGAGAAGAAGTACAGGAGCCGGGGGAGAGCCACCATTTTTAGGAGTGCTATCCTGCCCGCCACAGGTAGTGGCAACGTCCTCCAAAACGCCATTTGAGATCTGACCGAGGATACCGCTTTTACAAGGTTACCCTCAAATATGTCTTCTTCGCTGTGGTAGACTCGGACGCCCAGATACCTGAATGTGCTTGGTTGCCATGGGACAAGATTACTGGCTAGGTTAAGTCCTGGATCCGGGAGGTCCGGGTCAAATGAGAAGAGGCATGACTTAGACCAGTCGACTTTTAGACCTGATATCGACGCAAATTGTTGTAGGAGTAAACCCGCCGTAGGCGGGATCTGCGTGATGTCTCTGAAATATAATAAGAGGTCATCAGCGTACAGTGACACTATGTGTAAGTCATCTCCTAGGGGAATTCCCCAGTTGTTTCCCTCCCCACGTAAGGCCGCCGCCAGGGGCTCCATAGCCAGTGAGAATAGTAACGGTGAGAGGGGGCAGCCCTGTCTCGTACCTCTGCATACCCGAATTGGTTCTGATATCTCGGTACCCAGCCCCACCCGGATCATTGGTCTGGTGTATAATAATTTGACTAGGCGAGTGAAAGATGGTCCCATGCCAAATTGTTGCAACACCCTGAACAGGTAGGGCCATTCCAGGGAGTCGAAGGCTTTCTCTAGATCAAGGACAAGGCAGCCCGCCCGCGGGCAGTCACGTCTAGCATATTGCAGACATAATAGTCTCCTGATATTATGGGAGTTATCTCTGGCTGGTACAAACCCGTTTTGGTCGGGGTATATTAAGTCTGGCACACTTGGCGCAAGTCTTGTCGCCAACATTTTGGCTAATATTTTATAATCTGTGTTTAGCATTGCCAGAGGTCTATATGAGTCCATGTCCATTGGATCCCACCCAGGTTTGGGAAGGGAGACCAACAGCGCCTCCCTTTGTGTGCCCGATAGGTGGCCCTCCTGTCCTGCCGTCTCATACACCTGCAGTAGCTTGGGTGCTAACTGCACCGCAAAGGCTTTGTAAAAGTCGACTGGTAGCCCGTCTGGGCCCGGCGTTTTGCCGGATGTAAGTTCCCAGATGCTGGATTTGGTCTCTTCAAGATCGAGGGGTGCCTCAAGCATCTCAATCTGGTCATTTTCTAGGTGTGGGAGCTTCACTCTAGCAAGGAATTCAGTACTGGATTCTCCCCCAGGGGATGCCCTTGAAGTGTAGAGCACCGCATAATGTCTTATAAATTCAGCCTGTATCTCCACGGGTGTGTATACTAATTCCCCTGTTTGTGAGCGGATTTCCATTATCGGTTTCTTCTCACAATCCCGACGTATCAGCCAAGCCAATAGCTTACCTGCTTTATCCGCTGATGCATGAGTTCTTGCGGAGTGTGCAGTGTAGATTAGACATCTCAGACGCTCTAGTAGTGCCTGGTGCTCTGCACGTATTGTTAGTAGTCTCGTCTTTTCAGTTTGGTTATTAGTGGTTTCTTCTTCTGGTCTGCTCTATTCGGGTCAGGTCGCGTTCAACAGAGCGGCGCATGTTACACTGGGCCCACAGGCAGTGCCCCCGGATGAAGACCTTGAATGCGTCCCATTCGATCAGACCCGAGGTAGCTGTGCCTTCGTTTTGCTCAAAGTATTCTGGGATTGAAGCACTTAATGATGCTCTAAAATCAGCGTCTTCTAGGAGTTCTGGCGTCAGTCTCCACTTGGGGATAGGTGAACCCCAGCACAAACGTGCTATCAATGGGTTATGGTCCGAGTGTGTGCATCCCATTTATATTCCGAGTTCACCACCATCGGGGCAAGGTTCGCAGTGCAAAATATGTGGTCTAGGTGCACGTGCAAGGAGTGCGGGGTGGAGTAGAAGGAGTAGACTCTGTCCTCCCTATGTCTCTGCCGCCACACATCCACCAGCTGCCATTGTTGGGTCCAGTTAACCAGACCGCGTGAGGCAGTCACTACCGGCGATGTGGGCAGCGGGGGAAAGGAGCGGTCTAGTTCAACGTCAAGCACGCTGTTAAAGTCTCCCCCCAACAGCCACGGAAATGCATTCCAGCCCGCCAGGTGGTGTGACAGACTATGTAGGAAGGCAGTCTGGTCTGTGTTTGGGGCGTATATGGATCCCAATACAACTGCGCGTCCTGCCAGTCTTCCCCTAACGAGTACGTATCTGCCCTGCGGGTCTGTGATCTGTTCCTCCACCGCGAAGGGAGAGCCTGCCCTAATACAGATAAGCGCGCCTCTGGTGTAGGCCGAGTGCCCTGTCGTGTATAGTTACCCTCTCCAGCGCTGACGCAGTCGGGGAATCTCGAGGCTTGTTAGGTGTGTCTCCTGTAAGAATGCTAATTGGATTGAGTGTCTTTTAAGGTAGGAGTAAATGACATAGCGCCGCTTGGGGGTGTGAATGCCTCTTACATTCCAAGTAATTGTTGCGTATGTAGCCATGTCATGGGTGTTGGGTACTTTTTCAGCTCTACCCGTCCTGACCCTCTACGCTGCGCTACTTTGTTAGTCTTCCGTTCCCGGCTGATATTCAGAGAATTAGTGTGTGACCACCGGCAATAACGAAACATAACTAATGCCATCAGAGCAGTTAGACAACGGGTCACCACCCAAACACTACAACAAAAAACAATAACGTGCGATCGCACATCTGTACATTTTGTGGCTCCACAGATAGGAGCGTGGGGGAAGGCCAGATATACCAGGGGGTGGTGTAGACTGAGGCCTTTTTGTCCGGCTGCAACGGATAATTAAAATAATAGGGGGCCCCATGGGGGGGTCCTTATTGTATCTGATCGCCAAGGAGCGTAATATGCAATGTCAGGCGTTGCATTCGTTTGTGCGTTCACAACCCCGCGTGGGCCGGCACGGGTGCTTCTTAGTTAAGTTTGTTGTATGTGCATCTTTTGGGGTAGGTTCGCGTAGGTGTTTCTGGTTGGATATTTCCTGCAGTGTGTTGTTTCTTTACATTGTTCAAGAGATTTTTAGAAAAGTTCATCTGTGGTGGCCGGCGTCACAGGGGGTCCCTTGGTAAGGCCCGATTCCGACAAGAGATCCAGTGTGAGGGGACGGTCGCTGGTCAGTAGTGAGAGTTCTGTGTCTGATCCCGAGCCCGGGGGGGATGCACCCATCGTTGCTGCAGTGTGAATTGCCTCTCTTCTCTCCTGAATTAGTTGTTCCAGGTCTGGAGCGCATTTTGTTGGTCCTGCATGAGTTGTGTTTCTTCTCCAGTCACGCCTACCTCGACCGCGCTTGGTTTGGGGTGGCGGCTCGCCTCGCTCCGGCACGCCACCGGTGTACAGTCCAGTCGACTCAAGACATTCCCAAGCTGCCTCGGGTGTGGGGAAGAAGTGTGTTTTATTTTCCACCACGACTCGTAGTTTGGCCGGAAACAGTAATGAGTAGGTTAGGCCAAGTGACTGTAGCTTACGTTTCAGTGGGAGGTAGGAGGCCCGATCTCTTTGCACCGCCAGTGTGTAATCTGGGAATAGCAGAATTTGCATGTCATCTTTCCGGGGTGGCAGCGCGGCCCTTACCGTTCATAGTATGATTTCTCTGTCCGGGTAGTGAAGAAGGCGAATGATGAATGGACGCAGAGCGTTTCCCGGCAGTCTTGCCCGGGCCGCGAACCGGTGGGTGCGCTCCACGGAGAAAAAGGGGGTTACCACTCCATCTGGTACCAGTCCTCGCAACCAGCCCTCCGAGTAAGTCGTCGGGTCACGACACTCCGTGCCCTCCGGCAGGTTCACCACTCGGATGTTGTTTCTTCTGGAGCGGCCCTCCACATCCTCCGCCCGGCATTCCAGCTCCGCCACTCTGGCTTGTATGTTTTCCATACCTGCTTTCAGCACCTGGTGGTCGCAGGCGTTAGTTCCTTTACTGTGGCTTCAATCTCGTTGGTCTTGTCTGATAGTTTGCGGTGATCTGCGTGTAGAAGGATAAGCTCACTCGCCACCCTGTCTATCTTGGCTTCCAGTGACGTGCGGGCACGCTCCAGCGAGTCTCCGATGCGTTCCACTGCGGCAAGCACCGCATCTAGTTTTTGGATGTCTTGAGCTGGGAGGTCTTGTGTTTTCCCGGATCCAGCTCCAGTGCGAAGGCGCCCGATTTCGGCCATGGTCCGGCTCTTTGAGGGGTTCTGTTTGGCTTCTGATCGGCGCTCCCCGCCCGATTAATCTTCGCTCACGCATCGTACCGTGGGTCAATTTCCATTAGGGTGGCGTGGGGTAGGTGTGTTGTTCGTCGCCGGTTCCTAGCGGTCCGGCAAGATGTCCCACCTCAAGCGATCGTTCCTAAGTCTTTAGTGCGGGGCCCCAGTTGTGCCCCGTCCCATGAGGAATCACGTCCTTCGAGGTCTCCTAAGAAATGTTTCATTCATCCCTGGCCATCAGCAGGTTTCGCAGTTCCAGCGCTGTTTCCACTTGGTTAGGTACTTATGCTTATTCAGGGGGGGCCGGGCCCGCTTGTCGGGGGGCAGCAGATCACAACCCCACGGCAGCATGAGCAGCCCAGTCTAACAGTTAATCTCTCCCGGCCCTGCGCCACCTACTTCTGTTTTCCTGGTGTTCTGCGAACACCGAGGAGCTCCGTTAGGTCAAGGGGGTTCAGCTTCGAGCGCAGGCCCAAATTTGTCAGTCCAGATAGGCCCAATAATTGTCCACTGGGGTCCTTCCCCGTGCCCCTCCAGTTGTTCCTTACTGGTTTCCAGCCACCGGGGGGGGTTCCTCCTCTCTACGAATGTCCCTGTCACTGGCGGGGGGCACAGTCTTCCGGTCCCCACCGGTTCGCTCCAGGGCCCGCACGCACCGTCCGGGCCTGCCTTTGTGTGGACGCAGGTCTCAATCTCCGCTTCAGGAGTGCGGCCGCATGTAGGGGAGGGAAGTTGAAAATCCAGGGAGCACTCCAACCCCCGTGGTGGGGCTTCTTTGTGGCTGCCTCGCGGGTCCGGTCCCCGTAGTCTCTTCTGTTCCCCCAGGAAGAAGGTGAAGGAAAATGGGGGGGGAAGGGGCTACAGATGCAGCTTCCTCGTGGGATGCGCGCACGCCCCGTTGTTTTAGTGCCGGGGGGGTGGGCGCCGTCTCTTACCAGTTCGCACAAGTTGGTTGACGAGGGGGAGCTGGGAGTATCTTGATTCCAGCTTGCGGCTCCAGCCGCGCCGGCTGCTCCCCCTGTTGTGCAATCACCACCTTGCGACCCGGTCTTTGGGCGCGGCCCTCTCAGTCGCGGCGTAGTTCCGCGAGCGACAGTCGCCGGGAGACCGCTTCCATTCTAGGCGGTCCCGGCGTGTTCTCGGCTCTTGCGTAGCCGATGCAGAGCGTTGTGCCTCCCTGCACCCTGCCCCAGAAAGCTAGTTTTGGCCGGGTGTGGCGCGGAGCCCTAGCAGCTTGTGCCCGCCATGTTTGGTGGCTTGGTCACGCCCCCCGTGCAAGTGCTATCTGTACCATTTCCTGGCAACTGGTTCTTTCAAAGTGACAGTGGGCCTGGCAGCATGAATGTCACAGCCAATGTTCTCAATAGTGCTGACAAGAGTGTTGTCTGCCCTGATAAAACACATGTGCAGCTACATTGTTTTCCCCCATGTTGAGGATTTGGCCACAGTGAAGGCCGCGTTTTATGCAATGGGACATATCCCCAACATAATTGGGGAGAATGATGGTACACATATTGCATTTGTCCCCCCGCCAGAATAAACAGGTGTTCAGGAATTGTAAGAGTTTTCACTCCATGAATGTTCAGATGGTGTGCTTGGCGGACCAGTACATCTCCCACGTCAATACGAAGTATCCTAGGTCGGTGCATGATGCCCTTGTCCTGAGGAATAGCAGCATCCCAAATGCGATGGAAAAGGCTACAGGGGCACAGGGTGTAGCTACTAAGGGAGCCTTGGTCCACACCCAGTGTATGTTAGTGTATGCCTCCAGTGTTAATAGTTAATAGTGTGTGGCTAAATGTTGTGCGTCAATATTTGCAGAATTGACATATACTCCTGGTGTGATCACTACAGCCAGCTACAAGTCATTAATCTATGCTCATCGCATGTACAGTTAAATTGCAATGTTTGTACCTGTTTCGAACAATACATATTTGATATACATGACATAGTCCAAATAGATTTCTTTCAAAGGATGTTTTTTGAAGTGCTAACATATAGGAGGAAAGTGCAATGGGATGGGGTGATGATGAAGGAAAGTCCAGGGTATTGTTCCAGTCCGTTTGTAGCACAGGTGCATTGTCCAAGGGGACAAAGGAAGGAGAGCAATGGCAGTTCAAGGTGGACAGAGTGACTGAGTGGGACACAAGGGTGACAATCAGGAGAGTCTCATTTCCTGGCAGGGGTCTTGGCAAGTGTCTCTCGCTTCTGACTGGATCGCAGGGAATGTGGTCACCTTCTGCAGGGGGAGGGGTGCTGCGGCGGGGCCTCCTGGCCACTAGCAGTAGCAGAAGTGGAAAGCTGTTCAGATGTCTGGCTAATGGCAGGGGCCTGCTGGTGTGAGACTGCCTCCCTCATAATGTTGGCCATGTCTGCCAGCACCCCTGCTATGGAGATCAGGGTATTGTTGATAGCGTGCAAGTCCTCCCTGATCCCCTGGTACTGTCCCTCCTGTAGACGCCTGTTCTCCTGCACATTGTCCAGGATCTGGCCCATTGTGTCCTGGGAATGTTGATAGGCTCCCAGGATCTCGGAGAGTGCCTCCTGGAGAGTCGGTTCCCTGGGCCTGTCCTCCTCCTGGCGCACAGCAGTCCTCCCAGTTTCCCTGTTGGTCTGTGCCTCTGTCCCCTGAACTGTGTGCCTACTGCCACTGACCCCAGGTCACTGACCCACAGGGATCCTAGCAGACAGGACTGGGCTAAAAGGGTAATTTGTGCACTTCAAAACCACTCTTTGAAGTCTCCCCCACTTCAAAGGCATTTTAGGGTGCATAAACGCGGTCTCTGACCCCACCAAATCAGACACTTCTGGATCTACACCTGACCTCTGTCAGAAGACCTGCCTGGCTGCCCAAAAGACTCATCTGGACTGGTTTGCTGAGAAGGACTGCTGCTCTGCTTGTTGCCCTGCTGCCTGCTGGCCTCTGACTGTGCTGGAAAGACTCTGCCTTCCCCAAAAGTGCTCTCCAAGGGCTTGGATTGAGCTTCCCTCCTGTTCTGAAGTCTCGGGGACAGCAAAGTCTTCATCTACTGGCTTTTAGCTAGTTTTCGTACTTCAGCGAAGCCAGGAACGACATCAGCGATGCCAGCACTTACGCCACAGCTTGCTTCAGCTCCCTGGACATCGCTGCATGCGGCCTGCAACGCAAGTACGATGTTTCTGTAACACTGCTGACTCACAAAGGGTCATATCAATACTTAGAAGTCAACACATCATGTCTTAACTGATTGGATCCATCGACCCTGCAGGGTCACAAGCCACCGATGCAGCACCAGCTCCCCCTGCAAATGGACTGAACCGTTGCCTCGCCTCCCCCAACCCCAGCAACACCTCATCTCCCCGACTCCATGCGACATCCTTGTTTCTGCATTTTCAAAAGGTACTGTACCTGGGGGTCTGTGAGACTCAGTGACTGGCGTCTGTGGCGTCCGAATATTGGAAACGACTCCGTCAACAACACCATGATAGCCCCAGTTGAAGCTATTGTGTTTCTAAGCGCTTTAGTGGATTTTCTTTTTTTTATTCATAACTTTGTTTGTGTACATTGGATTTTAATTGTTTCAACAGTATTTTATTCAGATGAATATTCTCTATTTTTCTAAACCTGTGTGATATATTTTTGTGGTGTTTTCACTGTGATATTGTATAAGTACTTGCACAAATACTTTACACATTGCCTTCTAAGTTAAGCCTGACTGCTCAGTGCCAAGCTACCGGAGGGTGGGCACAGGATAATTTTGATTTTGTTGTGACTTACCCTGACTAGGATTGTGGTCCCTACTTCGACAAGGGTGTATACCTCTGCCAACTAGAGACCCCATTTCTAACAGTCACCCATGGTAATGGCAAACACCATCATTGCCATGTGCATCACCTTATCCAGCGAAGGAGCATCTCATCACCAGAGTGGAATCGTACCTCTTCAAAACATCAAGGCCCATAGTTATACTTTTTTAACGTCACATTTGCGTCATTTTTTGATGCAAAAGCAGCGCAAACTTACAAAATGCAATTGTATTTTGTAAGTTTGCGCCGATTTTGCGTAATAAAACGATGCAAATGCGGCGCTAAAAAAGTATAATTATGGGCCCAAGAGACTAAAAAGGCACTCCTGGCAACTTGTAAGAGTAACTGTCCAGAGAATATGTGAGAGCTCACAGACAACATATCATCCACCCTTTTGGTTGCACAAATGACTTGGCTGTGGCTTCTGTCGGAGAGCCTGCAGTGGCTCGCAGATGGCCCACACGCAGCCCAGCACAATCCACGTGGTCCAGTGGCGACCCATCAAAGGGGCCTCAAAGGAATTCCCGAGAGATGATCTGGAAGCTGCTCCACCGACAGGGTACCAGGAAGCATTGGGACTTCAGAGGAAGAAGCCCAAACATCAGTGATGTCTTCCCAGTCTGTGCAGGATTGGCCTTTATGGAGTCATCTCTGCAACAGACTCCAGCATCGCTCCTGATACACCATTTTTGAACTATTTTGACACCAACGCATCTCCTCAAGAGTACACAGGACTGACCAACAATGCGTGAGAGGACCCTGAACCAACCAACCGGCTGTCACCGAATCTGGACTCCATCTACACAGCGTTCATGCCCAGCAGTCACTGGTTAAATCATGGATGCATGCAGAGATGCCTGGATGCTCTTAACTGCACCTGTCCACTGCCATCCTGCAAACTGCCTCTCAACACTGAGAGACTTAGTAGGTGTTTTATGTGTTTTATCCTTACAGGTTGGACTTGTTCTATTTTTAATAAGGTTTGGGAGGAATGTAGTGTCCTGATGGACACACACATGCCCTTCTGCAATTAATAGTGTGCCAGCCACTCCCTGAGGGCTGGACTTTTCACCTACCCACACTCATCCGACTCGTGCATCACCTGTCAGGTGACCCTGCCAATAAAAGAGTCCCAGTGCACATGCTCGAGGCCAGTTGAGTAACTTACAAAGCGGTGTCTCTGTCATTCTTCATGCTGCATGTGGTGCCTAGGGCCCAGAACACTACACACGCCCTGCCTTCCATTCTTTCAAATGGGCAGAACCTGCCCCAGAGCAATCTTCAGGGGGCCCGTCAGTTCCTTTCTGCCCACACCTCATTTCTGCTGTTGGGTTCCCTGGTTTAGGACTCCGCACTGCCAACGTCTTGGTTCAGCTGTGCAGGCTGTGTCTTGTCAAGATGTTCTGCTTCCTTACTTCAGCGGACTGTCACACGTACAATCTGTGCCTGTGGCGGAGCTGAACATCAGGACTCCTCCAGAAAAGTCTAACTTCCTCCCTCACCAAAGGCTAAGGCGGATCTGCTTTTTCCTGTTACCACCACCTTATCTAGACTGCCGGGATAGTACGCTGCTAAGATCTACCCAAATGCCGTGGCCCAGTGCCATCTTGGCAGTCCCCAAACCATGCACAGCCACCGTCATCTCTAGGACTTCACCTGACATGCTGCAGGGCTCACCAGCAACTCTGAGGCATGGGCAGGGAGAGCAGCAGGCATAATCTCCGCAACCTTCCAGAAAAGGTTTTAAATGCTGTTCTATTTTATTAAGATTTTATGTCTTTTTTATTTTGTCTCTTTTTTAGATGTTTGTTTGACTATAGCCTATACATTTATTTTATCTGAACCTGTACTAGTAATCTGATCACTTGTCAAGTGGAGTGTAAAGAAAGAATGAACATATATAACCACCTCAAGGTCACTATTTTCAACTATATTCCATAAAAGCTGCATAGATAAAAGCTCAAACCATGGAATACAACAGCCTCCAACTTCAGAATGTAAAAAACATCAATGAAGCAAAAGGCCTGAGTCCACCTGTCACTAATGGATGGCATAGAGATTTATTAGAAAATTAGCAAAATAAAATCCTAAGAAATGTCTCATAAGTGAAACCCAAACAACGTTGCAGGTGACAAGACTTTGGTCCTCATTATGAACATGGCGGGCCGAACCGCCATATAATGAACAGGGTGACGGCCACCAGCGGCAGCCGTCAACCACCGCCAGGCTCCTGCCATCAGGCAGCCTGGTGGCAGGATGAAACACCATCCGCCAGGGTAGCGGCTCTACCCTGCGAATAATGGAGGGGGTGCCCCAGGGCACCCCTGGGGGCCCCTGCACTGCCCATGCATTTTGCATGGGCAGTGCAGGGGCCTAGGTGCAGAGCCCCGTCATGCAGGTCACTGCCCGATTTTCAGGCAGTGATCTGCGCAACGGGTGCAACTGCATCTGCCGCACAGAGGCATTGACCGTCAATGTCCCGGCCGAGCCTTTCTGAGAGCTTGCTGGCGGAAACAATGTTTCCGCCCGCCGGCTCTCAGACAGGTTCATTATCTGGCCGGCGGGGTTCCGGGGTCGCTGGCGGTCAGTATTTTGACCGCCAGCATGAACACAGCGGTTGTTTCCGCCGTGTTCATAGTGACCCACTTTGACTTGGCTGAGAGGAAGTCAGTCCAGGTATGGTCAATCTCTGGTTTGTGGATGCTTAAAAGGGGCTGCATTGAGTCATGGACTTTATCTTTATTGAGTAAAAAATCTACCAAAGACAATGAGGAGACATAACAAACTAGCAAGAACTCTAAGAAAGGTTCAATTAGATTTCAACTGCAAATATATTCCATTGTAACATTTAATTAT
This sequence comes from Pleurodeles waltl, assembly GCF_031143425.1. Lineage (NCBI taxonomy): Eukaryota > Metazoa > Chordata > Amphibia > Caudata > Salamandridae > Pleurodeles > Pleurodeles waltl. The sequence goes on along the minus strand of NC_090440.1, from coordinate 165,652,352 downwards.
TCTCCTCAATCACTAGTACTGCATTTTCTCTCTTTGGAGTGTCCACCTCATGTACTGGGATCACAGATGCCAGCTAAAATGGTTGGGGGGGCACAATAATGAACTATTCAGTTCATGAGTTGTGGCCCTGGGAGAAGCCAGATACTTCTAACTGAAGAAAGCGTTGGCCCATTCACCAGGTCTTTCCGGAATTTGTTTCCCAACATTTTTCGTGTGCACAGAGAGAAGCATTTTATTTTTATTTTTAAAGACACCTGTAATCCAAGTGGGTAGACATCTTGTTTATGGTACACAATATTTATGTGCATCTGTTCTTCGATAGTTCATGGACAGCATAGCAAGGTGGCAGTAATATGTGGTATGATTGGGGGTCATGCTACCATGCTACCCAGAAGTGGACCTCAGATTCACACTAGTAATCCTTAGCTCAGTCCTGGTAGAGTGGCAAAGAGCATTCAGGCTACTTAGAGGAACATGTGTTAAGCATTTCACAACACCATCATGGATGATATGTAATTGACACAATTCAAAAGAAATCCAACACAAATTTATAAAAATAAAGCAAATTGTTATATTAATTTATACACCAAAAAGAAGTTGATACATTGCAGATAACCAGGGTTATCAATTTTAGAGTACTAAATAAAGCAGTACTTTGCAGAGCTGTCAAACTATATCATTGTGGTCAATGGGAAAAAACAGTATGTAATCAGTCATTTGTGGGGTAAGTTCCATGGAACCCACCTCAGATTAAAGTCTTGCGGGTCTCTAGACCAAGTCTCAAAATACAGTGCTTTGTTACCTTGCCCAGGGAGTCCGGGGGCCGAGGTGCTCTGGCTGTCTTTGGTGCTGACGGGATCTGCGGATGCTGTCCCACTTGCAGCACTTGACAAAACCAGACTTGGAGATGGATCTACGTTCTGCCCTCGGACAGTAGAGTCCTTTGGGGTTCCAGGATCTAGGTGCAGTGTTAGCTGGCAGCTGCCAATCACTGGGGCAGATCATGCCAAAGATGCTTTGCCACACACTCAACGACACCTCCTTCAGGATGCAGGGGCAGAGCAGCAGGGTCATTGCCGACATCGTCACAGTGAGTTGCTCTCAGGCTGGCGATGTAGGGGTTGGATCACCCGACTGGCGATCACCAAGCCTTGGCTGCAGCAAATGTAGTCCATAGTTACTTCGGCGGCTGGAGGGCAACAAGAATGGAGTAGCAGCTAGAAATTTGGTGAAGGCTTAGCTACCACTCTGGGTTTGCAGGAAACCACTGCTCTTTGGGCTCACTCTCGGCAGGCCCAGTGAGTCACAATTCTGGACAAACAGTACATTGATTCTTCTGCAGGTTGCAGGGGACTGGTTCCACCGGTCTAGGGGAGTCTGCTTCAGTTTCTGGCATCCACTGGAGTCACGTCTGATTCTTGTGAAGGTGGCAGGAGGGAACTTCAAGGAAGGTGAGCACAAGATCTCTCCAGAATTACAGGTAATTTTGTAATACATCATCTGGCCTAAACAACCGACTCCTTTGTAATCTCTATGATGTAACCAACTCATGGTGAAGATTGTGAGGTGACAAGCAGGATGCTAACATTACCAACCGTATGGTAGATTCCAGGTGATGGTCTGACTGACAAGATAATATTGTCTTTGGTGGATTAATCTTGAAGTCTGATCTGATTGGGAGATTTAGGGCCTCATTTAGATGTTGGCGGTAATGGGTCCACCACCACTTTTTCAACGGAAACCCTATCTGCTGGCTTGGCGGGCTGCCCGCCCGATTTAAAAGTTGGCAGTCTCATAGACTTTAACCCACCTGAGTCCTGCCAACTCCGTCAAGAATTCCCATCCACCATAGGAAATAGTGGCTGGCAGCTGGACCCTAGCCACACTTACCACTGTGCAGATCTGGATGTGCCTTACTGCCAAGCAAAATGTGGCGTCTGACTTCCACTTGTAAGTTGTTAGATTGGGTGCAATCTCACATTTTTTCCCGATATCACATCTGTTTCTGGCTGGACAATACTCTCTGTTGCAGGTGCCCCTAGACCAAGAGAAAACACAACCCACTGTCGCTGGACACAAAGGTAGGGAACCTGCATTGGCAGTGTATGTTGGGTGGTCACTGCACATGAGCTTGGGACCAGTACAGACATATACATGTCACAGTAATTTTTTTTAATTACTGTAACATTCATATGTTGGGGACACAAGTGGGTCAGACAAGGATAGGGACACACTCGTACACAACACATATCACAAACACAACAAGATGATGGACAGTGTGCTGAAACCTTTCAAACACTCACCCCCAGTCAAGTGATCTCAGTTAAATCCACTGTTCTTTTGCTCACCATGCCACCCCTCTTGGGACCCAGCCATATGCAAATCCGTCTTGACCCTGCTCCCCATGAGAACAGTCAAGCTCGAAATGCCAAGCCAGGTCCTCCCTGGACCGGAAACAAGCATCCTGGGACTGGTTCCAGGGTATCACCCCTCATCAGCCAGGTTATCTTGAATCCAGCAGCACAAACACTCACCCTCAGCGAAAAGACCTGTGTTAAATCCATTGTTCTTTTGCTCACCATGCCACCCCAGTTTGCACACATACACAACTGTCACTTTGGTGTTAGTATTCATTGCCAAATAAATGCTAGCACCACAATGACGGTACAATCATGAATGTCAATGGTATCCATGTTTGCACATTGCAAGGGGACCTATACTGTCATGTTCTGCTTCGAGTTGTGAGTGTAACTCAGTGCCTGTATGTGAGTGCGATGCGATTGGCTGGGTGAGGTGGAGGAAGCTGGAATGGGTGATGTGGTTGTGTCAGTAAGAGTGTCACTTGCATATGGCATTGATGTTATTTTGTATGTTGTGTTGTGTGGTGTGTTGCTGCATGCAACATTCAGGGGAGTGTTGTGTGGTGGTTGTTGTCGTAATGTGTGTAGTTGTGATGTGTGAGTGTGTTTGTGTAGATGAGTGTGTAGTTGTATTGGCTGTTGTGGTTGTGTCATTAGTCGGTGCAGCATCAATTGTGTGTGTATGTTTTGCCATGAATCTACGTCAATGTGTGTTTGCGGTATGTACATGTTGTGTTGGTATGGCAATGGATAATGTTGCATCTGTGGTGTGTTGTATTCTGAGTGATGCAGAGGGACACATATGGCAAAAATACAGTGGGTGTGTGTGACTTACCTCTGTTCCACACCCACTGCCACTGTCCGATGTCCATTGGGTCCAGTGATATCCTCCCTCCGTCAGAAAACCGCCGCCAGTACACCACCTGCAGGACTGTAACATCTAAATATGGGTGGCGGGAACCCGCCTACCAGATGGCTCTGAAGAGCACTCCGTCAGAGGCTCAGCAGCAATACATCTAAATATGGCAAACCCCACCAAGATCTAAATCAGGCCCGTGGTCCAGAATTTCCAAGCCAGAGTCTAGGTGAAAGACCTGTGCCTTTAGGTCTTCTTCGAACTTTATAAGATAAAAATTTGGGAACAGCCTTTACCACAAATCATTTACCACACAATGCCTTTACTACACATCATTTACCACACACATCTTTACTATGCATATGCTTTGTGTGTGTGTGTGTGCGTGTCTGTGTAAATGTATATTTACTTAAAAAACCAAAGGTTACAGGGACTTTATAATAAGGCTCACATTTTAAATGTACGAAACCACAGAAATTCACCAGTTATAGTTAGAGTTAACTCAAGTAACTATACTCGTGCCCTAAAGTAACTATAACTCACTCCCTCGCATGCACAGTTTTTTCATCAAACATTTTACTGGAGATATCACATTGATATTATCAATGATTTTATCAAAGATGTCAGGAGTGCCGTAATTTGTGGGGTCATTAGCAGTGCATGGTGAGGATGCAAGGTATAGTTACCTTAGGGCACGAGTTATAGTTACTTGAGGTAACTCTAACTGGTGAATTTCTATGGTATCGTTTGTTTAAAATGTGAGCCTAACTATAACATCCCTGTAACATTTTTTTTTTTTTTAAGTGAATTTCTATGGGTTTTTTAAAATTCAGTTTCTTAAATATATCGTCCCTGTAACCTTTAATGTATATTAATTTGCATTACTGTACATTAATCAAACTACCGCCGTGCACGGCCTTTAGCTGTGCCTGCCGGTGGTTGGCCACAGGGCCTGGCCAGAGAGGGCAGGCCCTGACACCAACCCCCTATAAGCACCCAACCTTGCACTGTGCACAGCATTCACTTGTGTGCAGGGGAGGTTACCCGCAAGACCTGGCCTGCAGCCAGACCCTGCGGCCAACCCTCCCAACCACCCAACCCTATGCTGTGCCCGGCCCTTTCGCCGTGTGCAGCGGGAGTTGGCCGCAGCCTCTCTGGGTGTGAGAATAGGTATAAGTGTGAGAGGGTGGATCTGGGGGTGAGAGTATCTGTTAGATTGCCTGTCTGGGTGTGAGAGTGCATTCATCAGTGTTTTAGTGGGTGCATTAGTGTGTGTGCAGGTCTGTGAGTGGGTGCATGAGGGTGTCTGTGACTGAGTGCATGAGAGTCTGAGTGGGTCTGTGAGTGGGTGCGTGTAGGAAAATGGCTCCCTGTTGCAGTTACCCCCCACTTTTTTCCTGATTCTGATGCTGATGCTGACTTGACTGAGAAGTGTGCTGGGACCCTGCTAACCAGGCCCCAGCACCAGTGTTCTTTCACCTAAAATGTACCATTGTTTCCACAATTGGCACACCCCTGGCACACAGATAAGTCCCTTGTAAAAGGTGCCAGTGGTACCAAGGGCCCTGTGACCAGGGAAGGTCCCTAAGGGCTGCAGCATATGTTGTGCCACCCTAAGGGACCCCTCACCTAACACATGCACACTGCCATTGTAGATTGTGTGTGTTGGTGGGGAGAAAAAGGCAAAGTCGATATGGCATCCCCCTCACGAAGCCATGCCTACAAAATCCTGCCTGTGGCATAGGTAAGTCACCCCTCTAGCAGGCCTTACAGCCCTAAGACAGGGTGCACTATACCACAGGTGAGGGCATAGCTTCATGAGCAATATGCCCCTACAGTGTCTAAGTCTATTCTTAGACATTGTAAGTACAGTGTGGCCATATTAAGTATATGGTCTGGGAGTTTGTCAAACCGAACTCCACAGCTCCATAATGGCTACACTGAATACTGGGAAGTTTGGTATCAAACTTCTCAGAAAAATAAACCCACACTGATGCCAGTGTTGGATTTATTAAAAAATGCACACAGAGGGCATCTTAGAGATGCCCCCTGTATTTTACCCAATCCTTCAGTGGAGGACTGACTGGTCTGTGCCAGCCTGCTGCTGAGAGACGAGTTTCTGCCCCCCTGGGGTGAGAGCCTTTGTGCTCTCTGAGGACAGAAACAAAGCCAGCATTGGGTGGAGGTGCTTAACACCTCCCCCCTGCAGGAACTGTAACACCTAGCAGTGAGCCTTAAAGGCTCAAGCTTCGTGTTACAATGCCCCAGGGCACTCCAGCTAGTGGAGATGCCCGCCCCCTGGACACAGCCCCCACTTTTGGCGGCAAGTCCATGGGAGATAATGAGAAAAACAAGGAGGAGTCACCCACCAGTCAGGACAGCCCCTAAGGTGTCCTGAGCTGAGGTGACCCCTGCCTTTAGAAATCCTCCATCTTGATTTTAGAGGATTCCCCCAATAGGAATAGGGATGTGCCCCCCTCCTCTCAGGGAGGAGGCACAAAGAGGGTATAGCCACCCTCAAGGACAGTAGCCATTGGCTACTGCCTTCCCAGACCTAAACATACCCCTAAATTCAGTATTTAGGGGCACCCCAGAACCTAGGAAACTAGATTCCTGCAACCTGAAGAAACAAGAAGGACTGCTGACCTACAAGCCTGCAGAGAAGGAGGAAGACGACAACTGCTTTGGCCCCAGCCCTACCGGCCTGTCTCCAACTTCGAAAACCTGGAACCAGCGACGCATCCGACAGGGACCAGCGACCTCTGAAGCCTCGGAGGACTGCACTGGACTAAAGGACGAAGAAACTCCAGTGAACAGCAGCCCTGTTAAAAAAACAGCTACTTCTTTGCAGCAAAGAAGCAACTTTCAAAGACTGCACGTTTCCCGCCAGAAGCGTGAGACTTCACACTCTACACCCGACGCCCCTGGCTCGAGATCCAGAGAAAAAACACCACAGGGAGGACTCCCTGGCGACTGCGAGCCCGTGAGTAGCCAGAGACGACCCCCCTGAACCCCCACAGCGACGCCTGTAGAGAGAATCCAGAGGCTCCCCCTGACTGCGACTGCCTGTGACAAGGGACCCGACGCCTGGAACCAACACTGCAGCCCCCAGGACCTGAAGGAACCAAACCTCAGCGTAGGAGTGACACCCAGGCGACCCTCTCCCTAGCCCAGGTGGTGGCTGTCCCGAGAAGCCCCCATGCCTGCCTGCATCGCTAGAGTGACCCTCGGGTCCCTCCATTGATTCCTATCTAAAACCCAACTTTGCACACTGCACCCGGCTGCCCCTGTGCCGCTGAGGGTGTGTTTTGTGTGCCTACTTGTGTCCCCCCCAGTGCTCTACAAAACCCCCCTGGTCTGGCCCCGAGGACGCAGGTACTTACCTGCTGGCAGACTGGAACCGGATCACCCCTGTTCTCCATAGGCGCCTATGTGTTTTGGGCACCTCTTTGACCTCTGCACCTGACTGGCCCTGAGCTGCTGGTGTGGTAACTTTGGGGTTGCCTTGAACCCCCAACGGTGGGCTGCCTATGCCCCAGAACTGAGAATTGTAAGTGTTTTACTTACCTCACAACCTAACCTTTACTTACCTCCCCCAGGAACTGTTGATTTTTGCACTGTGTCCACTTGAAAATAGCTTATTGCCATTTTTACAAAGACTGTATATGATATTGCTTTTATTCAAAGTTCCTAAGTTACCTAAGTGAAGTACCTTGCATTTAAAGTGTTTACTGCAAATCTTGAACCTATGGTTCTTAAAATAAACTAAGAAAGGATATTTTTATATACAAAAACCTATTGGCCTGGAGTAAGTCTTTGAGTGTGTGTTCCTCATTTATTGCCTGTGTGTGTACAACATATGCTTAACACTACCCTCTGATAAGCCTACTGCTCAACCACACTATCACAAAATAGAGCATTAGAATTATCTAATTTTGCCACTATCTTACCTCTAAGGGGAACCCTTGGGCTCTGTGCACACTATTTCTTACTTTGAAATAGTATATACAGAGCCACCATCCTACAGTGTGTGAGTGTCTGAGTGTGAGTGAGAGAGAGATTGAAAGAGATAGAGAGAGAGCGAAAGTGAGAGGGGAAGAGATAGAGGTGGTCATTCCAACCCTGGCGGTCGGTGTTAAAGCGGCGGCTAAACCGCCAACAGTCTGGCGGTAAAAAAAATGGAAGTCCGACCCTGGCGGAAACCGCCAACGGAGACCGCCACTTTAACACACCGCCCGCCACGGCGGACAAACAAACAGCGCGGCAGTCACCGCCAACAGACAGGCGGGAGTCAATGTACCGCCCACCCTATCACAACCTACCAATCCGCCACCTTTTCCGGGGCGGTAGCCCCGCCGATAAAAACACGGCGGAAACAGCCATTTCGAATGGAAAACGCTCACCTCCATACACCCCACGAGGAATCCGGACAGCATGGAACCCGAACTCCACATCCTCCCAGCGATACTCTTCCTGCTCCTCTACCAGGAGCACGAACGCCGGTGCAGAAGACAACGGTGAGTACTGCACCTACGACACAGGGGAGGGGGGAGGCAAAAATATGACGGGGACACACATACGCGACACCCCCACCCCCACCCTTACCCACTACAACACACACATCAATGCATAGCAATACATCACAGTTACCCCCCCCAAACCCCCCAGAAGAATGCAAAGATAAAAGGAAATGATTCTAAACATTGGAATATATTGTATTACTGGCTTAAAAATATATCACACATCTAAAACTTTTATATACATAAATTGCCAAGTCCGATCATTGTAGCAGGCATTGTTCGTGGACCACTGGGCCTAAATCACATGGGCAAAGCCCACACAGGATACCTGACTCCAACGGAGAGAACACTGCAGGGGCATCAGATAGCAAAACTACAGGCACCTCAGGGGGAAGGGAAGGGGGGGCACCTCAGCCAGATGAGTCCACAACGCCAGATCCACGAGGGGCCTCCATGGCCACTGTTCCATCCTGGGGAGTGCAAAGCCACAGTCTCTCAAGTCTCTACAGTGGGTGGGTTGCCCACTGTTCCATCCTGGGGAGTGCAAAGCCAGTCTCTCAAGTCTCTACAGTGGGTGGGTTGGCCACTGTTCCATCCTGGGGAGTGCAAAGCCACAGTCTCTCAAGTCTCTACAGTGGGTGGGTTGCCCACTGTTACATCCTGGGGAGTGCAAAGCCACAGTCTCACAAGTCTATACAGTGGGTGGGTTGCCCACTGTGCCATCCTGGGGAGTGCAAAGCCACAGTCTCACAAGTGGATAACAGTCTCCACTGGTTCTGGAGGGGGACTGGTGCCCAGAGTGCTTCGTGCAGCCCTGCCCGACACAGATGCGGGCCTGCCCCTTCCGCCAATGGGCCAGCGGTGCTTGAGACGGCGGTGCCCAGTTCAGCGGTGCTTGAGATGAAGGGCCCAGTGCAGCAGTGCTTGAGACGGCGGTGCCCAGTTCAGCGGTGCTTGAGACGGCGGTGCCCAGTGCAGCGGTGCTTGAGATGAAGGGCCTAGTGCAGCGGTGCTTGAGATGAAGGGCCCAGTGCAGCGGTGCTTGAGACGGCGGTGCCCAGTTCAGCGGTGCTTCGGATGAGTGCCCAGTTCAGCGTATCCGCCCATGGCGTGGAGGTCATTCGCCACCTGACCTGTGGCTGGCTGCGCCTTCCTGCCCATCTGTCGTGTGGCTGGCGGGGCCCTCCTGGGCTGCAGTACCGGGCCTGTTGGTGTCCTCCTGCCTACCTGGGATGGGGCTGGCGGGGCCCTCCTGCCCAGCTGGGCTGCTGGCGGTCTTGTCGGGTGTGCTGCCCTTCCCAGCCTTCCCTGTTCGCCTGTGGCCCTTCCCCACCTTTGGCGGTGTGCCAGCTGGCACCACACTTCCTCCCGGAGCTATGGTAGGGATTTTGGTCCCTGGTGTTTTAGGCCTCTCGCGCCAGCCACTGCCAATCTTCGGATGTTTTTGCGGGGGTGGGCTGGCCATGCCTTGGCTCCGTACTGAACTGGCTGCCCTTGAGGGTGGGGGACCCCACAGTCCATGGCAGACTGTCATCACAGGGCCTGCTTTTGTGGTGGCTGAGGTGCTGACTGGAGTCCTATGAGATGGACGGGGTGGGGGAGTTGTTGGAAAGAGGTCAAGTTTTGAAAGGAAAAGCATTTTAGGAACAGAGGGACGGGTAGGTGTAGTAGGTATGGGAGTGGAGGAAGAGGTTGTGGTTGTAGGAGTTTGAAGTCTGGTGTCTTTGGGTGCAGGTGCTTGGGCTGGAGGCTGTCGTGAGGTGGATGGCTGTTGGGTGGGTGGCTGCCTGCGTTTGTGTAGCTTGGAAGAAGGGGTGACAGACACACTGGGAGAGGACACAGGGGACGTGTGAATGGTAGTGGGGGTGGTGAGTGCACGTGTGTGGGGGGTTCTGGTGGGTGTGCTGGTGATGGACGTAGTGGCTGAAGATGTTGTGCATGCAGGTGTGAGTGGAGACGTCACAGGGAGGGAGGAGGGAGATGAGGAGGAGGGGGACACAGTGGAGGCAGTGGGTGTTGGTATATCTGCATGTGGATGTTGCTTGTGTGAATGCCTGTGTGATGTGTGGTGCTTATGTCTGGCTGAGCTTCCCTTGGGTGTTGAGGTGTGTGCAGGCTGGTCTGATGGTGTGTCTGGGATAGGCAGAGGTACAGGGGATTGGGTATGGGTGGAGGAAGTTGGAGGGGGGAGGCTAGAGACAGGGACAATGGCTGCCATCAGTGCTGAGGCCAGAGTGTTGAACGATCGCTGAAGGGCAGCCTGACCAGAATGAATGCCCTCCAGGTATGTATTACTCTGGTGCACCTCCCTTTCTACACCCTGGATGGCATTCAAAATGGTAGACAGTGAGCTTCCTCAGGAGGTCAATGACCTCCTCACTGAGGGCAGCAGGGGTGACAGGGGCAGGGCCTAAGGTGCCTGGGGCGAAGGAGATGCCCACCTTCCTGGGTGAGCGGGCACGGGGCACACGCTGAGGGGCTGCTGGGAGGGCGGTGCTGGTGCGCTGGGTGGCGGCTGTACCTGTTGTTGCGGGGGGCACAGATGTTGCCGCCACCACAAGGGAGCTCCCTTCAGAGGACGAGTCGCTGTCACTGACATCCGCACGAGTCCCTGCTGTGGAGCTCCCCTCGCCCTCCGTCTCACTGGTGAATTCCAAATCCGTTGCATGGCCCGCCATGGCCATGTGAGATGCAGCTCCCTCGTGCTCCGATGCCACTTCTCCTCCGCCTGATGATGCTAATGCACACATGATCAGGAAGACAACAAAAAGGGGGGGGGGAAATAAAGAAATGTTGAGTGCATGCATTGGCGACACCGTTGGCGGACAGGACAGACACAGAAGCCCCCTGCACTACGCCGCGCACTTGGGGTCGACTACACAATCCGTGGGACATGGCCTACAAGCCTATGGGCGACATCTGCACACATAGATGACACAGGGCAATGAATAGCTGTACTTGGCACCCTACAGAGGTGGGGGCGGGGGCACAGGGCCATGCCTTACGGAGGTGCCTAGCCTACAGATATCGCCCTGGCCTAGGGATACCCACAGCCCTCCTCCCCCACCCAGACACCTCCACTGCGCGCAAAGTCACCAGGATTTGAGTGTACTCACCCCCTTGTGTCTGCTGTGATGTCCTCACTCGCCCATCCAAATCGGGGTAGGCCACCGCCAGGATCCGGGACATCAGGGGGGGTCAAAGTCCGACTGGCACCCCTCTCACGTTGGGAGGCCATCCCCAGCTGAGCCTCCGCCATCTTCCTGCTCCAGCGTCGGATGTCCTCCCATCTCTTCCGGCAGTGGGTGCCCCGTCTGTGGTGGACCCTCAGGGTCCGGACGTCTTTGGCGATGGCACGCCAAATATCGATTTTCTGGTGGGCGCTGACCTATGTGACATGTACAGGGGGAGAAAAATAATCATCACCTTCTGCATGCTCGATGTGAGTGGCCCCCCATCCCCACCCTTGCCATGTGGCACATGCTCTCATCTGTCGTTTGATGCATGCCTCAATCGCTCCCCTCCCAACCATCTTTCATCCACCCCACTCAACACAGCCATTGCCCACAAAGCACGGTCCCAGTGTACTTACCTGTTGGTCTGGAGGACCGTAGAGTAGCGCATACTGGGGGAGGACCCCATCCACAAGTTTGTCCAATTCCTGAGCAGTGAAGGCAGGGGCCCTTTCCCCAGTCGCATGAGCCATTGTCTCTTCCAGACCGAGGTCACAGCAGCACTTGCTGTGTAGGTCCTCTCCTGTGGAAGATCAGGTATCGAGTGATTAAGCAGATAGAAAATGGCAGTCACGCCCGCGGCGGTGCGTACCGCCGGCGCACATCGTCATTGGCTCCTGAGACCCATAGGGTTCTATGTTAACCCATGCTGCTTTGCGCCGCGGTCTTCGACCGCCTACCGCCACGGTGTGCCACGCCAGCGCATTGACCTCACATCCCATTGTCGCACTTCACAGGTCAGGCAGCCGCCATTTCAAGGGCCCACATGGCTTAGTTTCTACTGCGTCACACATACCTAGGCCTTGCATCGACACTCATACAAGCCATTCAATGCATTGGGAATCGTGTTATGTGCAAGCTGTGGGAACGTACCTGTGGGTTGATTGACTCTGTGCTCGCTGTTGTCCTTCATAGGCACCGTCCGCTGGGACATGCGAGGAGATGGAGGAATCTTCCCGTGTACAGACCGCTGGTGGACCTGTCGACAATGGAGGAAAGACATGTCATACTGACATACAGGCTTGACCGAGCCACCATACAGGAACTGTGTGCCCAGCTGGATCCAGACCTGATGTCACCAATCGGCCAACCCACAGGGATCCCCCCCTCTAGTGCAGGTGCTGTCAGTACTCCATTTCTTTGCAAGTGGGTCATTTCAAACAACAGTGGCCATAGCATCAGGGATGTCCCAGCCTATGTTTTCCAAGGTGTTGTCCAGAGTGTTGTCTGCCCTGCTCAAACACATGCGGAGCTACATTGTCTTCCCTGAGGTGGGGGATTTGCCTACAGTGAAGGGTGATTTTTATGCCCTTGGACATATTCCCAACATCATAGGTGCCATTGATGGGACACATGTTGCTTTGGTCCCCCCCAGCAGGAGTGAACAGGTGTACAGGAACAGGAAGAGTTATCATTCCATGGATGTCCAGATGGTCTGTTTGGCTGACCAGTACATCTCCCATGTTAATGCCAAGTTCCCAGGCTCAGTGCATGACGCATACATCATGCGGAATAGCAGCATCCCTTACGTGATGGGTCAACTCCAGAGGCACTGTGTGTGGCTAATTAGTGACTCTGGTTACCCCAACCTGTCATGGCTACTGACCCCAGTGAGGAATCCCAGGACAAGGGCAGAGGAACGGTACAATGAGGCCCATGGGCGAACTAGGAGGGTGATCGAGCGGACCTTCGGCCTCCTGAAGGCCAGGTTTAGGTGCCTCCATATGACAGGTGGATCCCTAATGTACTCACCAAAGAAGGTGTGCCAGATCATCGTGGCCTGCTGTATGCTTCACAACCTGGCTTTGCGACAACAGGTGCCTTTTCTGCAGGAGGATGGTCCAGATGGTGGTGTTGTAGCAGCTGTGGAGCCTGTGGAGAGTGAAGACGAAGAGGACGACATAGACAACAGGAACACAGTAATACAGCAGTATTTTCAATGACACACAGGTAAGAATCCACACCGGCATATTACATTTACTTAAAGACTACTACCTCTCTACTGTCTGACCTTTTCCCCCAGTGTATGGTAACTGAGTTGTGACTTTCCCTTCCGATTTCAGGGATGTGGGCCCCACTGCGTGACATCTGCTTTTTTTCCCCATGGACTACAGCTGTGTGACAGTGGTATGTTGTCATCACAATGTAAATAAACATTTTGGCACGGTCATGTCTAATACATTTGTTCAAAATCACAGCCAGACTCCAGATTGTTTTGTGCTATAAGTGTGTTTATTACAGTGCTCTATATTGGTGGGTGGTTGCAATTCGGTGAGGGGTGATGGTGGAGGGATGTCCATGGCAGAGTCCAGACTATTAGTATCACAGGTGCATTGTCCAAATGCCTGTGGAAAGTGGAGCAGGGGCAGTTTAAGGTTGGACAGGGTGACAATGTGGGACAGTGGGATGACAATCAGGGAGGTATCCTTTCCTGGCGGGGGTCTTGGCATCTTACTCTGTCTTCTTCCTGGATCTCAGGGTCCGCTTGCGGGGTGGTTCTCCTTCTGCAGGGGGTGGGGTTCTGGTGGCCTGTTGGTCCTGTGGCGGGGCGTCCTGTCCACTAGCGCCGGCGGAGGTGGTTGGCAGTTCTTGGTCGATGCTAGTGTGAGGGGCCCTTTGTGGTGCCACAGTGTTCCGCAATGTGGTGACTACCTGATTCAGAGCCCCTACGATGGTGCCCATGGCAGAACTGATGTTTCTTAGTTCCTCCCTGAACCCCATATACTGTTCCTCCTGCAGGAGCTGGATCTTGTGAAACCTGGCCAGTACCGTCGCCATCGTCTCCTGGGAATGATGGTATGCTCCCATGATGGAGGAGAGGGCCTCGTGGAGAGTGGGTTCCCTGGGCCTGTCCCCCCCCTGTCACACAGCAGCCCTCCCAGTTCCCCTGTTTCCCTGGGCCTCTGTCCCCTGGACCGTGTGCCCACTACCACTGCCCCCAGGTCCCTGTTGTTGTTGGGGTGGTGGGTTGGCCTGGGTTCCCTGTAGTGGTGGACACACCGCTGATTGACGTGTCCTGGGGACAGAGGTATGGGCCCGCTGGGTGGGTGCTGTGCTGGTGTTCCCAGAGGGGGGGAAGGTCTGCTGTGGCCTGTGGCTGTCTGAGGGGAACCGACTGTCCCGAGGTCCCCGATGGGCCGGGCTGGTCATCTAGATCCAGGGAGACAGAGCTGCTGTCATCACTGTGGGCCTCTTCTGGGGGTGGAGTGGACATTTGTGGGCCCTCCTGCGCGGTGACGTGGCGTTCGGGTCCTGCAGGGGTATAAAAGTATGGTTATTGCTTCTGGGTGTGCCATAGCGTGCAATGGGTGGGTGCCCGTGTACCCCAGTGCTGGCATTCCCTTGTGGGGGCTGTTGTGACGGTGGTTTTGGGGGGGGATGGGTATGTGCAGTGGGCATGCTTTGGTGATGGGTGTCCATGGTTTGTGGTCGCATGCAGGGTTTGGGGTTGGGATGGGTGGGTTGTGATGGTGAGACATTTGCAAGGAGTAGGTGGGATGGGGGTGGGGGTGAGGGTGGGGGTATGAGTTAGCATGCTGGTGGGGTGGGGGGGATGAAGTAGTGAAGATGAGACTTACCAGAGTCCATTCCTCCACCTACTCCTGCGAGGCCCTCAGGATGCAGGATCGCCAAGACCTGCTCCTCCCATGTTGTAAATTCTGGGGGAGGAGGTGGGGGTCCGCCGCCAGTCTGTCGCACCGCGATGTTGTGCCTGGATACCATGGAACTCACCTTCCCCCGTAGGTCGTTCCACCGCTTCCTGATGTCGTCCCTATTTCTTGGGTGCTGTCCCACAGCGTTGACCCTGTCGACTATTCTGCTCCATAGCTCCATCTTCCTGGCAATGGTGGTGTGCTGCACCTGTGTCCCGAAGAGCTGTGGCTCTACCCGTACAATTTCCTCCACCATGACCCTGAGTTCATCCTCAGAAAACCTGGGGTGTCTTTGCGGTGCCATGGGGTGGTGTGGGTGATGTGTGGGGTGGATTGTGTGGTGCTATGTGTGGTGATGTGTATTGGTGTGTTGTGTGAAGTGCGTGGTAATATTGCTGGGTGACAGTAAAATGCGCGTCTGGGTGCTCGGATGTCTTTTCTCTGTGCGTGTTCCCGATTCTGTTGGAGTGGAGGCTTGTGGGTGATGTGGGTGTGTGTTTTATATTGTGTTGGGTGTGTGGGAGTGGTGTTTGTATGTGTATCAGGTGTGTGTATTTTGAATTGTCCAATGTGGCGGTGTTTTGTATGTGTGTGTGTAATATGAGCGCGGCGGTGTGTACCGCCAATGGAATACCGCGGTTGAAAGACCGCCGCGTGGATTCGTGGGTCGTGATAGCATGGGCGTATTTCTGTTGGTGTGACGGTGGAGGTTTGGTCATCGCCAGTTTCTCGCTGCCCTTTGGTGTGGTGGACTTTTGTGGATGTCTGTATTTTGGCGCTTTGCCTGTTGTGGGTCAGAATGACCGTGGCGGTGTACCGTGGCCGCGGCGGTCTTCTGGCGGTCTTCTGCACGGCGGTAAGCGCCTTTTACCGCCAAGGTTGGAATGACCCCCAGAGTTTCTTAGGCTTTGATATATCACATTTCTGGACAAATTAAAAAGAAACATGTATTTCTCATTTAAAAAGTATGAGCCTTAAAGATTTGTAGTATTAAAAAAAAAATAAGGAGGGAAATGAGTCTGGCTGGATTCCAAATCTCAAAGCTCAGTGTGAAGGTTTTTGACCTTCACACAGAGCTATTCATTAGTTTAAAAAAAAAAAAGCCTTATATGGGCTTTCAGGGAGGGCTCCCCTGTGGTCCCTACATGTTTATTTTATTATTTTATATTTTTTTATTTTAACACAAGCCCTATATGGGCTATCTGGCACTGCGGAGGAAGCCTTAAGGCTTCCCTCGCGGTGTCATTGCTTCAGCAAGCACGTAGCTGCTCTAACAGCAGCTGTGTGCTTTCTGAAGCATTTCATCTCTGTTACCTTCATACGTGCAGGGGACAGAGATGAAAACTTCGGTTTTTGACAGCGGGACCTATTTGACACGTTTTCCCCATTCATTTTTCCATGGGGATTTTGAACAGCGATAGTGCCAAAACTACTGGAACAATTACACAAAACTTGGCAGAAAGATGGGTCCTGGTCCAGAAAGTGACCTTTTTATCTTTTGGTGTAATTCTGTTCAGTAGTTTTTGAAAAATTAAGGGGAAAGCAAATTTGTATATATAGGGACGCAAAGGATTCGCGATCCCTCCTGATCTCGTTCTGAGATCTGATTGGCTGACAGCACTTCAACAAGGAAGCTGTTGAAGTGTTGTCAGCCATCTTGGAACTCAGCTGAAGCAGAGTCCCACAAAAATGTAAAAAATGAAGAAAAAGTGCCAGGGTACGAACACCCTGACACTATAGCTCTGGTGGTGGGGACCCAAAGGGACCCCCAGGGCTAAAAAGCTTTTTTTTTTAAATTTACAGCCAGAGTCGTGGTGGATCTGCAGATCTGCCGTAAAAAAATTGAAAAAAGAAACGAAGCACAGGCTCCCGCGCTTTGTTATTATAAAGCCTCCAGGTGGATCAAGTCCCAGGGACATTTGCTGAAAAATGCAGGGAGGGCCTCCTGGCCCTCTCTTACTGCCCAGGGGACCGCCACATCCCCGGGGCTTATGTTTAATATGCGGGGGCCACAAGCACTACCCGCTGCCCCCAGGAACACCAACTCCCTGGGGCTGGAATTAAATATGGGGGGGGGGTTTGGCTTGCGCCCCTCCACTACCCTAGGGATCACCACTTCCCCAGGGCCATCACTAATCTTATGCAGGGAGGGCGCACATGCCCTCCACTGCCCCAGGGACCACCACCTCCCTGGGGCTTTAATTATATATGGGGGGCACCAACTGCCTCCCCGGGTATCACCACCTCCCCACATAAAACAACAGTGAAGGGGGTCCGTTCCGGACCCGCTTTAGCCCCAGGGACCACCACCTCCCCGGAGCTATGATTGTTGGAGGACCCTCCTCAAGGAGCCACTGATGGCCCTAGGAACCGCCACTTCCGCCCCCCCCCCCCAGTGCCGGCTCCTGCTATGTCTTGGGGTGCCCACCTCCAAGATGTAGCTGTTTTCTGTGGCTTGGCTGCAGCTCTGAAGCTGCAACCAAGCCACAGCAAACACTTCAGTTTTTGACAGCGGGACCTGTAAAACAGGTCCTGCTGTCAAAAAACAAAACTTTCATCTCTGTCCCCTGCACACGTGCAGGGAACAGAGACGAAATGCTTCAGCAAGTAAGCAGCTGCTGCTAAATCAGCTCCTTCCTTGCTGAAGCAATAGCACCACGACGGAAGCCCTAAGGCTTCCCGAGGGCCCATAAAGGGCATTTTGTTAAAACGTTTTAAAAAAGTTAAATAAATAAATATATAGGGACTGCGGGGAGCTCTTGAGGGCTCCCTTGCAGATCCAGACAGCCCATAAAGGGCTAAAAAAAAAAAAAAGTTAAAGAAGCTATAAATCAGTGTGAAGGTCACAGACCTTTCGCACTGGACTTGATTTCCTCTTTTTTTTTTAAAGTACAAATTATTTTAATTTTTTAAAATGACAGATACATTATTTTAAATTGTACAGAAATATCTCATTCTAAGTATATCATACATCAAAGTCGAAAAAACTCTGTATCTCTCTCCCTAGCTCTCTTTCTCTCTCTCCCTCACACATACACACACTCAGACCCTTACGCACCCACTCACAGACCCACTCATACACTCACGCACCCACTAACAGACCCACTCAGTCTTGTCCACACACACACAGCCCCAGAAAGACCCTCACGCACCCACTCACAGACCCACTCAGACAGTTACACACCCACTCACAGACCCACTGAGACTCTCACACACCTACTCACAGATCCACTGATAGCCTCATATACCCACTCACAGACCTGCGCAGACACTGACGCACCCACTAAAACACTGATGCCTCAGATACATCCTCTCACACCTATTCTGACACCCAGAGAGGCTGTGGCCAACTTCCACCGTGCACTGCAAAAGGGCCGTGCACAGCATGGGGTTGGGTGGTTAGAGGGGTTGGCCGCAGGGTCTGGCTGCAGGCCAGGTCTTGCGGGCAACCTCCGCTGCACACAGGTGAAGGCAGTGCACGTGTAAGGTTCTGTGCTTATAGGAAATTGGTCTCAGGGCCATGGCACTGTGGCCAACCACAGCTGCCCTCGTCTGTGGTTGGATTAACGTATAGTAATGGAAATTACTATATGTTAAAAAACATAGAAATTCACTGAAAAAACAAAGGTTACAGGGTTGTTATAGTTAGGAAATAGAATAAAAAAAAACAGAAAATCACTTTAAAAAATAAAGGTTACAGGGATGTTGTAGTTAGGCTCACATTTTAAACTTACCAAACCATGCACAAACTCATCATTATTTTTGAAGTCGTCATGGCCAGAGACATACAAATTTATTTTCCCTTTAACATCTCCAATACTACTGGACAGATTTACACCATGTAAGCGAAAGCACAATCTTCATACTAAAAGCTAGTTTTTTGCCAAATTTGCTGTAGTTCCGTCCAGTGGTTTGGGCTGTACTTGTATCTAAAGGTCCTATGGGAATTAACATGGGAAACATAGCTTTTTTAACCCCCTCTCCCCTTTTTCTCAGCCCCCGCTTGATGAATCACCCTGAAACTTTCTGTGCTCCACCAGGATAACCAGCAGACTTTTTTTAGACAATTTTGTGAAGATTCGTCAAACGGTGCCAAAGACATAGGCAAGTCAAAAAATGCTTTTTCTATGGAAACACGTTCCTCACTAGATCTACTTACATGTATATATACATATACACACACACACACACACATATATATATATATATACACACATATATATATATATATGTATATATATAGTACTTACTTTATTTAGTATTTATACTTACTTGTGTGGCAAAGGCATGCACGGTAAAAGCACATGCGTGGTAAAGGCATGCATTGTAAAAAATGTGTGGTACGGGCATGCCTGGTAATTGCTTGTGTTGTAATGTTGCACAATCGATAATGTTACTATGGGAGTACTATGGGATTGATTCATATGGTATCTTATGGTATTTTCTACGGTATTAATAATATGGTATTAAACATTATGGACGAAGGTTTATCTTTCAGTCACAATGGAATTTCATTTTGTTATTATTTGTTCCTTACTTTGGCACGTATTGGTATGGTCTTATGGTTTTTTTATTCTATTGCATAATACATATTTATATATTAGATGTTATGGTATAACTAAATCATAGGTGAAGCGGTACATGGCTCCCACTTATTTTTATGGTGGGCGGTCCTCATTAGTAACGACTGTGATGCCGTAATGGGACGAGGTGTAATATCCATTTGCTCGAAGGTTTCCATCCATCACCTTTGGGCTCTCCCACTATAGAACAATGATTAAATGTGCCAACAACTAACTTCAAAAGCAAGTATGAAAATAAATTACAACTCTTTTCTGGATTCTGACATAACGTAATACAAAATGTCATAAATAACAGATGAATCAAATACATTGTTTAAATACGTTCAGAAATCATTATAATGCTTTTTCTGCAGAGGATGTGATTTACATGGACTGATAGGTTCATGTAGCTATTCAAACAGGCATAACATGTCAATTTACCAATAAAGGAAAATATCCTGTAGGCCAAGTTTCTACCTCATTTCAATGCATACGCTCCTCTGAATCTTGTGTTCTTTGAAACATATTCCGATGTGTATGTTTTTCTGTTTTATAGCACAAGAAACTCAAAGAAAAGCAAGAAAATCAACCCCGGACCGTCCGGACGTGCTTAAAAAGTCAGAAAGTACAAACATCACCCTTTCCTGTAATTTTACAAGCGAAGGTTCACCTTTTATTTTGTACTGGATCAGAACTGCAGAACAAACACAATGCCTTTATTCTTATGCTTTTGAAGATCATACATTTCGTATTCAATTTAACGAGCACTGTTGTGTCCATAGAGAGCCGATCCGAAGAATATATAACCACAGTGATACACATGCTTCATCACGGATCCAGAAACATAACATTGAAATCAGAAATGCTACACCCTCGGATAGTGGGCATTACCTCTGCATTGGAGCCCGTCTGAAAGTAAAGCACCACCAGTGGGAAATTGTGAGAAACATTTCGCTTCATGTGGAAAAAAAGAATGTCACGAAAGTGGATCATGAAGGTGAGTTAGCGTTTCATGCTTCGTTTAGAAAGCTAAGTTCATGACTATTTCGCTTTATAGACAGAAGCTCCTTAGTCACAGTCTATTTATTATTCATCCTACTGCGATCTCTAATCACTTTCCACAAGTTAGTTGTTTTGGCATAGCACATTTGCAACTAGGTAAGTGTTCAATAGAACTTGTGTGGAAGACTCCGCATTCCTCGGGATTATAAACACAAAGACAATCACTTAAAAACTCAGTTAGCACCATCGTTTGGGATGCTCTCACAGAAGCAATATGTGGGGATATCCGGGGTTCCCCCTAGGTACCAAATCAAATGGACCACAATAGTCAGACCTTTAGAAGAGCAGGCACAGGTTAAACTGCACCAGCCAATCAAATACACCTGCTTAGCATTTAAAGTACTGACGCTAATGTGGCTCTGCAAGAAATTATTATCATACTGGTGAGGATATATGAATATAATAAACTCACAGGTCAAAAGTTGACACTTCGCCCCAAGGAAGCAGAAACATGCAATATTACTGAACAAATCACAAATTACTCTGGTGCCAAATTCACCAAAACAGGTCACTAAGGTGTTTCATAAACATTATGCTACTCTAGCTACTTTTGAACAGCAGCACTCTTCTCAAGAGATTGAGGCAGATTAGGGTAAATTTAATTGAGCTAGCATAACAAATGATCAACATGCTGAATACAACAACCTCTCTCAAAAGTATAGCTGAAAGCTGCAATAATGTTAATCTCCAATAGAAAATTCTCAGGAGAAAATGAACTCCCATGTGTATTTTCTAAAATATTTTTGGTGATCTCAATTTTTTTTAATAAGGGCTAGTTCACTAGGTTCATGGCCACCGGGCCCCACTTTTGTGAGATCATGCTTAAGATTTGTGTTTTTCTTTAAAAATAGATCTATTTAAAATTATGTTACTCGTACCAATCACTTTCTTTGAAAAATTCTGATGGCAAAACAATTGGGAAATTGTTATCTTCATCTTCTTTTGGATTATCTGGGGGCAAAAGAGAACCCTGGATTCATACCAGGGTGCACCACTACCTAGAAAACAAACTTCTTACCACTAATTGACACTAAACTTGTTGAAGAATTAGCATTGTTCATCCTTTTGTTAAATTCAGAGAAGAAATTCTTCAGGGTCAAGTGAGCATTTTTTGGGGCAGTTTTGCTCAGAAATAGTATTCTGAAAGTTTGTATGTATGTGGGTAATGTTATATTCAAATGCCGTCACTTCATTTAGTCTCAGTCAGGATCTATCAGATCCAGCTATGATGCGCTCAGGTACATAACAGGACTGCCTTCTATTCCCCTTCTTATTTGCTCTCTATGTTGAACAATTAATTGAGCCATACTCAAAGTACCAAATGTTGCTCTATTCCACCACTACTTTCACAGCTTCGGTGTTATATTATTGGCTGATGACATTGTGATTTAACTTTCAACATAAAGATGAGAGCTATCAAATGAATTATTAACAATATATGTTTTCGACTACCTGGATACAAATTAAATGCAGTCGCACTGCAGACAGTGGCTACTAATTTCCTGATGTATGTTTCTAAACTATGGATTCGCCACTAAACATACTTATGAATAAAATTATATTTGGACACCCATAAGGTTTGGAAAGAAAATAAAACTTTCAGCCTTTCTTGTGTAACACTATTCAAAAGCAGAATAAATATAAGACTCTTCCTATTTCATTAATTAAACATGTAGACATAATACAGATGAGTACACTTTTTGACACTTATTTTGGAACTCCACATTAAATAACATTTCACTTTTAGGACGATGCAGTCTGCAATTACATTGCTTATTTGGAAAGCTAAGTGGCATGAAGAACTGTCTGAGGAAAGGTATACAGCAGATAAATTATCACGCAGAGAAGTCGCCTAAAATTGGTTTGCTTGGAATGCTCTACTACAGCCCTTAATAACGTTCCATTTACATCACAGTATCCATGACCATCATCAACTCACCCAGGATGCGACATTTCCCCTGAAAAATAAAGATTTTTCATACTTACAGTACAGCAGTAGGTGCCATAAGCAGGTCAAAACAAAACAAATAATAACAGGTATATATATATATAAATATTCATATGTATAACCATTGATCATATTAATACCTTATTCTTACCAAATTGTAAACATTAGTCAGTTGTAGGAAGCTGGTTCTGTATATACTATATCGAAATGAGATATAGGATATAGGCCCTCATTACGACCCTGGCGGTTTGTAACTGCCAGGGCCGCTGGACACGGAGGCACCGCCGACAGGCCGGCGGTGCCCCGCAGGGCATTCTGACCGCGGCGGTTTGGCCGCGGTCAGAAAGGGGAAACTGGCGGTCTCCCGCCAGTTTCCCGCTACCCCTTTGAATCCTCCAAGGCGGCGCAGCTCGCTGCGCCGCCGAGGGGATTCTGACACCCCCTACCGCCATCCTGTTCCTGGCGGTTCGCCCGCCAGGAACAGGATGGCGGTAGGGGGTGTCGCGGGGCCCCTGGGGGCCCCACTTTGTATTTCACTGTCTGCATTGCAGACAGTGAAATACGCGATGGGTGCCACTGCACCCGTCGCACCTTCCCACTCCGCCGGCTCGATTCCGAGCCGGCGTCCTCGTGGGAAGGTTGTTTCCCGCTGGGCTGGCGGGCGGCCTTAAGGCGGCCGCCCGCCCGGCCAGCGGGAAACTCAGAATGCCGGCCGCGGTCTTCAGACCGCGGTGCGGTATTCCTGTGGCGCAACTTTGGCGGGCGGCCTCCGCCGCCCGTCAAAGTTGTAATGAGGGCCATAGTGTGCACAGAGTCCAGGGGTTCCCTAACAGGCTTAGCAGAGGCTAAAGTAGATAATACTAATGCTCTCTTTCGTGGTAGTGGGGTCGAGCAGTTAGGCTTATCAGAGGGTAGTTCAAAGCATTTGTTGTACATACACAAACAATAGGAGAAGCACACACTCAATGACAACTCCAGACCAATGGTTTTATATATAGCAAAAATATATTTTGTTAATTTATTTCTAGAACCACAAGGTTCAAGTTGCAGGTAAGTACATAAATTATTGAGTATTTCACATATGTATCAGTACCACTTAGATTGGAATCGGTAAGTTAAACAGTATTTGAATAAATGGCAATAATCGGTTTTAGAAGTGGACACTGCAATTTTCAGAACAGTTCCTGGGTGGAAGAAAAGTTAGTATGTTTTGCAGGTAAGTACAACACTTACAGTTCCAATCTCAGAGGTTTAGGGAGTCCACCGCTTGGTGTTCAATTTAACCCCAAACACCCACCACCAGCAATACGGGGCCGGCCTAGTGCAGAGGTCAAAGTTGAGGCAAATTTAACATTGGCTCCTATGGAGACTGGGGGCACTTGGTTCCTGATCTGCTGGCAGGGAAGTACCTGCGTCTTCGGCGGGCAGACCTGCGGGGTTTATAGGAGCACTGTGGGGGTAACAAGTAGGCCCCAAACTCACACCCTCAGCGGAACAGGGGCGACCAGGTGCAGAGTGCAGAGAGTCGGGCTCCCACTGCTTTCCTATGAGGGGACCCCGGGGCTCACTTAGAGGCTGCAGGCCGGGTCCAGGCAGTCGATTTGGACAAAGAACAGTCTGGACAAGTAGGAGAGTCGCCTGCTGAACTTTGCTGCACTGGAGGTCGGGTTCTCCAAGGCTTGGGGGATGCGGGTGCAGTGTACCTTTAGGTGTCGGATATCTTCGTCCGGAGCTTTCGCGGTCAGGGAGGTCCTCTGGATTCACACGGCAAGCGTCGTCCTGGGGGGCAGGAGAGGGCAACCCAGGGTGGGCACTTGCTCTGAATCACTTTGCCGGTAGCCTGCTTGGCCACCTGGACAGGGACTATTGGCGTCAGGTGCAAAGTGGTCAGGACTCACACATCTGGTAAGGCTCTGGAGGCCTTAGATGTAGTTTTTCTTGGACAGGGCCGGTGTCCACGGGAGTTCTTGATCCTCTGTAATGCAGGGCAGCCCTCTGGAGCTTGGCAGAGGTCACTGGTCCTGTAGGATGCATCGCTTTCTTTTTGCAGGTTCTTTGAAGCAGGAGACAGGCCGATAGTGCTGGGCCAAGTCAGTTTTTGTCTTCCTTCTTCTCTGCTGGATTTCAGTTTTAGCAGTCCTTCTTCTTTCTTGTGAGGTCGTCAGGAATCTGATGAACTGGGTTGAGGGGAGCCCTTAAATCCTGGATTTAAGGGCGTTACAGGGGTCAGAGGACAATAGCCAATGGCTACTGTCCTTGAGGGTTGATTCACCCTCCTTGTCTCCACTCCCTTTGGGGAGTGGGATGCAACCCTAACCCTATTGGTCCCTACCCTCGAAACTAAGATGGAGGATCTGCAGGGAGGTGATCACCTCAGTTCCGGACACCTTAGGGGTGGCCATTCCTTCCTGCTTTCTCTAATTTTCCTGCCGGACCTGCTGTTCAAAAGTGGGGCTTTGTCTGGGGGGCAGGCAACTCCACTAGCTGAAGTGCCCTGGGGCACTGTAACCCGAGGCGTGAGCCTTTGGGGCTCACACCAGGTGTTACAGTAACTGCAGGGGGGAGGTGTGAAGCACCTCCACCCAGGACAGGCTTTGTTTCTGGCCACAGAGAGCACAAAGGCTTTCACCCCATGTGGTCAGAAACTCGTCTTTTAGTGGCAGGCTGGCACAGACCAGTCAGTCCTGCACTAATGGATTGGGTAAAATGCAGGGGGCATCTTTAAGATGCCCTCTAGGTGCATTGTTCAATTGTGCTGAGGCGTTTGATACCAAACTTCCCAGTATTCAGTGAAGCCATTATGGAGCTGTGGAGTTCATAATGACAAACGCCCAGACCATATACTCAAAATGGCTACACTGCATTACAATGTCCATGGCTACGAATGGACTTAGACACTGTAGGAGCATATTGCTCATGCAGATATGCCCTCACCTGTGGTATAGTGCACCCTGCCTTAGGGTTGTAAGGCCTGCTAGATGGGTGACTTACCTCTGCCAAAGGCAGTGGTTTTTGTGGGCATGGCACCCTGAGAGGGTTGCTATGTGGAATTTGCCTTTTTCTCCCCACCAGAACACACAAGCTGCAAGGGCAATGGGTATGTGCTGGGTGAGGGGTCCCCAAGGGCGGCATAATACATGCTGCAGCCCTTGGGAACCTTCCCTGGCCACAGGGCCCTTGGTACCATAGGTACCTTTTACAAGGTACTTATATGGGTGCCAGGGGTGTGCCAATTGTGTGAACAAAGGTACAGATTTTGGGGAAGAACACTGGTGCTGAGGCCTGGTTAGAAGGATCCCAGCACACTCTCAATCAAAGTTGGCATCAATATCAGGCAAAAAGTGGGGGGTAACCATGCCAAAACAAGGGCACTTCCCTACATCAGTGTAATCATTTTTCATCCAAACCATTATTATTTTTTATTGTTTTTCCTTCCAAAACTTTCACATCCAGTTTCTGTCTTTAGGCCCTGCCTTCACCTCATTCTTTCCAATTTTTCATTTAGTGACCCATCAATAAAGTGGATTTATATAGTGCGACTATTCACCCAAGAGTGTATCCAGGTGCTTGAGGGTCATGATGGTTCAGGTGACCCAATCAAACAGCCAGATCTTGAGTGCTTTCCAGAATTCCAGTAGAGAGAATGAAGGCCCATAGCAGCAGAGGTAAGTTGTTGCAGGATTTCTTCATGAGGCCGGAGAAAAAGTATCCTCTGCTATTGCTTTGTGAATGTGGGGTGTGTGAGCGAGTGAGAAGGAGGCTTAGCGTAGTTCTCTGGTAGCATGTTGGAAGTTCAGGTGACGGTTGATGTCAGCTGCTCCTTGGTTATGTAGTGCTTTGTAGGCATGGATCATCAGCTTGAATTGGCATCTCTTCTGCATTGCCATAGTCTAATCGGCTGGTGATTAGGGCCTGAGTGACGGTACATCTGGTGTCCAGGGGGAGCCATTTGAATACTTTTTGTAACATATGAAGTGTGCAAAAGGAGGCAGAGGTGACTGCGCTGATCTGGGACTTCATGGTGAGTTTGCTGTTGAGGATTATGAAGAAGTCCTAGTTCCGAGGGCCAAAAGGAGTAATTCCAAGGGGTGGAGTTGTTGCTGAAGATCAGCACTTCCATTTGGTCTGTGTTGAGCTTCAAGCAGTTGTCCTTCATCCAGCTGGTGATGCTCGTCATGCACCTGCGGAAGGTGATTCTTGTGTTGGCGGGATCTTTTGAGAGTGAGAGGATGAGCTAGCTGTCATCTGCGTAAGATATGATGTTTAGTCCTTGGGATCTAACAATATTGGCAGAGGTGGTAATTTATGTATTGAAGAGGTTGGGGTGAGGGAGCGAGGGAGGACACATCAGATGATGTCCTCGGGTTCGGAGGTGAATGGAGGTAGGCAGACCTTCTGCATTCTTCCGGTGAGCAAGAAGGTGATCCACTTGAGGGTGTTTCCTTGAACACTGATGTAATGCAGTCTTCTGATCATGGTCTGATGAGAAACAGTGACAAAGGCTGCTCAGACTTCGATGAGGGTTATAGCCACTGTTTCTCCCCGGTCAAGAACGTCTCAGATGTCATTGATGACTGCGATCAACGCAGTGTCTGTGCTCAGGATGGCGAGGAATGCAGATTGGGAATTGTCTACACGACGGTTCTGCTCCAGTTATTTCATGAGCTATCAGTTGATGGTTCTTTCAGGACGTTGGAGGGGAAAGGGACATGGGGCAGTAGTTTTAGAGTTTGCCTGGGTCGGCAGATAGTTTCTTGAGCAGTGGTTTGACTTCTGTTTCCAGTCTTTGGGAAAGCTCCCTGATGATCCTGTGGCTTCTGAGGCTAAAAATGTGGTGTGGGCAGGGTCAAGGGGGCTCCTGGGTGAATAGTGGTGGTGTCCTGGGGAATGAGCTAGTCCAATGAGGTAAGTCAGTGGTCCGTGGTCATGTCGGGGAATCTGTGAAGGTAAGGAAGTCTGAGGGCTTGAGCTGGGGTTCAGAGTTCTTATAGGTGGTGGTGATATTGTGGTGGACGAAGTCGACAAGTCTGTCACATAGTTCTTGTGAGGGGGTGATGCTGTTTTCTGTGGCTACGGGGTTGGTAAACTCTCTGACAATGTTGAAAAGCTCTTTGCTTTGATTGGAACTGGGCTCAATGTAGTCGGCTAGGGATTTGCTCTTTGTCTCTCTCAGTACCCAGTGGTAGAGGTTGAGAGAGGTTTTGAAGGTGGTCCTGCCTAAGGTGTCCTTGCTTGCGCACCATCTTCTTTTTTGACAGCTTGGTCCAAATTTAATGCAGTGTTAGGGCATGATGTGTTGAGGGCGTTGGCCCATTCACTCTTTGATACTTTGCTCTAACTGTGCTGGTGTGCACTGGGTGGCTCAGTGGTGGAGGTGAAAGGGCTGGAGATGTTGACGTATACAATGGAGTGGCTGGTCCAGGTGAATTCAGTGACATGGCTATACCTGACCCTGTTGCTGGAGGTGAAGATGGGGTCCAGTGTGTGTCCTGCGTTGTGGGTGGGGTCAGTGACGAGTTTGATTAGTCTGATGTTATTCATACTGTCAAGGAAACTGGTGGTGTTGGTTGGTTTAGGTTGTTAAGGTGGAAATGCAGATCTCCGAGGAAGATGTAGTCTCTGGAGTCAATGGCAAGAGGGGCTATGAAATTGAGAGTCACAGTGAAGAACCTGGGGCGTGGTCCTGGTGGTTTGTAGGTGAGGGTGCTTCTAATGGTGGTTTTCCATATGTTTGGAGTTCGAAGTTGAGGTGTTGCATGATCTGGATGGTGTCTTCTCTCTCAGTGGTGCAGTGGATGTTTTCTTTGTGGATGATGGTGACCCACCCATTGGTGCTTCCTTGCTGTGTGATCCTGTATCCGTCGTGTGTTGCTGTGGCAATATCAGGAGCGGACCTGGGTATGGGCTAGGTCTTGGTGAGGAAGACAACATCAGGGTGAGGGTACTGATGAGGTCCTTGGTCTCGGTGGCATGTTTGCAAAGCAAATGTGTGTTTAGGAATAGGCAGGCAAGTTGTTGTGAAGTAGGTGCGCTGTGTTGGTTGGTTCACGTGGTGGTGGATGGCGTGTTGGTGGGCAACCTCATGATGCAGGAGAAGGAGCAGTGGATGCAGAAGAAAGGTCCTACCATGGATTGAGGAGAGGTGTGGCAGCAGTGGTTGTCGGGGCATCAATGGCTCAGGGCTCAGAGTTCAGCGGTGGTGTAGCTGCAGGATGTAGGAGAACCAGGGTTCCTGGTGCTGGGTGCATCCATGCACAGATGGGCCTGCCTTTGGTGCACCTAAGGTGCACCAATGGGGCAGCCGCACTGCGGCCTCCATTAAGTAGGTACTGGGAGGGGCGCTGGGTGGCGGTGGGCGAGCATTTCATGAGACGGGAAACAGGCAGCAGCAAAACAAGCAGGGAAATGGAGGGAAAAATTAGGCTCAGGCAGGCACACCAGGGAAATGCACTAAGGCAAAGAAAAAAGTCACAAAAGGCAAATACCAGAAGAAGTAAAAAATGAAGCACACAGAATGCAAATATCTGGCTGATTGGGCTGACAGCGAGAGAGAGAGAGAGAGAGAGAGAGAGAGAGAGAGAGAGAGAGAGCTGTTACATGTTAGGGAGCTGATACACATTAGGGAGCAAATATCACTATGCTTTTATTCCAAACATTTCCATCAATCAAATCCACCATAAAAATGGACTGTCCTGCAGGGATTTAATGAAAGTAGATAAACCTTTTTCAACAACTGGATAGGTTTTACTCTTTATCTCTCTTTTCCACTAACCTTTTAATTACCTCTGACCTCTATGGCCCTCATTATGATCTCAACTGATACTGGTGGTCGGTGGCAGAGGTGGATGCTGCTCCATCCTCACTGCCACGTCAGCCAGACACCACCACGCTTATTATGATGCAATAATAGGCGTGGTGGTGTATGGAGACGAAGGGCTGCCAGCAGAGCAGCACCCAGGGAGCCCGTTCCCTCCCGGAGCACGCCACGGAAAAGGTAAGTGATGTCTGAGAGGGAAGAGGGGTGGGGGGGGTTCTAAATGGAGGTGGGGTGGTGGGGGAGTTGGGAAGGGCCTACAGGAAGATCAGGGGTTCGGGGGTGGGAGTGGGTCTAGGGCTTGGGGGATGGGTGGGGGTTGTGGCAGTGGGGGTGGTAGCTGGCGTGTTACATACTGGTGACAGGAATGAGAATGCCTGTCACCAGTATGCTTTCTGCCAGGGATTACCTGGCGGGGTATCTCACCAGGAAATCCCTGGTGGAAATGGGATCATTATCCCACCAGCGATCTACTGTATGGTCGACCCCCGGGTTGACGGTGGCTACCTTCGGCCCGACGGTCGACTCAGACATGGCGGTGGGTGGTGGTGAACTGGCTGCTTTGCAGCCGGTTCATTACTTGCATCATTATATGGCGGTCATTATATGGCGGTCGAGCACTGCCATGCCGTTGGCGGTCATACCGCCGCCGGCGTGGCAGTGCTCGACCGCCAAGATCATAATGAGGGCCTATGTCTTTCACTCTACCAGACCATTGCTTTAAGGTTAAGGAAAAAATACAAAATAACAGACATCAGTGATACTCCTAAACCAAGGCCTCCATTTATGGGAATCTGGCGTATGGCTGACTGCTCTAAATCAAAGTGAAGGAGCAGTAAAGTGCCGTAATTATGCAATATGGTGCATTCCTGTCCTTTCCTCTTGCACTTGCACTGGCACCACAGAAACACTTCAAAGAGACATTTTCCTCTTTCAATGTGTGCTGCAGATGCAGCACAATGATAAATACAGCTATTTCTACTTGTTACTCCTGCCCTGGGGAGGCGTAAGATTTTGATGCATTCCCAGGTTTACAATTCCTTGTAAATCTGGGAATGCATCAAAACCCATGGGGGTTGCATTGGAACACCCACCACAATATCTTTGGAATGCCTCCCTTGCACGGGGTAAGGTGACACAGCGATTTGCTTACTCAAGATTTATGAGACAACTCAAAGCCATGAAATGTGGCTTTGTGTGGCACCATAAATCTGATTCAGAGCCTAGCGTCAGACATGTACAACTTTGTGTGCTGCAAACGTGTTGCAAGTCTCTCATAAATATGTCCCCAAGTCTTTCAGCAGCCTTGTCTAGCAAACAATTCTCCTAAAAATTCCACAATATCGCTGTTGTTCACTTGTCTGACAAATTTGTTTTCAGGACAGTTAAAAAAAAAAACCTCTACTACTATTGCAGCATACTTAGGCAATCTCTCAAGTGTCCCATATGGTCCTGAGATATCTGGCACAATTTCCACAGTTTCCTAACAGGTAAACACAGTTTTCTGACATTCATTGTTTCATGTCCAGCCCATACCACCAAAAGTTCATCTTTATCCTTCTCTTGGTACGACTCTTGCCTTGCGGTCGCTGATGGTTTGAAGTTAACACTATTTCATGTATCCCCATGGGAACCATCAGTAAAACACTCCTTTATACATTTCAGTAGGCTGCAATAAATTTCAGGTACTCCAAAAGAGGCCAATTAACTCTCATCCAAGATCATCTTTTCTGGCCATGAGGTCTGTTACCATTTTTAAAATTTAATTTTCAGCAGAAGCACTAACTGAATGCTCTCTCTATATACTCAGCAAAGTGTTCAATCTATTGTTCCCATTCCATTGGTTTGATTTTCCCTTTAATGTCTATATACCTACACATATATATTCAGTAAGGTAACCAGGGCTAGATTTACCCTAAATAGACTAGGTTTCTGAATTGTGAGAACAGATGCAATTACAGATTATATGTAACACTTAGTCATTTCAGCACAGTCACACAGTTTGCATCTCACAATCCAGCAACATCTTCATTAACACCAGAAGGAGCACTTAGAGTTTGCAGGATGCCCTTTAGTCTGACGTTGGCATCCTTAGTATTGTACATGGCTGTACAGAAACTATTTGTTGTTATTGAAGATGCAGCCTACTTTCAGGGTGATATCTTGGTATGTGGAGATGTCAAGGAAGAGAATGCAGTAACACTTTATTTTGAACATATTAAAAGGTAGCTAATTATTGATAACAAAATTAAAATGAAAATTCAGTGTATTAGGTGTGGACTACTTTGGATACCATACAGACTGTAATGGAATCAAGCCTAAGGTGCCATTAGTCAACTCAATAAAAGGACTCCCCAGTCCCCAGAACGAGGAACATCTGTGCTTGTTGCTGTGAGTGGCTGAGGTCGACTCAAGGTTTAGTAACAATTTTGTGTTCAAGGCTTCCTGGATGAGAAAATTGTTAAAGAAAGATGGAAAATATGAGTGGAATGAAATCTGTGAAAGAACATTTTCCGTATTGAAAAGGAAATCTGCTCAGCACCATACCTAAAGCGATTGGATTCTACATGTCTTTCAATGGTGTTGACATACGTGGGCCATTATGGTTTGGAAGAAGTGTTGCTACAAGTCAAGGAGGATCGTGAGGGCATGGGAGCAGATGCTTCTAGAACTTTGAGACCAGATGAGTCCCAGTATTCAGTCTTAGAATATAAAGCATTAGCGTGTATGTGGAGTATGAAGTATTTTCAGGAGTTTCTTTGGGGAACAAGATTTACTGCAAGGGCAGACCATAAATCATTGAAAGATTTATTTTCTAATACGTGAACAGGCAGGACAACCCCTCACATAGTGAGATGGCTTTTTAATTAACACAAATTTGAGATTCAACATGTACCTGGTTGTTGAAGTTGAATGTTTCTGCAGGATCATCGCCAAACATTTTGCCTTCACCCTCCTGTTTCCTGAGCCCGTTTTTGTTAGCTTTTAGGACACTGCACACTTTACCACTGCTAATCAATGCTAAAGTGCTTGTGCTCTCTCCTTTAAAATCGTAAATTTGGCTTACAACCAATTGCCACATTTAGTTTACTCTTAAGTCCTTAGTAAAGCGGTACTACATATACCAAGAGCATGTAAAGGAAATGCTACTAGTGAGCCTGTAGCAGTTATTGGGCCACCCACTTAAGTAGCCTTTTAAACATGTCTCAGGCCTGCCACTGTGTATAGTTTTAAACTGCTACTTCGACCTGGCAAGAGAATTATTTTGCCATGCCCAAACCTCCCTTTTTAATACATATATGTCACGCCTGGGGAAGGCCCTACATAGCCTAGAAGGCAGAGCGCAGTGTATATAAAAAGTTGGACATATACTTTTAGGTTTTACATGTCCTGGTAGTAAAAAAACTCTAAATTCACTTTTCACCACTGTGAGGTTTACGTCTCCCACAGGATGACACTGGGAACCCATAATACATTTATTAAGTGGTACATTTCAATTTGGACCAGATTTGAATTTCAGGTTTGGTGTCTAAAGCTCTGTACTTTAAATCCCTCTGTAATGGTAAAATCAGATTTTTTGTCACAGTTACGAAAGTTCCACTTTGAGAAAGTTCACATTTTCTTGTCTTAACCAGTTGGTGCCTGAAACCTGTACAAGGGTTACATTACTAGGTGTAGCTGGCAGTTGGTCTTTGTGTGTTGCTCCCTGACAGTAAGACAGAGGGGAATACGTGGTAGCAGGATGGGCCATTTCAGACTTAATGAGGGGGAGGAAATGTCAACTACCACACTAGCAATTCACAAAGGCTCTGCCTTAG
Organism: Pleurodeles waltl; assembly: GCF_031143425.1. NCBI lineage: Eukaryota > Metazoa > Chordata > Amphibia > Caudata > Salamandridae > Pleurodeles > Pleurodeles waltl. The sequence goes on along the minus strand of NC_090440.1, from coordinate 165,619,526 downwards.
CACTCTCACAAATGGTTTTACACTGGTCTTCTGTGACCTCAGGGAGGCAGGATATTCCAGACACCTGTGGGGGTGGAAACCTCCACTATATTTTCCTACTTCAAAGCTGGCATCTTGTATAGTGGACCCTCAGACCCACATTTTCAGTACACGTCTGAACCTGTACAAGACTCAGAAGGACTGCTGTGCTGCTCTGCCAGGAGAACTGCTACCCTGTTGTCCTGCTGCTCTGCCACCTGAGTGAAGGACTGGACCTGCATCTTGATCCCAGGACCACAAGAGTGACTCCAAGGGCCAGATGACTGACTTCTTGATCCGAAGCCTCAGGGACAAAACAGGATCCATCCACCTTGCACCCAGCACCTGGACTCAGTTTGCTCTGAATCTTGCCTCCCAAGTGGTGCAACACCATTCCTGTACCCTGGAAGTGGACCTGCAGGTGTTCTGCCAGCCCAGATGTGGTCTTGTGGGGAGAACTGATGCAGCATAATGCATTTCCTTGCAGCTCCACTTTGGAACTGCCATGTGACATCCCCAACACAGGCATTCGCATTATTAGCCGCTAGCCAACAGCATCTTTGCTGAAAAGGAAGAACTCTGCATCACAAGCCCCACAACTTCTTCGGAACTGCTGGTGCGCAATGCATCTTCAGTTCAGGACTCCATACTGTCTCACAGATCCTAGGAACCGCCACTGTGCAATGCTTCCTCTGTGCAGGATCTCGCAAAGCTCCGTAAACAGGATCTAAAGTACTCTTGTACAGAGAGCCTAACTTGGTTCCTATATCTGTCCCGCACTCAATCAAGGTTGGCCTGAACTTGTGACTTTGTCCTGGTCTGGTGCAACCAGATAACTACAGTGGGCACTTTGGCCCTCATTATAACACTGGCAGTATATACCGCCTACCGCCGCGGGGACAGCCGCCAAAGGACCATCGCCGCTTCTACCAGCAGTCAGCCGTATTATGACCACAGCTGGATTTCCGCCAGAAGGATGGCGGAAATCCGGCTGTGGTCATGCCGGCAGATGGTGGTAAGGTGGCGCTGCTGCCAGCAGCAGAGCCACACCAGTAGACCGCCGCAGACCGTATCAAGACCCATGATACGCCCTGGCGGTGTTCTGTTGGTGGAGGCTGCTGCTGGCAGCAGCGCCACGTCCCGTCTCCTGCCGGAGGACCCCCTGACATCAGGTAAGTTGGGTGCTCCAACAGAGGGGGTGGGTGGGGGGTGTTGTGTGTATGTGTGTGGAGGTGTGTGTATATGTCTGTGCGTGCGTGAATGTGGGTGTGTGTTGCGTGTTGTGTGTGCATGTATGGATGCGTGAGTGCATGTATGCTGTGTTGTGTGAATGGGTGTGTGCCTGTATGTAAGTGTTTGTGGATGTGTGTGTGAATGGATGTATGCATGGGTGCTTGGTTGTGAGAATGGGTGTGTGAATGCGCATGTGTGAATGAAGGTGCATGAATGAAGGGGGGGTTCTGGAGAGGGAGGAGGGTGAGGGGGAAACCAGGGTAGGGAGGCGGGGAAGACCCCTATCAGTGACAGAGCCTACCGTCATGGTTTTCGTGGCGGTAAGGAAGCCACGAAAACAATGGCGGTAGGCGGGGTCATAATCCTGCAGACGGGCTAGTGACGGACGCCTGGCTGGAGACTGAAGTCTCCATCCCGGCGGTTGTTACCGCTGTGGCGGACGGTGTGGTACATTGTCGGTTTGGCTTGAGCCAAATCGCCAATGTCATATTATGGGGAAAATTACCTTCAGCCTGTTGGCAGTACTTTTCTCCATTTTACCGCCGTCCGCCAGGGTCGTAATGAGGGCCTTTGTGTTTTAGGCACTAATTTTACTTAAATCTTTAAAACTGCATGTCTCCGGCTATACTGACTAGATTTATGATCTCAAGAAATTTATTAAATTTTACTTTTACCTTTCTAATTTGGTGTGGTATTTTTCTTGTGTTGCGTTTTCACTTTATTACTGTTTGAAGTGCTACATAAATACTATACACATTGCCTCTAACGTAAGCCTGACTTCTTTTGTGCCAAGATGCCAGAGTGTTAAGCACAGGTTAGTTTGGATTTTGCTTGTGTTTTACCCTGACAGAGATTGAGGTTGCTGCTTAAGTAGGGTTTCACCTCTCCTTGCTTAACCCGTAACCCAATTTCCAACATTGGTGTTCAGAAGCGAGATTAGAACTTGTTTGTGCAGTACCAAACAGTGATTTTGTGTTACACAAAAGTCCCAGATAAATAATTTGAGACCATTTTGAATTTCTTTTAAATTCTGCTTGATTGGCCTTTTTGCTTTTTCCAAACTCTCTCTCATTCGACTTGACTGTTGTGTCTTAAACAATACCTGCAAGGATGGAATTTGAGCTTGCTAAAATGGATGCTTGCATTGTGGCTGAGCTTAGGGAATTCTGTAAGGAGAGGGGCCATCCAGCTAAAAGCAACGCCAGAAAGTTGGAACTCCAAAAGCCAGTGAGGGCCTGGGCCTGGTTACAGCAATAGACAAGGAAGATGATGTGGAAAGGCAAGGAGATGACCTGGACACTAGACTTGAGATGCAGTATTCAGCTGAGAGGAATGACTCGCCTCCTGAGTTGGAGCTCCCTGCCAGAGCAGCATTAAGAATGAAATGGCAGAATGCCTGTCAAGGCTACTTGTGAGTGGATGTGAAGATGAAGAAGCAGGAGGTGAATATGTTGATGCTGCTGTTTATGACATTACAGCAAGCAGTAATGGATGGAAGAAACTGCAGCAAATGAGATGTAGTGTAAGATTGCAAAGTATATTGAGGGAGGTTGGCTGAAAAAAGGGGTTTTGGTAGAGAAGGAGTTGTGCTACAATAATGTGGAAGTTGAGTTATTGTGGACTGGCTATGATGGAATTTGTTGGCTGTAACAAAAGGTTTGAAAATAAGAATAATGGAAATGGCCATATTGGGATGAGTGATAACTTAGTGCCGATTGTTGGTGGCCAGGACTAGACAGAGATGTGGACAAGGTTAGACAGTGCAAGCTGTGTGCCTGAAGTGACAAGTCTCAGAAGACTATTGCATGTCCTATAAAACATGTGGAGAGACTATCAGGTTCATGGAAGTAAATAGCCTTGAACATTACAGGACCTTTTCAAACTTTAGAAAGTTGTGTGATGTATGCTTTAGTGGTAGTGGTTTTGTTCTCATTGGCCTGAAGTTAAATTTGTATCACATGTAGAAACAAAAGTAGTGAGATAATTCTTGGAAGATTTGTATGCCAGGGTAGTAGAACTAACCAAAACAGTAATAGATAATGGTGTACAGCTGATATCTGCAGAAATGAGGAGGTTCTTGAAAAGGTTTGAGTGAGACATTCAAGGGCTTCAGTTTATTACCCCCAAAGTAATGGTTTCTTTGTGAGGTAGAACAGACTAATGAAGGACGGTTTACAGATAGTGCTACCCAGAGGTGAGAATTTGAGAAATGCTGCCAGGAGATTAGTATTACCATTACAATCTAATGGGGTCACCCAATGAACCTCAGTATCTGGGTAGCTATTAGTATAGACAACAACAATTCTGTTGGTAGGAAATCACAATGGAGACCAAAAAATTAATTAAAGGTCAACCAGAAGCATTCATAGACAGCAACAATGGGAAACAAACAACACAACCAGAGCAAATTATTCTTGCACAATGTATGTATTTTAAAAGAAGTACTTGAAAATCATCCAGGTGCAGTAAACTCAAGGTTGCTTCATTCAGTAGAAACAAAGTGACATCAGTGCTAGTGCAAAGTGAACAGGTGAAAGATAATGTGACTGTACACACAAAAATTAGATAAAAGGGGCAGTGTTACAGCAGCCTGCAAGCTGCCCATCCAAGATGTAATAAAACAAATCCTCACCAAAAAGCGCGTCTAGAAATTTCTTAGAAGTCCAAGGTGGGTATTCTCATTGGTACAGACAGTATTGTTGACATTTCGACCCAGATAGTTGAGGTTACGTGAAACCATCTCAAGGGGTCTTCATCAGGACGTGGGGGAGGGGCAACCTCAAACTGCATGAAAGTATCCTTCCATGGAAGAAGTCCTATGAAGGGTGAAGAGACAGCAGGTCTGCTCATCATAATTGAGCTCAATAACTCAATATACATCCTTCAGGTGTTTACGGACTAAAAAGGACAATTCAAGGGTGCATATGCTCCCCTAACTTGAACAAAAGGAAAGAGCTGGTGGGGGAAATGCTTGCCTAAACAACTCAAGCAAATGTGGGCTTGCAGGCAGGTCAGGCACTGCAACTGTACAAGATTAGTACTGACATATCACACCAGTTCTAATATAAGTATGGGGGGATACTCTATGTAAATTAATGGGTATGTTTTGAACTGAGCAAGGTTGGATGCTCACAAAGGAAAAGAAGAGTAAGTCATATGTGTCTGGATGAAAATGAGAATAAGTAATAATGGAGTTTGTGAACACAAATTCTTTCCATATTAATGACTGGGTGTGTGTAAAGTTGGCAAGGAGAGTCAAGAACGGTACGTTGGGGGTTTTGAAGCCTGTATGGGTAATTAGAGTGTATTTGCTTGTTTGTGAGTTGTCAGATGGAAATGTGTGGAATAAGTGGAAGGCTGTATGAATTTGAGATATTTTGTTAGAGAAGAAGTCATTAGGAGAGGAGGATGTACCAGATGAACTGCATGGTAGAAATGTTGTAATGGTAAGGAATGTGCCAATATGGTTGAAGGATTATGAATTGGATTAAATGGTACCAGAAGCACTGCTGTGGTTAAAGAATTAAGAATTGTACTAAATGTGTCTGATGGGGTTTATGTGTGCATATGTGTGATTGTCTTATAAGTATGTTTTTATGTTTGTGTGTGTGTTATTCCAAGCTATGGTTTAATGTTATTCTGTTGTTAGTGTTGTTATTAGAAAATTTGAATGCTGGGAGCTCCATTGAAAACAATGGAGTGCTCTGGGTTTCTAATGGCTAGTAGAAGCCCGGAGCTTCAACATTCCAATGTTTTTGTTCATAGCTGTGGTTGTGAACAAAGGCCTCACGGAGCCCAATCTCATGAGGCCTTTTAAAAAATTTGTTAGAACATTCTCCTCTCTAGTAGCAGAATGTTCTAATAGCCTTATAGCCCTCTGTAGCTTGGTTATACCAGCATTAAAGTCCCGCTCCCTTGTGAAAGATCCTCATCTTCGGTCATGTGTTCTGTGAGGTGAAAAGAGAGGAAGAGGATTTTGAATATAGCGGAGAGCTGCTGCAACAGCACATACAATTAAAGCTGATACCTCAGAAGTTCCCAATTCTAGTTTGGATGCATCATGGTTTTTCACAATATCCCCTTCTGGAAATAGAATGCCATCATGCTGCAAGCCATAATGTCAGAGATCCAGTCAAGCACCATCAATAAAAGCATCCATTCCAGTGAGTGGAGGGCTAATTTTGGCATCTAAAAATACCAATAGAGCTGACAACGTAATAAAGACAAATAGCCCCTCCTTATAACATTGGCAGAAATCTGGCTGTGGTCATGCCGGTAGATTGCGGTAAGATGGCGCGGCTGCCAGCAGCAGCACTACTCCATTAGACCGCTGCAGACTGTAACATGACCCATGATACGGCCTGGCGGTGTTCTGCTGGCGGACGCTGCTGCTGGCAGCAGCACCCCGTCCCGTCTCCTGCCGGAGGACCCCTTGACATCAGGTAAGTTGGGTTCTCCGACAGGGGAGGGGGTGTTGTGTGGGGGTGTGTGTGTATGTCTGTGCGTGCATGTATGCAGGTGTGTGATGCTTGTTGTCTGTGTGTGCGTGTATGGATATGTGAGTGCGTGTATGTTGAGTGCATGCCTGTGTGCATGTATGTATGTCAGTGTGTGTGGATGTGTGTGTGAATGAATGTGTGCATGCATGGATAAATGTGGGTATGAGTGTGTGTATGCGTGTGTTTGTTGATGAGTGAAGGTGCGTGTATGTTGGGGAGTCTGGGGAGGGGGGGCGGTAGGGGGGAACCTGGGGAGGGAGTGGGGGCAGGGAAGACCCCTATCAGTGACAGGGAAGGAATTCCCTGTCACTGATAGTGCCTACCGCCATGGTTTTCGTGGCGGTACGGAAGCCACAAAAACCATGGCGGTAGGCGGGGTCAGAATCCCGCGGGAGGGGCTAATGACGGCCGCCTGGCTGGAGACTGAAATCTCCAGCCCGGTGGTCATTACCTCCGTGGCAGACGGTGTGGTACATTGGCCGTTTGGCTTGAGCCAAACCGCCAATGTCTTAATATGGGGAAAAGTACCGCCAGACTGTTTTACCGCCGTCCGCCGGGGTCATAATGACCCCCATAGTGTCATCAGGTTATACGAGGTGGCCCTTGCCAGGACAAAACCTGCTTTGTCTGGGAGCAATAATTTATCCATTAACTACATGAGCCTATTAGCAATACGATTGACATACCTCCTCATTTTTTCCTGGCTTTAACAGAAAAGTTATTTACTCCCTTGTCATTTTCGACAGGAAACCTAATTCTTCATTATTAATTTGCGATAACTGTGGGTAAGTAGGGCTTAATAAAACGTATTGGTCAGGCCGCCAGCACCTGGGTCCTTGACACCCATGAAATTCTCAATGGATGCTTTTATTTTGTCTACAATAACCATTCAGATAAAGAAACTCAATATTATTAATCCATCCATCCATGAGAATGTTACATCATCAAGGTAGGTTTTCAAGCTTTTATAAGACAGTGTACACATTGCCTTTTAGAGTGCCACATAAAAATCCACAAACATGTTTAGGATAGCCTCTCTAGTGAATAACTGGGCATCACTGATCACATGCAGCCATGTTTTTAGGACAGTTTTTAGGACAGTGCTTCCCAAACCTTTTAGTAGCCGCCCTCTTCCTGGCAAGAAACCACATGGATGTTAGCCCAAAAGGCAGGCTTCAAAGGGGAAGCCACCTTTGAAGGGCAAATACTTGGGAGTGGGGCTGATCTATTGTTTTGGTAGGCAGGCTGGCACTTGGGATGGAGGGGGAACAACTGTTGTCCAACCGTTTTTTTAAGAAAGTATAGCCTCCCCCTTACCCCCCGGCAGCCACACCTCTGGGTTGGGTTAGGGAGCTTTGCATGCTGAGTGAGGGTGTTCTGCCATGTTCGAAGTGGGCAGAATGGAACTTCTGGGAGAGCCAGATGCCACACTTCACCGGACTTAATCATCAGTATGGAAGGAACCTGGTCGCCTATTAGCTAGTGAGCGCCACCTTCAGTGAGGGAAATTTCTGGGCATAACAGGCACACTCCTGACATCCAGAACTCAGATCATGTTGGACTGGAGAAGAGGACCGAAGAAGGCCTGCCCTGCTGTACCAAAGGGCCCAGCGAAGAAAGGCTGCACCAAAGTTGGACTCCGTCTGCTGCTTACTGGGCTAGCAAATGAAAGGACTGTGCCTGCTGTGTGCTGCTTATAGAGAAGTTGACTCCTGAGCCCAGCCAGAAGCAACAGACTTCAATGGTCTGTTGGCTGTCCTCCTGTTCATCGCACACAGCCACAAAAGCTGAGGTAGCCTGACTGTCGAGTTGGTAGCTGAGGTCTCCGGAACATTGCCCCTTGCCCCCATGAAGCCTAAAGGACCAAGACTCAGTGTTCCAAAGTTGCAGAGCCTGCTGGACCCAGAAGAGTTGTTGGAGTGCAGCTGGGTTGCCCAGAAGGCAAGTTACTGCAAAAAGAAGGAAACTGCTGAAGCCACTGTACCAGGTGACTGGAATTCTGAGAAGCTTGAGAAGACATTGAGGCACAGCGACCCCTGTGACCAGGATCGCCTGTGGACCGAGGAGTAGCCCCAGGAAGACCCAGTCAACAGCACTGCATCTTCGGCATTCTTGAGCATCATCAGCATCCTGTATCCTTTGCATCAGGACCACTCCATTAGAAATCAATGGCAAGGGACTACTGACACTGTAACTGGACTGGTGACTGCTTTTGTGAGGAGGTAGATGTTTCTGAAGACATGTCTGATCCCCCTAACTAGTGTCAATTTAGTTTAATTTGCCATTGCTTGTTCACATGTAAGTGAAAACTTCTTGTTGGGACGGAAAAGTCCTCTGCACGGTAAGAGACGTATCCCTGCCCACAGTGCGTAACAGTATTTTTGTCTGGATTGCTAATGCTGATTTTTTGTCACAGGCAGCAGTGGCTCCTCCGCTAGGGTGGAGGAGTGTCACCCCCCCACACCCCGTCAGCAGTGACAGCTGCAAAATCTTTACAAGAAAATTATAATAAACTGTGTTTATTATTGTTTTCCTGTAAAGAGGCGGGGCTACGGGCTCTGACGAGCACTGAGGGGAAGTGCACAGCACTACCCCTCAGTGCGCATGTATGTTTGGCCGGCCGTCTCGGGTCGGCCAAACACACATGCGCACAGGACTTTCTCCAGCCTGGCACTGTGTTGCCCGGCTGGAGAGAGCATGCACAGGCTCCCAGTCTGCCTGGGAGCACCCTGGCTAGGCACTGCCAGCCAATCCTGACGCTGCTCAATGCAGCATCAGGATTGGCCCCAGGGCAGGCTGGGAGCCTGTGCCTGCACCAGAGGAGCGGTGCGGTGGTGGCTCCGGCGGTGACAATCCAGGTAAGTGGTTTTAAAAAAAAGGTTTATTTAATGTTAGTTCCCCTCCCCCACCCGCACCCCCGCCCCTTCAGCACGCTGCAATCCGCAACTGGTCATAGGTGATCACATACCATGACATAGTCCTGTCTCACAGATTGTGGTCTTGTTGGACTGGGAGGCAGGGCCAAAGCGCTACCCTCATAGTGGTGGAAGGCTACTGCTTTCAGAAGGAGTTAAACATCACAAGTGCGGAGGTTGCAGCATTCTGTGTAGTGATTAGTAGTAGTGAACAGGTCCAATATACCCTGCTTCACTTTGAGGCCTACAGGCTTACTACCCTTCTGAAAAGTCCTGATACTATGGTGGTCATTATGCACATGGCAGTAAACACCGCACCGCCGGCGGTGGCAGTAACTACCGCCAACAGGCTGGCAGTCCTGATCGCCAAATAATGAAGCACATGAGAAACAGGAAGCGGCCCATCCACCCACCGCCATTTTGATAGTCTCGCCGACGATGGCGGAGGGCGGGTAGGGCCGGTGGAAAGGCCCTACCCGCCCACCATATAATGAAACACCACACCGTCATCAGTTCCAGGGCGGGAACCACCGCCACGCAAAGCTTAGCAGAAACGGCCCATATAAAGGGAAACACTCAAAGGAGGCACACAGAACACGCCAACATGGAGCGAGAGTTGGAAATAGTCCCAGTGCTTCTCCTAGCAATATTCCTCCAGGACCGTGACCGCTGACGAAGATGACAACGGTAAGTACTGCAGCCTAGCACACATGGGAGGAAAGGGCACAATTACACAACCACCCACACCGCAACACACACCCAACCTTTCCCACCACCCCAAGCCATACATACCCAAACAAAATGTACTTACAAGACATAAGCCAACAAATACCTGCACCAATGCACACCCCTGTGCACACCACACCCCCACTGAGAAACTCTGCACAACCGGTCAACATTGCACCCACATGTCTGCTGGGCACTAAATCTTAATATGAATAATCAACAACGTCCAAAAAAGGCCAGGGCAAATACAGCCCACACTTGACCCCTACGATGGAAAAGGAAACTCCACTGAGAAGGGTCATCTATGGGGCAGCCAGGCACCTCAGGGATCAGGGGAAGGGGATGGGGACTCAGGTTTGGAAATGGGGGGGGTCTTGGGCTTAGGTTTAGGAGGTGGAGAGGGTTTGGGCTTGCCCTTGGAAGGAGGGGGAGTGGGCCTGGACTGGGGGGTGGCAGAGGGACCAGGGGCAACACGGGCCTTCTTCCTCCCTGCGGAAGGGGCACGGGAATGGGAAGGGCAGACCGGGGAGGACTTTGAAGAGGAAGGAGTGGACTTGGTGAGGGCAAGGGAACGTTTAGGAACAAGACGGGGTGGGCCAGTGGGTTCACACAGGTCAACACAGGAGAGAAAAAGCTTTTTAGGTGCAGTTGGAGGGGGTTTGGAGACAAGTTTGGGAGTGGAGGTTGAGGGAGTGGTGGTACGAGGTGTAGGTGTGCTAAACGTGGATGCTGGTGCCTGTTTAGTACGCTCATGTTTGGTGGATGTGTGGAGTGGATGTGTGTTAGCGTTTGTGTGTTTTGGGAGGAGGGGGCAGGACACAGTGGGAGAAGACAGGCTGCCAGTGTATATGGATGTTGTGTGGGTGTCTGCAGGTCTGGTGAGTGTGTTACAAGTGTCTGTGAATGTAGTTGTGGTGAGTGGAGGTGTGGAGTATGGGGTACATGACTGGATGTCAGCTGTTGTGGTGATTTCAAGAATGGGGGCAGCAGCAGTGACTGAGGGTTCAGTGCATATGGGTGTGCATGGTGAGGTGACAGACAGAGGGATGGGGAGGGCAACACAGTGGGGGTGGTGGATGTTGGTGTGTCTGCTTTGGTATGTTGGGTGTGTGCCTGCATGTGGTGGGACGTCTGGTGCTTGTGTTTCTCTGTGTGCTTTGTGTGTTGATCTGTGTGCATGGCTGCCTGTATGTGTGCTTGGGATGGGTGAAGGGAGTGGCGTGCTGGAAGGGGTAGAGGTGGTGGGAGGGGGACGGGAAGACCAGGGACACTGGTTGCCGTCAAAGAGGAGGCCAGAGCATGAAAAGATCTCTGTAGGCCAGACATGGCACTGTGAATGCCTTCCAGGTATGCACTGCATTGCTGCATCTGGGATGCTAGCCCCTGGATGGCATTCACAATGGTTGTCTGCCCTACAGAGATGGTTCTAAGGAGGTCAATAGCCTCCTCAGTGAGGGCAGCAGGGCTGTCTGGGGCAGGAGATGAAGTGTCTGGGTTTCCTCACAGACAGGGTGTAAAGCATGCAGCAGGCCACCACTATCTGGCACACCTTAGAACAGGGATCCCCCAGAGAGATGCAGGCAACATAATCTTGCCTTCATGAGTCATATGGTCCGCTCTATCACCCTTCTAGTGCGACCATGTGCCTCATTATAATGCCTTTCTGCATCTGTCCTGGGATTTCTCACAGGTGTCAGGAGCCATTGCATGTTTGGGTAGCTAGAATCCCCTGGAAAAGTGAGTGAAAGAGAGTTAGAAGACACACTTTGTACTTGCATACAGTCTTTACTTGCATACAGCCTGCCTGGCAGGTATATCACTCAGACAGTGTCATACTGTAAAAAAGTACCATCTTGCCGGGCATGTTACCCCCATTTTTACATGTATGTCAGTTTGTTTTTGCCTGTCTCACTGGGTTCCTACTAGCCAGGACCCCAGTGCTCATAGTTTGTGGCCGGAATGTGTATACCTATGTAGTGACTAACTGTGTCACTGAGGATCTGCTAACCAGAACATCAGTGCTTATGCTCTCTCTGCCTTTAAATTTGTCACTATAAGCTAGTGACCAATTTTACCAATTTTAATTGGCACACAGGAACACCCTTATAATTCCCTAGTATATGGTACCTAGGTACCCAGGGTATTGGGGTTCCAGGAGATCCCTAAAGGCTGCAGTATTTCTTTTGCCAACCATAGGGAGCTCAGACAACCCTTTACACAGGACTGCCACTGCAGACTGAGTGAAATAATGCACACGTTATTTCACAGGCATTTTCACTGCACTTAAGTAACTTATAAGTCACCTATATGTCTAACCTTCACTTGCTGAAGGTTAGGTGCAAAAGTTACTAAGTGTGAGGGCATGTTTGCACTAGCAAAGGTGCCCCCACATAGTTCAGGGCCATTTCCCCAGACTTTGTGAGTGCGGGGACACCATTACACGTGTGCACTACATATAGGTCAATACCTATATGTAGCTTCGCAATGGTAACTCCGAACATGGCCATGTAACATGTCTACGATCATGGAATTGTCCCCCACATGCCAAATCTGGTACTGGGGAGCCAATTCCATGGATCCCCGGGGCTCCACTATGGACCCCGGGTACTACCAAACCAGCTCTCTGGGGTTTTCTCTGCAGCTACAGCTGCTGCCACCCCACAGACATGGTTCTGCCCTCCTGGGGTCTGGGCAGCCCAGTCCCAGGAAGGCAGAACAAAGAATTTCCTCTGAGAGAGGGTGTTACACCCTCTCCCTTTGGAAATAGGTGTTAAAGGCTGGGGAGGGGTAGCCCCTCCCAGCCTCTGGAAATGCTTTGAAGGGCACAGATGGTGCCCTCCTTGCATAAGCTAGTCTACACTGGTTTAGGGAACCCCCAGTCCCCTGCTCTGGCACGAAACTGGACAAAGGAAAGGGGAGTGACCACTCCCCTGCCCATCACCACCCTAGAGGTGGTGCCCAGAGCTCCTCCAGTGTATCTCAGACCTATGCCATCTTGAATCCAGAGGTGTGAGGGCACTCTGGAGGCCTGAGTGGCCAGTGCCAGAAGGTGATGTCAGAGACCATTCCTGTAAGCTGGGTAGGACATGCACTGGAGGATGAGAGGGCCAGGTTCTCTTTGAACATTTCAAAGGGCACGTTCATTCAATGATGGATCACAAGGAAGGGGCCTGGACACGTCTCAGGAAGGGAGAGATGGAGGCGGTAAGGGAATCATAAAGAGTGGGGCTGAGTGCCCAGAATTAACATTTTAATGCACATATCACTATGGCTATCATCCAGTAGTGAACTTTGGTCACTCCCATGAATCTTGTTGCGGGTTATTAAGCTCAACATAAATCTTCAAAGACTGAGGCACTCATTATGAGTTCGGCGGAAACCTGACCGCCATGCCTACTATGGCAGTGAACCCAACACAACACAGCCAACTTACTGCCAGAACCGCCACTGCAGGCAAACCGCCACCAGCGGCGGTAGCCATCTACAGGCTGGCAGGAACCAAAATGCATCCCACCATATTATGAGTTGTCAGACTGACAGGATTTCCGGGGCGGTCCGACCACCACGAAAAGCCTGGCGGAAACCGAAAGTGTAAAAGGAGACACTCACCTCCAGGTACACAGGTGCGTCCACGGCAGCCATGGCAAACGAACTGCAAGTCTTCCCAGTGTTGTATTCGCCATACACCTTCATGACCAGCGACATCAATGGAGATGACAACCGTCCGTAAGTACCCCAACCTACCACACACACTAGGGAAGGGCAGTTATACACACCCACAGACAACACACACACCGGCATGGACAGGGAAGGCCATACATACACATGCAAACGTACGTACCGTACCAGTAAACGCATCTACACATACACATGCATACACAAAATCCAAAAAAGCCAAGTACCCAATACACACACAACAACAGACAAACACATGCCAAACACACAGCACAACGCACACAAACACCACCAACACAGTCATACACATCAAGATCCCCTGCCCTATAAACACACAATGACAACTACACAACAAACACCAAAAGGCAGTCATAGACAGGCATGCAGATAAATATCACACAACCACACATACAAAAAGCTGTACATAGTAACAACACACAATCAATATCGTCGAACAGACATCCAGACAATGACACAGGTGAGACATCGCGTACAACCAACATACAAAGGAATGCACAGATGCAGGACCATACACAAGGATGCACACGCCACCCCATACAATCCCACAACCCAGCAGTCAGACACATCACAAACATGCACTTGGCACCAGTCACCTATCCAGAGTATGCAACAACACAGACACAACCCAGTCACAAACTCCACACACTGTTGCACACAGATGTCACACCACCATGTAGAAGGAAACCAGGACAAGTATCTCATCTTGCCAACCACAGCAATGTGGGCAGATGTGTTCATTTAGGATAAGATCATGAAGATAACTATGTACAAAAAATGCAAAATGGCAAGTCCCAGAATAAATTAGTCCAACCGCACATTGTGTGAATGTTACAGCCCCAACTTGACTCCTAAAAGGAAATAGGCCTCCACAACATAGGGGCATCAATGGGGCTGGCAGGCACCTTGGGGAGGGTTGGCTTGGGTTTAGAGGGGGGTGTTTCTGTTTGGGCTTGGGGTCTCTGGGTCTGGGAGGGGTGGACTTCTTAGTGGGGGGAGGAGCAGGGGCAACACCAGAGGGGGGGGGGGGCAGTGGAGGAAAGGGAAGTGGAGGGGCGGGGTAGGGGCAGGGTGACCTTAAGTTTAGGGGCAACGCAGGGTGGGTCAGGAGTAGAGAACAGGTCAAGGGAGGCAAGGAAGACTTTTTTAGGAACAAAGGGGTGGTTACATGAAAAAGGGATGGGAGTAGAGGGAGAGCTCCTGTGATGTGTTGGAGTGCTGTACATGGATGCTGGTGTGTGCAATGTGTGCATGTGTGTGGTGGGTGTGTGTGTGGGTGAGTTGCTGCGTCTGTGTCTCTTGGAAGGAGGGGGGAAGAGATGGAGGGAGAGGGAATGGAAGATGTGTGAGTGAATGTTGGGGTGGTGTGTGCAAGTGAGGTGGATGCGCTGCAGATGGTAATGAAGGTGGTCATGGTGTATGCGGATGTGGTGTGTGGGGTGGGTGTCTGTGAGTCTGCTGTTGTGATGCCTGAGGGTGTGACAGGAATAGTGGCAGGATCAGGGTATGATGGTGCAGTGACAGCAGGTGTGAGTGTTGATGTGACTGTAAGGGAGGAGGTGGTGGGGGAAGCAGTGTGGTAAGTGTCTGTTGTCATGTATGAAGATATCTGTTGTGTGTGTGCATGCTTGTGGGTTTGTTTGTGGTGCTTGTGTTTGGCTTTGCGCACCTTGTCTGTTGGAGTGGGTGTATGCTGGTCTGTAGGTGTGCTCTGGATGGGTTAAGGGAGAGGGGTTGTGGATTGGGAACAGGTAGCTGAAGGGGGGATGGAAGATGAAGGGACACTGGCTGCCCTCAAAGAGGAGGCCAGAGCCTGAAACGATCTCTGTAGGCCAGCCAAGGCACCGTGAATGCCTTCCAGGTAGGCACTTGCCTGTTGCATCTGGGATGCCAGGTCCTGGATGGCATTCACACTGGTTGACTGCCCCACAGAGATGGATCTCAGGAGGTCAATGGCCTCCTCATTGAGGACAGTGGGGCTGACTGGGGCAGAGGTGCCTGCGGCGAAGGAGAAGCCTACCTTCATGTATGAGCGGGCAGAGGCAACTGGGTGGGGAGCTACGGGAAGGACGGTGCTGGTAAGGGGGGTGGCAGACAAGGATGTTGCTGGGGTGGTCAAAGATGGGTCCGCCACCGCCAGGGAGCCGCCATCGGAGGAGGAATTTTAAGATGATGTTGTGGCTCCAGTCTCCCCATGGTGCTTCTCTCGCCCTCCGTCCCACTGGTCCCCTTGGCTTCGCTGGTGCCAGCCTCCTGGGTCCCATGGGCTGCAGCTTCCCCACTCGCCGGTGCCTTTCCTCCTTCACCAGATGATGCTAATGCACAGATAGAAAAAGGTGGAAAGAGATGGAGGGTGGGAGAGAAAGAAAGGGAGGAAAGGGTCAATACCTACCCATCTACTACACATACTAACAAGATGTTTACTTGTCCCTGTCGTAACAAAAGGACCCCATAATACAGTTATGAACAATGGAGTCCTGCAGGCCATAACCACACTCATCAGCTCTTAACTCACCTCTGCAACCTAGACACGCGAGTGAACATCCTACATGCTTGTCCACCGTCTAACTCGCCAATCCATAAACGTAATCCATGAACATACTCACCTACCTGTAAATTATGGGAGGATCAAATCATTTTGACTTCAGAGGTACTGAGAAGACAAACTATGTGACAGGTATGTGTAGAATACACCCTGTACAAATGTCCAGTCCTATTGCCATGATACCACTTGCTATGTACACTACACATACTTGTAATATTCAAAAAACAGTGATGACTATTTCACTTTGGGCGACTGAAGCAGTAGAATGCCACAACACTGGAGTAACTCACATTTGTACTAGAAAATGTGGTACAGTACCACCACTTAATTCCCTGCATTGTGTCGCCTTCCACCATGATGACTCCCGCCGGCGGGAAGGGAAGTGATTGCCCAGTTGGAGCCAGACCTCCTGCCAGCTTTAAGAAATTCTCATGCCATCCCTCCCACGGTACAGGTGTTGTCTGTCCTAAATTTTTTGGCTAGTGGCTCGTTTCAGGTGACAGTGGGACTGGCTGCAGGGATGTCACAGCCGATGTTCAGTACGGTTTTACAGGATGTGCTGGATGTCCTACTGAAGCATATGAACAGGTACACAACGTCCAGAATTTAACACTGTGAAGGCAGCCTTTTACCACATTGCGAATGTCTCACATGTGATAAGGGCCATTGATGGGACTCACATCACCTTGGTAGCTCTGAGGGCAAATGAACAGGTGTACTGAAACAGGAAGCGTACATATTCGATTAATGTACAAATGGTGTGTCTTGCAGACCAGTACATATCACAAGTGACTGCGAAATTCCCTGGTGCGGTACATGATTCCTACGTCCTGAGGAACAGCAGTGTCACTGCATTGATGACACAGCTACAGCGAGAAAGGGCCTGGCTCATAGGTATGTATACTGTTGTCTATGTCTGACATTAGATTAAATCCCCCTACACAGTCTGCACTATGCATATCACAGTTTCGTATTGTAATTATCTCTTTTCCACACAGGCGACTCTGAATACCCAACCTGGCTCCTGACACCTGTTAGATATCCAACTACAGATGGGGAGGACAAGTACAATGAGGCACACAGCCGGATGAGGCGGGTGATTGAGAGGACTTTTGGCCTCTTGAAAGCTAGATTTTATTGCCTTCATGTGTCCGGTGGTGTTCTACAGTACCTACCAGAGAAAGTCTGCAAGATCATTGTTGCATGCTGCATGCTACATAATCTGGCCCTCAGAAGGCACATCCCACTGTTGGAGGAGGAGGGGACATTGATGCAAGAGCTGTGGCTGAGGCAGGTGACCAAGATACTGAAGAGGATGCAGAGGAGGAGGTGGATGACCACAGGACTGACCTGATTAGGCAATACTTTCAATGACACTCAGATATGTGTGTCGTTAAATGTAATATGCACATGGACCCTGTATTGGAGATGCGAGTTTTAAAAATATTTTGAGACAACTGCCTTCCATCTTGGCTTACAAACCTAAAAGGTTGCTGACTTGACATGAGGGGAAGTGGAAAGGCATTGCTGCCAATTACAAGTGCTTACTGCTGGCACCATCACAATTCATCCCTATAGATGTACCCAGGTGTAATGGTCCTCAATCTGGAACGTTTGTTCAACGAGAGATACACTTATCACACTTGTCCTGTACTGTAGGGCAATCATGTTGTAGCGTGAGCTGCTGTCTGGCATCTACCTGTTTCTGACAAAGCAAGGTGGTGTTTTGTTGAGGATGTAACCTATAGGGAATAATTCTATTACTACACATGTGTGTGACTGGAATTCCTGGTCAATGCATATGTGGATTAATTATAGATGCACCTATTCTCCTGTGTATGTGCAATACTGCTGTTGATGTGTAGTGGTGGCCTACATGACTTACTACATTGACCCTAATCCCTTGTTATTATCCTACTGCAGGTCACATGTCTGTTTTCAATCAGCTTTCTAATATGCCTATTGGCACCATTGCCAATGGATGTTACTACCAAATGGATGTACTTACACACCTGCTGGAGCTTCCTGCAATATCTGTTACTCTGACATTCTTGTAGTCCAGATATGTTAATTAGAATGTTGCTTGTTAACAGGAATGCCACTTCATACAATGAAGACACATACAACAAAACTTGTGCTCATTGGTGTTTATTGTGTGCTTTTACATCACAGTTCTGAGGAGTGGCGATATGGTTTCTGTGATCATCAGAGTAGGTGGTCCAGCTGTATGTTCTACAGGTCCTGTATTCATGAGCCTGGGGATTATGGGGTTTGGCATTAGATAGTCAGCAGGGTGTATCAGTGGCATACAAGGGAGACAGTTCAGGAGAGTGATCACTTCCTGGCGGTGGGTTTGGTCTTGTCCTCAGACCCTGCAGGATTTCTGGATGGTCGACCTTTTTGCGGGGGGTTCCTCAGCTGCAGGGGTGCTGGTGGCCTGTGGGTCATTTTGCTGGGCCTCCATTCCAGTAGCAGGTACAGATGTAGAGGGTACAGGTCTGGGCTGACTACTGGATGGGGCCTGCTATTGGGTGGAAGACGGCAGCAGGATGGTGGTGAGTTCTCTCAACACCCCTAACATGGAGACCTTGGTGGCATTGTGTGCCTGCCACTGCTGCATGGCCTCCTGGTGGTATTGCCTCTGCAGCCTTTGGTTCTTCTGCAAGGTGGTAAGTATCTGGCCCATCATGTCCTGGGACTGCTGGTAGGCTCCCACGACTCTTGAGATGGCCTCCTGGCCAGTCGTGTCCTGTTGCTGCCTCACCTTTTGCCCACGATTGCCCTCCCAATAGCCCTTGCCCCCATTGCCTGTGCCCCTGACGCAGTGTGCCCCCTCCCACTGACACCAGGACCTTCGTTGCTGTGGGTTTGGGATCATGACTCAGGTCTCTGTACTGTGGGGCTGTAGTGCTTTCCTCTTATCTAGTTTCTAAGCACTAACATAACACAACAGAAATGCACTTCTGAGGTCAAAGAAGACTTTTATTGTTGTTAATTCTTCCCCAACCACAATATTTATGAATGACGAATTAGTAGCTTTCAAGTCCGCGTTAATCAAACAAAATATATCAGTTTGCAATATACACAGCAGGTTATATTTATAAGATATTGAATGCAAAGCAAAACAAATACTTCACCGTGTGGGAACTATCTACAGCTTCATCTTTCTAAGGTCTGCAAGCTGATGACCCCTGTCAGCCGCGCGAAAGAGAGATTCATCTACCCACACGGGATTGCTGGCAGCTGGCGCCAAGCTCCAGCACGAGGTCCGGCAGATTCGAATCTGACCCTCTGCAGCCTGTTACATTCGTTACAAAGGTGTGCCCCCTCCTCTCAGACCTGGGAAACTGAGCAAGCCTTTTGGAGACTGGCCAGGTCTCCAAGACTACTCCTGTTCCCAAGCTCAAGCGAAGAAAAAACAACACCCATGTACTCTCTCTTATCATGTCTAGTCTACTGTGAGAAAAACATCTTGGTTCTCTGGTGCAAAAACACAGCTTGGAAAAATACAGCTTGGATTCTCAACTGCAAGATCTAACTCCACGTTAAAGGCAATAGGCAGCTAACCTAGATATCAAATGCAATGTCATGTTAAAGGCAATAGGCAGCTAACCTAAATATCAAATGCAATGTCTAGTGTCATGTCAAAGCCAATAGGCAGCTAAGCTGAATACAAAATGCAATGTCTTATATCATGTCAAAGCCCATAGGCAGCTGAGCTGAATACAAAATGCAATGTCTAATATCATGTCAAAGCCAATAGGCAGCTGAGCTGAATACAAAATGCAATATGTGATATCATGTCAAAGCCAATAGGCAGCGGAGCTGAATACAAAATGTAATATATGATATCATGTAAAAGCCAATAGGCAGAATATCTAATAGCATGTCAAAGTCAATAGGCAGCTAAACTGAATACATCATGTCAAAGTCAATAGGCATGCAATGTCAAAGCCAATAGGCGGCTAGACTGGATACAGCATGTCAAAGCCAATAGGCAGAATGGCTAATGCGATGTCAAAGCCCATAGGCGGCTCAACTGAATACAGAAAGTAATGGCTAATGCCATGTCAAAGCCAATAAGCAGAATACAGAATGTAATGACTAATGCAATGTCAAAGCCCATAGGCGGCTAAACTGAATACAGAAAGTAATGGCTAATGCCATGTCAAAGCCCATAGGCGGTTCAACTGAACAAAACATACCATGTGCTACTGGTGAACATTGAGCAACTAATATGCGCAGTGGTGAAACACAAAGTCATTGGTCAAAACAAACTCCATCAAATGGCAGTACATTCCGCCCTTTGACCAATGAATTTTTGTTTCACATATCTCTTGTTTCAAACAAAAACAAAAAAACATCAGCACAAAAAAAAACATTATCAGCAAATCAAATTTGAATGATCAAAGCAATCCCTGTAAAGCAATAGAAGTGAATTAACACATTGATTTCATAACCTTTCACATCAGATACATCTACATAGAAAAGACTGAGCAATTTTTTTTCTCTGAATGAGTCTCTAATTCAACAGTGTTAGCAATTTGATGTGGCATGAGTTCTGCTCATGTAAAGGTGCACGGTCCACCTGAAAGGTTTGCTGGAAGATAAGCAAAAGTCAGAGTTCCATATGAGAGGGAAAAAAAATAAATAAATCACAGCTTAGTTCCAGTGGAAGAATGCAATCAAACAAGTTGAACTTGAACTGAAGGCGCAGTTTGCGCAAAATGGATCCATGGTGCTGGCACTTTACTCAGCCAGGTTCAGGTTGGGGATTCGGTCCCTTCCCCGACCCCACACGCACACACCGGAAGGGGGACCACACAGCACACTCAGGGACAGTGGCGAAACGTGGTAGGATCTGCAAAAGAAACAAGTATGACTTTTCTTGCAAATAACATTTTTCATTTAAACTGCACCCTTCCTCTTCCTTTCCCTGTTTTATGATCAGCAGGACGTTTTTGGGGCCCTTTGTTATATTTTCTGCAGGTTCTGGAGGGTCACTTGGGGCTTCAGCCCACACATCAGCACTGAGGTTTTTATCTGCTGCACCACAGCTTCCCTTTTCTTGCACTGTCAGAAGGGCTGGGGCAGACTCATTCTTTACCAAACCTCCATTCACTGCATTTTTGCCAAGTTGGGCCATTCTGTCTCCAATTTGTATGAATGAATCAGATTCTTTTCTAGGTATCAGCATAATTTCGATTTTTCCTTGGTAATTTGCAGCAATCACTTTCCCTAAAACCTGATCAATTTGCCATTTCTGTTCTGGTAACTTTCCTCTCCCCAACTGCTCTGTGACTGCTTGCATGACAGATTGCTTTTGTGCGTGCTGCACAGTTTTTATCAAATCTAGGGGAATGTGCATCTCTCTCATCTCTGCCCACCTGTAAGTGGCTTTTTCTCTCAGCTGTTCACATTTCTGGGGCACCCACTTAGCCATCCCCACTAAGGCAGAATTCTGGGTGTACACTTCTCTCTCTGAATTTTTCTCATTAACATCTGCAAGGTAATTGAACCAGTTAGGTGCTAAAACATTAGCAATGAACCAAAAATCAGCGTAAAAATGACACATCTCGCGTAGCTCTTGCTTTAAAATCTGACACACATTATACAACTCCATTCCTTCTCCTGTGCCAGAAAACAACATTTCAGTCAATGAATCATTAGTAAAACAAACATGCTTTTTATCTTCAGTGGACACGAATTCAAATGGTGCACTCAACTTCATTGGTAACTCTTTTACCTGTGGTACTCTAGCCCTGTCTTGCAAGTACCAGATCCATTGTATGATTCTAGCTAGGGGCACTATTTTCTTTCCTTGTTCTTGATTTAAATGTACATAAGTATTTCCTTCTTGCACTGCGCAAAAACCTAAAGTCTGCATTATTTCATTTGCCAAATCACAAGCGCGCAGCTGCATATAATTTTTCACAGTGACCATATACAAAAGTGTTAGGATTTCACTCAAATGAGGGCTATTCTTTTTCCAAAAATCAAACAAGCTAATGAAACTCGGTGTCTCTTGCTCTAAAATCTTTCGTTTTACTTGTGCATTTTGCAACGGTAACTCGTAAATCACATTCTGAGCTCTCTCGTCCGTGTTATCAGTTAAGGAATGCATTTTGGCTGCCAAAAACCCTGGCTCACACGGAAACTCAGTGCAGCTCGGAGCTGTCTTAACCCCCTCATTACTGGAATGGGACAAGAAAGATTCTTCAACAACAGCAGTTTTATAACTTTCAGTCGGGCTAATTTGCTCACGTAAATTCCTATTTTCATGTTCCAACTTCCTACATTTCTCCTGCATTTCTCTGTAAGCAGATAAAGGTATCCAGACCTTTCTGTCATCATTACTTCCAAAACACACGTTTTCTACATATGTACAACAGAAATTATTTCTCAAAGCATTATCAGGCATTTTAGCTACACATGCATCTTCAGACATGGTCTGCAGTGCTTCTGTAATTCCCCAAACAGAAAACAATTCACAGTTTTTCTTAGCACCATCAGGCAGTTTATCAACACATGAATTCTCAGACATGGTCTGCCGTGCTACTGTGATTCTCCAAAAAAAAACAATTTCTGTAATTCTCCAAACAACAAAAACAATTACACTTTTAAAGTGTGCACTTAGAAATCTACCAACTCGTCAACACCCTCTTAATCACCTCTTAATGACCGGCCCCACGACTCCTGGTACCAATTGTAGTGCTTTCCTCTTATCTAGTTTCTAAGCACTAACATAACACAACAGAAATGCACTTCTGAGGTCAAAGAAGACTTTTATTGTTGTTAATTCTTCCCCAACCACAATATTTATGAATGACGAATTAGTAGCTTTCAAGTCCGCGTTAATCAAACAAAATATATCAGTTTGCAATATACACAGCAGGTTATATTTATAAGATATTGAATGCAAAGCAAAACAAATACTTCACCGTGTGGGAACTATCTACAGCTTCATCTTTCTAAGGTCTGCAAGCTGATGACCCCTGTCAGCCGCGAGAAAGAGAGATTCATCTACCCACACGGGATTGCTGGCAGCTGGCGCCAAGCTCCAGCACGAGGTCCGGCAGATTCGAATCTGACCCTCTGCAGCCTGTTACATTCGTTACAAAGGTGTGCCCCCTCCTCTCAGACCTGGGAAACTGAGCAAGCCTTTTGGAGACTGGCCAGGTCTCCAAGACTACTCCTGTTCCCAAGCTCAAGCGAAGAAAAAACAACACCCATGTACTCTCTCTTATCATGTCTAGTCTACTGTGAGAAAAACATCTTGGTTCTCTGGTGCAAAAACACAGCTTGGAAAAATACAGCTTGGATTCTCAACTGCAAGATCTAACTCCACGTTAAAGGCAATAGGCAGCTAACCTAGATATCAAATGCAATGTCATGTTAAAGGCAATAGGCAGCTAACCTAAATATCAAATGCAATGTCTAGTGTCATGTCAAAGCCAATAGGCAGCTAAGCTGAATACAAAATGCAATGTCTTATATCATGTCAAAGCCCATAGGCAGCTGAGCTGAATACAAAATGCAATGTCTAATATCATGTCAAAGCCAATAGGCAGCTGAGCTGAATACAAAATGCAATATGTGATATCATGTCAAAGCCAATAGGCAGCGGAGCTGAATACAAAATGTAATATATGATATCATGTCAAAGCCAATAGGCAGAATATCTAATAGCATGTCAAAGTCAATAGGCAGCTAAACTGAATACATCATGTCAAAGTCAATAGGCATGCAATGTCAAAGCCAATAGGCGGCTAGACTGGATACAGCATGTCAAAGCCAATAGGCAGAATGGCTAATGCGATGTCAAAGCCCATAGGCGGCTCAACTGAATACAGAAAGTAATGGCTAATGCCATGTCAAAGCCAATAGGCAGAATACAGAATGTAATGACTAATGCAATGTCAAAGCCCATAGGCGGCTAAACTGAATACAGAAAGTAATGGCTAATGCCATGTCAAAGCCCATAGGCGGTTCAACTGAACAAAACATACCATGTGCTACTGGTGAACATTGAGAAACTAATATGCGCAGTGGTGAAACACAAAGTCATTGGTCAAAACAAACTCCATCAAATGGCAGTACAGGGGCGCAATGATGTTTGATCTGTCCTTTGGGACACAGGTTTGGGAAAGTGGGCTCTGCTGTGCAATGGATGACACAGGGAAGGGGGATTCAGTAGTGGGCAGGGTGAGGCTGGTGGTGGTGGACTGACCAGTCATGCTTGATGGACAAAGTAAGTCATCCCTATCCAGACATCCAGGGGCTTCATCTTCTAATGGACCTACTTCCAGGGTGTTCTTTTTTACTCTGGCCTCCTCTGTTGTGTGGCAGTACTTGGGATACCTGTGGAATGAGAGGAAGTGTGTTATATGATGGTATTGTACTAGTGGTAAGATTTGCCATCATTGTCTGGATTTGCACAGCAGTAATGGCAATGACAGTTTACTGACTACTGCTTGTATTTGCATCAGTTGAAGGTTGCTAAGGTACAATTTGGTTCTATAGTTGCTATTGGTCTCGCCTACTGTCATTACAATGTACTGATGTGCATTCCAATGTCTTGTAGGTGAAGGTGGGTGATATGTTTATATGTGCAGGTGCTCATATGTGGATTGGATTATCCAGTCATTCAGGGTAGGGAGTGTTGCATTGTGGTAGTAGTAGTTTTTGCTGCAGTGTGGGGAATCCATGCACAATGGGGGCCTAAATGGGAATAGTGTTAGTAGGGAGATGTGACATGCAAGGGTGGGTAGAGGGTCCATGGTGATTCTGTGAACATTTGGGTGGTGTGAGGGGGTGACAGGGTGGAGGGGGTACATGCTGTGCAGGGGTACATGGTGGCCGGGGAGTGTTGTTGACTTACCAGAGTCCAGTCCACCTGGTATTCCCGTCAGGCCCTCTGGGTGTAGGATGGCCAAGACCTTCTCCTCCCACGATGAGAACTCTGGGGGAGGAGGTGGGGGGTCCATGCCAGTCTTCATGATGGCGATTTGGTGTCTTGATGCCATGAAACGCACCTTCCCCCGTAGGTCGTTCCACCTCTTCCTGATGTCGTCCCTTGTGCGTGGATGGTTTCCCACTGCGTTCACCCTGACGACGATCCTCTGCCATAACTCCGTTTTCCTTGGCTATGGATGTGTGCTTGACCTGTGCTCCAAACAGCTGAGGCTCAACTCTGATGATTTAGTTGACCATGACCATCAACTACTCGTCTGTGAATGTTGGGTGTTTTTGTGGTGCCGTGGTGGGGGTGTGTGGGTGTACTGTATGTTGTTGTGAGGTTGAGTGCTAGGGTGTGTGTGTGGTTTGTGGTGTATTAGTGCAGTGGTGATGTGCATGCTGCTCTTGATGTTGTGTGTTGTGCAATGCGTGTGCAGTGTGCTGATGGCTGTGTTCTAGATGTGTAGCTCCCCAGGCTCAGGCACCAGAAAGGTGGAAGGCATCAACCTGCTGCTCTCTTAGCCGATAGACTAGGATTACAGTGCCTACCTGCTGCTCTCTTAGCCGATAGACTAGGATTACAGTGCCTACCCAGGGCCTGGTGGCTGCAGACTAGGAAAGACCCTTGTGCCCTTCTAGGGTGGAGAGCGGAGACGGCCTCAACCTGAAGGCCCAGGCAGATCCCACGGCAGTGTGGCGTTGGACCTAGGAGAAGTCAGGGGATCCTGCGGGCTGAACAGCTCCTGCAATCTCCTGTGAGAAGTGGGTGAAGCCATGTCTTTCGCCTACAGGAGGTCCAGTCCCTCACGGCCAGGGTGCCAGGCACCAGGGAGGGCTCCTACCCAGGCCATGGTGACATTGGACTGGAGACGAGTCTGAGGCTCTTGCGAGCTGAACAGCTCCGTCCCATCAGTAGCTATCACTAGAGGAAAGGCTGGAGATCCTGGAATTGCCCATTGGTCAAACGTGACTAAGTAGTTTTTCCAAATTGACTTAAGCATTTCCAATGTGTTGTCATTTTTCCCAATGCTTTTAGGAGTCAATCAGCCATTAATGCAATAATCTACATATAACTTTCTAAATGGTTTAACATTTTGAAAGATAATGCTTCTGGCAATCACGAAACCTTTAGCAATGTGCTGTAAATGGAACTTTTGTGAATAGTGATGAAAGCTCATTAAGGAAACAGACGAAGATCTCTGAAGTTATACATTTGCAGTTAATTTGATTCTGATTAATATTTCCTTCTACCAATCTAAGGTTAGGGGACAAAAGAAACGTGGAGACATCCGCATTGTCTTTTCTGCATCTCCATCATTATTCATCTCCATTTAAACATAACCTTTTTAAGGGTGAGGAATTACCTTGCTGAATTACTAGAAGCTGTAGAATGGGACTAAGTACGTTATAGGATGACAACATGTATAAACAAAAGGCATAGTTAGATCTGTTTCACAGTCTTTAAAAAGCTTTTACAAAGAGCAGATAATTTTCTGGAGCAAACGGCGAAAAAGCAAGAAGCTTTTGCAAATTTTCATTAAACAGAGTTAATAAATTCTGGGATCTGAACGTCTTCCTCTTTTATCTGAGAGAGTGGGATAGTGATGGGGTTCTTTAATTGGGGATAATGAGGTTATGTATGTCTGCACGTCAGGGAAGTGTAGCATCAAACCCAACTTGAGTGACGTAAGACTCATAACGTGCTCCATTGCGTCTATTGGAATGACTAATTCCAGGCTTGGAGGGAAAGGATAAACCATATTGTAGGCTTTTCATGCAAATAGATCTTACATTTTTGGACACTCTCTAGACCACCATCGTGGATGAAACTGGCATCAGTTTAGAGAAAAAGGGAACACTTTTGAAATTAGATTTGGTATTGGGCCTCAATTCACCAAAATGCCAGGGATAGCGGAAGTGACATCACACACCATTTGACCTTCACGTTGACTCACACACATATTATTACAAATACACACATTCACACACTGTCTCACATAAACACACTCACCTACAAGCATACGTACAAAAAACATTTAAAAGCATTTTTTACTCATCTTAGCTGCCAGATAGGGTCATATGCCTTCTAATTCTAATCCTTGTTATGCCCTCGAAGTGAATTATAGCATTCACTATTTGTGTAATAAAAGATTTGACAGAAATCCAGGAACATGAAACTTCAACCCACCAGGACGAGCTCTCTCTGTGTTCCAGGTACTGATCCTGCCACCTTGGAGGCCAGGGGTCGCAAAGCGAGAGCTAGTGGTTGCAGCTGTGACCCCCAGTGACCTCTAAATGACGTCCATGTTGGGTATGCTCTTCGTTTGGCCAGTTTGGGGTTTTGCTAGTTACGTTTTGCTAGAAATATCTAGCTTGGTATAAATTCATGATGTAGTTTCATGGCAGGAAGCTAACCCCTTCTTTGTCAATGGGGCCATTCAGGCCCAGATTAACACAAGTTTCAACCAACGCAGCGCAGCACCCAAAGTTGCTGTGTTACATTGCCTGAGAGGGAGAGCGCAGGAAAGCGCCACATCAACAAAGATATGGCAATATCCTGCTCTCTCCCTAAAGCTGGCGCACAATCAGGCAGCCCAGCGCCAGGCACTCACCTTTGCTCCATAGTGTAAAGGTGTCTGCGTGATTCTAGCATAGATTCTGTACTGGAAGGCACCCTTCCAGTACAAAATACTATACACAGGCTAACCTTGAAACTTTTTCCCACGTTGGATGTGTGCTGTACAGTGCAGCACACATGCAAAGTGGGAAATGTTAGGAAAAATAAAAGCATTTTTCCTTTCTAGTGCCTGCTCTCAAGTGGTGTTATTTTTTGCCGCAAAACCCCGTTTACTACTGTTTTCATCAAAATCATGGGTGTGCATGGGAACATCCATGTACTACCCACGGGACACCTCCTTGACGAAGAGTAATGCAAAGCAGCGTTTTTCACTGCTTTGTGGTACTTTCAGGAAACTTTCCAGTGAAAAACAAGTTTTAAACTGGAAAGTAAATTTAAAAAACATATAAAAACATATTGTGCACAGGTTTGTATCAGTTTTGTGTCACAAACCCAGTGCAAAACATTTGTTATTCTGTGTCATAGGCCCAGATTAACAAACTTTCGCCCAGATTAACAAACTTTCACCCAAACCAGCGCAGCACCCAATGTTGCCACTTTGCTTTGCATGAGAGGGAGAGTGCAGAAAAGAACAAAATCTATAAAGTTATCCTACTATCCTGCTCTCCCTAGTGCTACTGCCAATTAAGCTGCCGAGCAACATGCACACATCTTTGCACCATAGTGCAAGGGTGTTTGCATGAGTCTTGCATAGGTTTTGTACTGGCAGAGTATCCTTACAGTACAAAATACTATGCTTAGACTAACTTTAAAACAATTCCAACTTTGGATGTGTGCTGCACAGTGCAGCACTCATACAAGGTAAGAAACGATAGGAGAAATGAAAGCATTTCTTCTTTTTTTATTGGCTGCTTTTAATTGGCATTAGTTTTTGCAGCAAAACCCTGTCTACTATTCCTAGTAGACAGGGGTTTGTGTACAAAACCATGGGTGGTTGCACAGAAATGCCCATGTACCATGCATGGAAGACCCCCTGAATGCAGAGAAAGGCATTTACTTGCATTACTTTGAGGCAACATTTCAGCACAAAGCAAGTTTGCACTGGAAAGTAAATAAACTTTTGTGATGCAAGCACAAAATGTTTGTTAATCTTTTAATCGAATGTTAGACTTTTTAGACTTGCTCCAAACAAAGGTTCTACACATTATCTCAAAACTGAAGTCTATCTATTGAGGACAGTGTGCACCCCAAATATCAAAGCCAGAATATTGAGGGAAGTAAACACTGAAGACAAAATATTGAATCCAAAATATTGACAGGTTTGCAAGTATAGATTTCCAATACCTAACCCCATATATATGTAGCGTATATATCTTCATGGCATGTAGATGTGGAGACGAATAGTAAATTTATACTTCCTCTATATTCACTTACCTTTCGATATTTGGGTCTTCGATATTTTGTCTACAATATTCTCTCACTACAATACTTAGTAGTGCAGTCTTTCAGGACGATAAGCAAGCTTGCACCATTATTCATAATGATATTACTTTAACAGAAAATCATCACAGAGATCCAGTTATGCCGCCTGTTGTAAGGCTTTTCAACTCACAGCTTGGATGTTTGGTGAATGTTATCAAACCGCGCGTCCTATGTTAAAGGGGTAAACAGTTTTGGAAAATCTCGGAGCTAGTCCAGCACAAAACAAGCAGATTACTAGGTTGATGTGTATTGATATAAAGGAGGGGTCAAATGTGCTGAATGACCCTATTCCTATTATGAAACACATGTGTTCCTAAATTAACAAAATGTACGTGTCCTACTCCTAAGGCAGCTGTCAAGTAACGTTAAAAAGGTGTATAAACAGGGTGCCAACCATTTTAAAGTGCCTTGTTTCATTGTTTGAAAGAGCCAAAGCCTGTTCCATAAGACACACAGTAAGAGAAACAGCCTAAACCACACAATGCCTTCCTCACACATACATACCTTAAAGGGTGGTAAGAGTAAATTATACAAACATTTGCAATGCAATGAGTCTCACGTTTGCTCGAGAAAGCTATTAGCATTGTAAACTCCTAATTAGATTTTTCTTGCCACATAAACTGAAAATGAAATGTAAAACAGTTTCACATAACTAACTGGACTTTTCTTGCCACATAAACTGAAAATGAAAAGTAAAACATTTTCACATAAGCGAGCAGATGGCTACCATGAGCACAAAGCAGACACAAAAGGAAACAGAAGTTTGCTCGCAGTGAAACGTACCAGCAAAAGTGCAATTATCCATGTAACCAGCAAAAGTACAATTATCCATGTAATCGGCAAAAGTGCAAATAGCCATGTAAAAGGGTCGATGTCATGCAAAGCGTTCGACTGCTGCCCAGCGAGATCCCACTGCCTACGAAATAAAGAGAAAAAGTAGCCCAGAAACCATACCGAAAACATGGAGCCTCGTATGTTTTCAGTAGTTGGCAGGTGCGCTCAAGGTGGGCTAAACACTGGAAAAGGCATGGCCTATGCATGCCTTTCACTAATGAAATCAAGTGAATTTTAAAAGGCAAGCCCATGAACCAATCAAACTGATGGGCGTGAACTAGGCGTGGTTAAAAACCAACAGAGAGATTACACGAGGGACAGAGAGATTTGCGCTCGACCCCTAAAAGGGGGCGGTTATAAAAATGAGAAATAAGAAAAATGTATATATATATATATATATATATATATATATATATATATATATATATATATATATACATATGAGAGAGAGAAAACGAGAGAGAGATTTTACTTAGCATAAATATACATACCATGCGTCGTAAAAGCATGATTAGAGCATAGAGTATGTTGATTGTAATAAATGATTACCATATATGATATTGCCAACCTGCATAAAAATAAGCACACACTTTTACACAGTCTCTCAGAATTGTATTATATGAATGTGAAAGTACATTGCCATATTTCCTTATCCCTTTATTAAAGTTGTATACAGAAAAAATGTGCTAGCTTCGATGCTGCTAAATAAGTATCCATCAGAGTTGCCCCAGTCAGACCAGAGTCTTCCTCCCTGTGTAAATCCTTAAAAGTTCCTCCTGGGACACAGAACTCAGAAAAGAGAATATACTCACACTCACTTTATAGTACCATTAGGCAAAGCCAGGAGAGAAATATATTTGCTAGGAGGAACAACTTATGGAGAATGTGGCATACTGGAGCTTAACTTTTGGCAGGCCATAGACTAGGGGCATGTGCATGCGCTACCACATAGTTTTATATTTCCACTTTAGAAGGTCATTTCTGTGTCTTCATGGGCCTTAACAGCATTAAAGAGAACATTTATTTTTGGTCTGTGCGTGGCAGACACTACTCTTTCAGGATCCAGATTTGTTCTTGTTATGTTGTTATAGTAATCTAAACTATAGAGCGTATGTTCACTAAATAGTTGTCCAACGAGGAGCGAATGGGGCAACTAGGAAAATACCTAGTCTTGATGTAGTATCATGAATGGCGTTGACTGGACTAGAGACTGTCTCTGATCAGAAGCAAATGCTGCCTTTGGAGAAGAGGATGTGCTGTTACAGATGTAGAGCCTCATCAACGCATTTTGACCCACTTGGAATTTCAAAAGTGCAGTGGATAGACCAAGATATAGCACAGTAGCATAGTCGATTCTGGAGTCAGTATTAGCTACAACAGTAGATTTTTTCAATCATCCATCAGATAGGGAATCATCTCCTCAGGATTCTGAGATAAAAAAAATCATGAACAGACTACTGTAGAAACCTAACTGAAGAAAATAAGGAGCTATCAAATTTGACTCCAAGGCTCTTCTCTAAAGGGGAAGGAGTCGGGAGAGGAACCATTTCACGTGGTTAGTAGGCATGTTCAGCCTGAAGTCGTTTTTTCCAATATCTCGGTTTTCACAGCACCAGCCAATTCCAGACAAAGAGCATGAGGTATTGGAAAGAATTGATTATTAGTATCAGGAGGCAGTAAAATTTAAAAGTAATCTGTGTACATATAGGTGGTCATTATGAACATGGTGGTAAACACCGCCCGCGGCGGTGGCGGTAACTACCACCAACAGGCTGGCAGTCCGGACCGCCATATAATGAAGCATATGAAAAACAAGTAGCGGTCCATCCACACACCTCCATCTTTGTAGTCCCGACGTGGACGGAGGAGGGCGCCCACAGTCCGGCGGAAAGGTACTACCTGCCCACCAAATAATTAAACACCAGACCGCCAGCAGTTCCAGGGCGGGAACCACTGCCAGGCAAAGTGTGGCGGAGAAGAACAGTATAAAAGGAAACACTCACCGGAGGCACACAGAAAACGTCGACGCAGACATAGAGAGTTAGAAACAATCCCAGTGCTGCTTCTTGCCATATTCCTCCAAGACCGTGACTGACGACGACGGTAAGTACTGCAGCCTAGTACACATGGGAAGGAAGGGCACAGTTACACAACCACCCCACCCACCATGCAACACACTCCCAACCCCTCCCACATCCCAAGCCAAACATACAATAACAAAATGTACTTACCAGACACAAGCCAGCAAGGACCTGCGCCAAAGTACACACATGTGCACACCACACCCCCACAGTGAATCGCTGAACAACGTCACTACATTGTGCCAACAGCACTACTGGGTACTGAAATTTATTTAAATGTAAGAACCGTAATCTCCAAATAAGGCCATTGGCCAGTCCATTCTTAAATCCTTGAAGGGCCAATGTAGGTCAAACTTGACTCCCACATGTGCAAAGGGTACTCCACTCGAAAGGGGCATCAATGGGGCAGCCATGCACCTCAGGGAACAGGGGCAAGAGGTGGGGACTTATGTCTGCAAGGGGGGCGTGGGCTTAGGTTTGGGAGGTGGAGGAAGTTTGGGCTTGCCCTTTGAAGGAGGAGGAGTGGGCTTAAACCGGGGCGTGGCAGAGGGACCTGGGGCAACACGGGGCCTCTTACTCCCTGGGGATGGGGCTCGGGAATGGTAAGGGTGGACTGGGGCGCGCTTGGACGAGAAAGGACTGGACTGGGCAAGGACATGGGCATGTTTAGGGACAAGACGGGGTGGGCCTGTGGGTTCAAACAGGTCAACACGGGATAGGAAAAGCTTCTTATGTGCAGTTGGAGGGGATTTGGAGGCAGGTCTTGGAGTGGAGGTTGAGGGAGTGCTCGTATCAGGTGTAGGTGTGCCGGACGTGGATGCAGGTGCCTGTAAAGTATGCTTATGTTTGGTGGATGTGTGTGGTGTGGATGTCTGCAAATGTTTGAGTGTTTTGGGAGGAGAGGGGGTGGACACAGTGGGACAAGACAGGCTGCCAGTGTACATGGATTTTGTCTGGGTGTCTGCAGGTCTGGTGAGTGTGCTGCAAGTGTCTGTCAATGTAGTCGTGGTGAGTGCAGGTGTGGTGAGTGCAGGTGTGGTGTCTGGGGTGCATGTCTGCATGTCAGATGTTGTGGTGACTGCATGAATGGGGGCGGCAGAATTGACTGAGAGTGCAGTGCATGTGGGTGTGCATGGTGAGGTGACAGACAGGGTGGTGGGGAGGTCGACAGACTGGGGGAAGTGGATGTTGTTGTGTGTGCTTTTGTATGTTTGGTGTGTGCCTGCCTGTGGTGGGAAGTGTGGTGCTTGTATTTTTCAGTGTGCTTCTTGTGTGTTGATCTCTGTGTGCATGGCTGTCTGTATGTGTGCTTGGGATGGGTGAAGGGAGTGGGGTGCTGGAAGGGGTAGAGGTGGTGGGAGGGGGGACAGAAACACCAGGGACACTGGCTGCCGTCAAAGAGGAGGCCAGAGCCTGAAAAGATCTCTGCAGGCCAGACATGGCACTGTGAATGCCTTCCAGGAATGCATTAAATTGCTGCATCTGGGATGCTAGCCCCTGGATGGCAATCACGATGGTTGTCTGCCCTACAGAGATGGTTCTCAGGAGGTCAACAGCCTCCTCCGAGAGGGCAGCAGGGCTGACTGGGGCAGGGGATGAGGTGCCTGGGGCGAAGGAGACGCCCACCCTCCTGGGTGAGCAGGCACGGGCAACTCGGTGGGGAGCAACTGGGAGGGCGGTGATGGTATAAGGGGTTGTGGAAGATGGAAAAGAATGGGTGGGCCCAGTAGGGTCCACCACCACCAGGGAGCTGCCATCGGAGGAGGAATCAGAGTCACTACCTCCAGTGGTAGTGGCCTCCCCCGTGGTACTCCCCTCACCCTCAAAACCACTGGTCCCCTTGGCGTCGCTCGACTCTGCCTCCTTGGAACTGTGGGCTGCTGCATCCCCACTCACCAGTGCCTCAGCTCCCTCTCCAGATGATACTAATGTACGCAAAGGACCTAAGAGCACAGGGGTGGGGAAACAAAGCAAGGGAGAACTTTGTCAAATACTGAATATATGTACATTTTGGCTCACACACATTCCCATCGAGGTCACGCACTTACACTCAGCACAGACAACATACGTAATGAATGTGCCCCTGAATAGTGGGCATGACCCCAGAATACAACACATAACCCTCATTAAACACGAACCTGATACAATGTGTGGAGTACACCCATGAGAGACCATGCCCAGCCAATGCACTTACAAGTCCATAAGGCCACAATGAATACCAGATGACAGAAAGGGGTCCCCTCATAGGCCAATAGAGACTGCCCAAACTAGCCCTTACACCATCCCAAGGACTTGGAGGGGGCAGGACTGCAGGAACACACCTGTCCAAGTGCCAGGCACTACAATGCATACATACCACAGCACCAACATACATACATCAAAGCGTTATCACAACAGTGTTGCTACTCACCCCCTTGTGGCTGCTGTGCTGCCTTCAAGCGCCCATCCAAATCCAAATTAGCCACCACCAGAATGTGGGCCATTAGGGAGGTCAGGGTTTGACGGGCACCCCTTCCTCGTTGGGAGGCCTTCCCTAGCTGGGCCTCTGCGGTCTTCCTGGCCCATCGCCTCAGGTCCTCCCACCGCTTCCTGCAGTGGGTGCTCCGCCGGTTGTAGACCCCCAGGGTCCGCACCTCCTTAACAATGGCTTGCCACAGGCCTTTCTTTTGATGGGCGCTGACTTGCATTGGACACACACAGCAAATAAACAAACTTCAGTAAGTGTGCACCGAATACAAATGCCATGTTGTTCCATATGGAAAGTCCATTGTTGGCAGGCATGTTTTCAACTCACAGGCAGAACGTGCTAGACAACCTACGGCTGGGCAGTCACACATCGAGCCCACATGCATACAGGCATCCGCCACAATCACACACATCTAAGCATGACAGGTGCCAACTCACCTCCTCCTCTGGCTGCCCATACAACTTCACATACAGGGTTAGGACCCTGTCCAGCAGCTTCTCCAGCTCCTCCGCGGTGAAGGCCAGGGCCCGTTCCCCTGTAACCCGCACCATCTCAGGGACCAGAGTCAGGACACAGCAGCACACACAGTGGAGTACTACCCTTCACGGGAATCAGGAGTCAAGTATAAAGGGCCTAACAAAATGGCATAGGTACCACGATGGTGTGCTCCGTCAACTCCGGCGGCAATCATGATTGGCCCAGGTTCCCCATTGACAACCATGTAATCCAATGATCAGGTGCACGGCGCTGAACACCGCCTTCCGCCATGATGATTAATGCCAATCACTTCCACTCTATCATACCTGGATGGCATTTTGCTACCACCACGTCACCACAGCCTGGCCAGGGGCCTCATCCAGGGCCCCAATCTCTCTCATCTTCGTCACTTGCTGATATTATTCTATAATCCTCACATGTACCCATTTTTGGAAGTGTGTCCACACTGTTATGCCATTATGACAGAGTTAACTCTGCACACATTTGCCTGACGGTGTACCTCATGTTTTCCGTTTGTGTGTGTTACCTACGTGTCGCATTTTGAAAAATACAGTGACATCATGGGATGCAAGTATAAGAATGTGTTCTTTCCTCCCCCATAGGTACAGACCCATGTGGCGAGGGAGGGCCCCATCTGTATACAGATCCCTGGTAGATCTGGAAACTATGGAGGAACATCACATCATTATCACCTGCAGATTCAGTAGAGCTAAAATCCATGACCTCTGTGCATTAATGGATGCTGTTCTGAAACTGGCAAAACGAAATCAGTATGCCATCCCTACAAATGTGCAAGTGCTATCTGTGCTCCATTTTTTGGCTACGGGCTCATTTCAGTTGACAGTGGGCATGGATGCTGGGATCTCACAGCCAATGTTCAGCCTAATCCTGTCCAAATTCCTGGATGCCTATGTTCAACACTTGCAAACATGTGTCCGGTTTTCCCAAAGGGCTGCTCTTCCCACCATCAAATCTGGATTTTATGCCTTCGCTAATATCCCCCATGTGATAGGTGCCATTGATGGAACCCACATAGCTCTCATACCTCCAAGAGTGAATGAACAGGTGTATAGGAATCGTAAGAACTATCACTCCATGAATGTACAATTGGGGTGTACTGCTGATCACTACATATCACATGTCAATGCCAGGTTCCCAGGCTCAGTCTATGATTCATTTGTCCTGAGAAACAGCAGTGTGCCACACATTATGGAAAAACTGCAAGGGGACAGAGGATGGTTCATAGGTGAGTGTGTATGACACAGGATCAGTATATAGCTGACAGCCAGGCAGTTTGCAAGTAAAGGCAGTTTGTTAGAGTCCTCTTTCACCCACTCTTGCAGGTGATTCTGGATACCCCAACTTGCAATGGCTCTTGACACCTGTGAGGAATCCCAGGACAGATGCAGAGAGGAATTATAATGAGGCCCATGGATGTACTAGGAGGGTGATTGAGCGCACTACAGGTCTCCTGAATGCTAGATTTTGTTGCCTCCATCTCTCTGGGGGATCCCTGTGCTATGTCCCTGACAAGGTGTGTAAGACAGAGGTGGTGTGCTGCATGCTTCAAACCTTGGCTGTGAGGAAAGCTATCCCCCTTCTGGAAGAGGAGGGTGCTGTCCAACCAGCACTGCAACCTCAGAGAGGGGATGAGAGTGATGGTGAGGAAGAAGAGGGGGAAGATCTCAACTCCAGGACCCAGCTAATCTGCCTATACTTCCACTGACTCTACGGTACTGTTCAATGATGCTGATGTATTCACTGCATAGTTTCAGTCTGATTCAGTCAGTGACAATGCTAACTGATGACTGAAGTGGCATGTGCCAGGAAACCCAATATTATGTACAGTGTGACATACCTCAGACACTACAGTCCATTGGATCCCCTCCTGCAATAAAGGGGTGAGTATGATATTAAGTGGCTAATGCATACACACTCACAATTCATTTTTCCTATTGCTGAGGGACATACAAGTTGAGTGCATAGGTGTATTTGTTGAATGGCAAAATATACATAAGTGTTGGGACAGTGAAAGGGAGGGGGCACATGGTGCACATTCATACTCAGGTACATAAACTCAGCTGTTGGTAGCACTGTGTGTTGGTCCATGTGGCCATTGGAAGTTGGTGTGTTGGCAGTGGCATTTCATCAAAGTAGCTCAGTGGCACACAAGGGAGACAGTTCAGGGCAGAGTCACTTCCAGCGCTGGGCTTGGTCTTGGCTGGTGTTTCAGTGGAATATCTGGGTCTGAGGGCACGTTTGCATAGGTGAAGCTGGGCTGCAGGGGTAGGGGTGCTGGTTTCCTGTGTGTCTTCTGGCAGTGCCCCCAGTCCAGTAGCTGCTGCAGATGTAGATGTCAGGGCAGTGTACTGGCTAGTGGTCGGGGCTTGCACGGTGGGTGGAGGTCTCAGACTGGCTGTGGTAGTGGTGCTACAGCACCCCTGTAATGGAGGCCACAGTGGCATTGAGCTGTTTCCATTGCTCCAAGGCCTCCTGGTAGTGTGCTATCTGCAGCCTCAGATTCTGCTCCAAGGTGGCCAGGTATGGTGGTATGCTTCCAGGACCTCAGATATCACCTCCTGGGCTGCTTCATCCATCCCCCATGGGGCCACTGATGTCCTCCCAGTGGCCCTGGCCCCCTGTGCCTGTGTCCCCTGCACAGGTCTGGCAGTCCCACTTGCAGTTGGTCCTTCATCATCCTGCCTGTTGGTGGGTGGAGACTCTGGCCTCTGTACATGTGGGCCGCCAGTCCGTGGCCATGAGACACTGATGTGGGGTCATTTGGCCAGAGCTGATGATGGTGGCATGGTGGTAGGGGTTTCAGTGGTATCCTGGATGGGGCTGCTGAAGGGTGACAGTCCAGGACTGTGTGATGGGCCAGGGAGTTCCTCTATTTCCAGACATCCCTCTGCACTCTCCTGAGTGGGGCCTCTGTCTTTAGGTGGGGCGCTGGCACTCCTTGACGTCTCCGCCCGGGTGGCATGGGTGGTGGTGCCTGTGTGTGGGGGAATAGACAGGTGGGTGTCAGGTACTTTATCGGCAATTGCTGCACTGCTCTGCACTATTTGATGGTTATATTCCCCTGTTGTAGCATGCAAGGTCCCTTCCTATACATTTAGTTGCATTTTATGTGGTGGGTGGAGGTGCATTGTGGGTGCTGTAGTGCCACTGGGAATCCATGCAGGGGTAGGGGAATGTGCACAGGGGGCTGGATGGAGGTCTGTTTATGGGATTGTGGGCATGCAGGGAAGTTGGATGTGGGTGTTGTGGACTAGGTAGGGGATGTGGTCCTGGTGGTAGTGAGAGGGGTGTGGTGATATATGTATTACAGGTGGGGTGACTGTGACGGTATTGTAGTTGACTTACCAGAGTCCAGTCTTCCAGAGAGTCCTGGGAGGCCCTCCGGGTGCAGAATAGCCAGGACCTTCTCCTCCCAGTCTGTGTATTCAGGGGGAGTAGGTGAGGGACCACCACCAGTCTTCTGTATGGCGATGTTGTGCCTGGATGCCATTGACCCAACCTTCCAGCGCAGGCCATCTCTCCCGAATGTCATCCCTTGTGCATGGATGGTTTCCCACTGTGTTGTCCTTGTTGACTATCCGCTGCCATAGCTCCATCTTCCTGGCGACGGGTGTCTGCTGCACCTGTGCCCCGAATAGTTGTGGCTCGACCCTGAGTATTTCGTCCACGTTGGTCCTTAGCTCCCTGTATGTGATGCGGGTGTTCCTAGGGGGTGCCATGGTGTGTGTTGTGCTGTCGTGTGGTTGTGAGTGTGGCTTGTAATGGTGTTTGGGGTATGTATGTGTTTTGGTGGTGTATTTGTGTGTGTGGCTTGCGTGATGTTGGGTTCAGTGTATGCGTGTTGTGTTCTCAATATCTCTTGTGCTACTTGTGATGCAAAAGATTGTGGGGTATGTATGTGAGTGATTTATGGTGTTGTGGATGTGTGTCAGGTGTGTGGGTTTCAAAGTTGCCAATGTGTGCATTTGTTGTTGGTGGGTCCCATTGCTGGCCGTGGCGGTCCGTACCGCCAATAGTGGTTCGGCATTCACTATCCGCCACACTGATTTGTGCATCATTATTTGGTGGGCGGAGGATTTGTCTGCATGGCGGTGGCGGGTGGGGTGTAATGCCTTTCTGCCATTGTAGGCCCTGGCAGTGGGTGGAGGTTGCAGGATTTTTGGAGGCTTAACTTTTTAGCATCATTATTCGTCAGTGTGCAGTCTACCGCCACTGGCGGTCTTCTGGTCACCGTTGCCACGGCGGTCGGCAGTGATTACTGCCAAGTTCATAATGAGAGCCATAGATTTTAAAACCCAAATTCGATAAAGCCTTAGCAAAAGGAGAGATAAATATTGAAAAGGTGAAGGGAGAAGGCAAAGCCCTGAGGCACATCAAGACCTGGATTGTGAAAAACCAAGAAGGCTGGGAGAAGGAATGAGTGGGAGCCATAGCAAGAGTAATTTTGGGCACATCAGAAACCCAGCTTCAATCACATTCAACCTCAGTCTCTCCATTCGCTGCTGTTTAAAAAGAGTGGATCTGGGATGGGGGAAAGGATTTCACCAAATAACCCTGTGCCTTTTCCCCCAAAGTGTCTTCCAAGCAAAATTAGATTACCAGGAAGCAAAAATTAGTATGCCCCAAGATGGCTCTCAGTTGTCCCTCTGGACCTGGCGACACCACCATTATTTGCATACTGTTTTCAGGAAAAATCCAAGAGCTGTAGCAGTTGACAAAGGAGACTGGAGGATGAAGGAACAGGAGCAGCCAAGATCCTCTTGAAAATATTTGTTTTTTTAGCATTAAGGTGATACTGGTACCCATGCTCCACTGGTCAGTCAGTCACTGTTGCAGAGATACTGATGTATCATTGCTGGTCTGACCTGATGAGGAAGTGTCCAAGGGCTGGGCCCAAATGATCTGGCAAGACTTATTAAAACAACAACAAAAAACAGGCAATTTATATAGTAAAATCAGACCGGCCTGTCTGACAAAGGGTGGCTTGGTAGGTAAAGAGGAAAGCAAAAAGCAGGGGACCTCAGGTGCAGCCATGGACAGACGTACAGTCAGAGGGCCAGCCATCCAATAGGCCAAAATGGTATACACCCATTCAGAGTCCTAGTTGCAACTGAAAGCAAGCTGCAACCTACTGCTAATATTTGAGCTATACAAGTCAGATTTTGCCCTTTAAGACGCTAAAACGAAACATTTGCAATATAGGCTTACTGATCAAAGTGAAATAACTTCAAAAGCATTAAAAAAAAATTGCCTCACAGAAAAAGTTTACCATTTAATCACCTCTGCGACAAACTATCCCCTTTCTCCTCAATATGTCCAAGGACACAAAAGGGGCTACTGAAAGGTCCACTTGCTGATCTGGTTTTGCAGACCTCTTCTCCCTTCACTATGGATGTTACTGTGCTACAGTGTCACTAAAATGGAGCAACCAGACAGCAAAGACAAGTCTCGGACTCTAGTTAACACAGAAAAGAAGCTGAATGCTCGAAGGTAATTTGCTGAGACACAAAGCGACAATGGCTCCGATTATAGATAGAAACAATTCTGTTCCTTGGTTCGATAAACTTGAAATCATCAATGTGCCCACACCCCTAAATAGGGAACTCCTGGATGTTCACTGGAGCAGAACTCTGTCTTGGCTAAGAGGCAAGGCAGTTCATACATAAGTCAGGCTATAGGACTTAAGGCATGTTACCAGGGTAAGCGCCCGTGCATTATTTGTAAAACGATGAGTACTGGTGCCCAAGCTGTGCAGTCTTGTTACCACCTAACGCTCTCTAATCCATCACCAGGCACTCCATGCCCCTTTCTCTCACTCTAACACGATTCTGCTTTCTCCCTTTGTGACGGTTTTGCCATCTTTCTCTTTCTTTCCCCCTTTGTGTGTTTCTCTCTGTTGCTCAGTGTGAAAGTCAGATGATAACAAACACGTGCCAGTCCTCATAAATAAGTGCCAGTCGGCCTCAGCGGCAACTACCGGCTCAAATTAAGCACTGAAGATTCGGTACACCATTCTGATTGTATAGTTAATGGGCGAGGGAGCAGCAACCTACAAGACGTCTACCATACAGTTGCATTCCACCACATTTACCCGCATAGAATGCAACGGCAGTACTTCTTGCCCCATCCCTAGTTGTCATTACCTTAGCTTGTATTTATGCTTGCGAACATGTAGACCTAGGCTGGGTGGGCCTGTGAACATCTTCATTGTGCAGGAGCAAACCAGAAAAGATCCTTTCTGTTCTGCATTATAATCTGCCCAGTAACTAAAGAATTGTTCCCTCCCACAGAATGTGCTTTCTTTCTTTGTTTTTTTAAAATGTGGTGTTGTATTTTAAGGTCCGGTTACAGGCAGCATTAGGCATTTGTCACACGTATTTTGTTACTAATTCTAAAAACAGTGGGCTTATATGATGATTTTTTCACCACATACTACTGGCTGCTTGGTGTATCGTTCCTCCTCCAATAGAACACTTCTACTGGAAAGCACGAGGGGCTAGGTCGTCACACTTACTGCCAAATTCAACCCTTTATGTCACCCCTGGATTATATCCACTAGCATTACCATCACATTCATTAGGATCACCTCCATTGCCTTTATCCTCATCATTACAACACACATCATGGCTACTTCCATTACAGGCACCACATTCACCTGCACTACTACCACCACCATTACGACCACTATTACCCTCTAACCACCGGAATCATCATTACCACCATCACCACACCATCATTACTACCACGGCCATTAATACAATTACTGCTACCAAAATTATAATTACCACCACCATTAGTAACGATAGCCTTATTACCACAGCAATCACCACCACTACCACCACTATCATCACAACAGTGTTGCTGTCTGTTTGAGTGTCTAAGAGCATTATGTTTCACAGCCGGTGTGTGTATGTTTGCAGGTGTGGGAACGGGTGATATGAGAGACATTTTGTGTGATATCAGTAATAGAAGAGGCATTTGCCAAGCCAATTAGTCTGGGTTTAGTGCAGGAAACTCACAGCATTTATGCATGCCTGGATTTGCATTCAGTACTTCATTAAAGTTCGGCCTATTTGCTTTGCCATTGCTTATTTTACCATTTGCTTTTGTACACCGAAACCCGAAGGTCCATTAATAAATGAATGAATGACAACACATTTAGCAACTTCAGTAAATTGATTTCCATTGATGACAGGCATTGTGACAATATACAGTATGTGAATCTCGTAATGGAATTTCTATCAGTGATGTCATTATTTTTATATTTTTCGGTCCTTCTAGGTAATGAGCTATTGAAAAACATGTTGATTGCAATAGGCTCAGTGGCCCTGATCAGTGGATTAATAGTATGTCTGATACTTCTGATGAGACACAAATCTAAAGGTAAAAGGATTACATAATTCTACGAGTCATGTTGTGTTTATCACTTTTACTATTAACTGTTTTTATGTATGTCATCTATTGCAGGGAAAGAAGATACAGGAAGTTGCAGGTACTGCAAGAAGCTAGTGTTCGCATCATTATTACTCATTACTTACATTGTGAAGTAAAGTAATTCGTCTGAATTCTCCTCTCTTTCTTTTTAAATACTAGAAACACAGATCATCCGGGAGCTCCCGAAAACGACGAATGTAAGTGTTATTTATGGCTTTTGGAAGTTTTGGCCCCTCAGTTGCAGTTAGAGTGAAAGTTCTTTTGTATACTTCAAAGAATGGAAATAAAAGGTTACAATGTATATGTTGAGGATGAAAGACTAACCGGTGAGTGTTAGAATGAAGCACATTGCCTGTAAGGTAGGTGCTGAGGTATGGCGATCATGTTCAGGCACTGGTAATTTTTAAACAGTTATGAATTTATGGTTCTAGTTTTAGTTTGCACTTTAATATTTAAAAGCGACTGTATCTCAGAAGATGACCTCGCCACTTGTAATTTGAATATTTCACAGGCAAATGTAAGCGGCACATGTTTGGACCAATAGTGCTTTCAGTCTTCTCAGCTTTTCAAAGTTAACATTAAAGGCAGGATGGAAGGAAACATGCTACTATAATCTAAGGCATGGGGGAATAACACATTTCCACAGCAGGTCACTATTTAAGAAACCGAAATCAAATACGGGTCACCTGCACTCATCCCATAGCAGCCTTGATCACTCAGCAGTAAGTAACTTCCATTCAAAAGTAACTGTAACACTGGGCAAATCAAGGGGATGGGAACTGTCTTGAAGTAACATGCTAATATATCCACCAAAGCATGACAAACGCCGTGCAAAGTCACCTGTTTACAAATCATTGAGTGGCTTATGGAAGTTTCACAATCACTGTCACTAAAAATACTTCCTTTTCCACGCTCATATATTTATAATTGAAAGGCAAATCCCACACCTCATGTAAAAAATCTCCCCTAAAGCTTCAAATCTACCTACCGGAAAATGGTTCAAATAAGAAGTTAAGTGAAAAGTCTATATTGGCAGGGAGATCCCTCCATTTACTAACCACACTGCAGACAGTATTTCAGCCACTGTGAAAGGCATCCTTTCTAACTTTTCTGTATTGAGCATTCTATATATGGTGCATCCTTCTTCACCATTATCTGCTGTCTGTGTGTTCGTTTAAATGGTGAAAATAACTCTATTGAGTTCACCTGCTTCAAATGTACGTGGTTTGATTTCAGAACATGTAAAGTCTAACTCAGCTGCATGATGGACCTAAGCTGACTCTGTCCATGTTCTAAAAATGACATGTCATTTTGTATAATGTCTACTGCAGATGACACAATGTTGAGTGTGTAACTCGAGCGGACAACGTATTATCGGCAATGGCTAATGCATTCTCTAGGTTTGCCGGATCTATTTGCCTTAAATGAGCAGCAGCTTCCATTTTATTACGCTTCCATATTTCAATGTATATCGTATACAAGAACCTTTTGGAGCATGGTGACGTAGGAGCTAACAAGGAGCGAGAGGTGTTCTTTTACAGCTGTCAATGTGCAATGTTGCAGCCATTGCTGGAATAACTTGCCCACACTGTATGTAGTGGAAATGCCTGCATGTTGTGCCTCGAAGTAACAAGGGTCTGGTCTGCTTGCTTTAAACCCTGTATAGAGTTTATGAAACGTGTATGACAACTATTTGTGTTAACTGGCCACAATAACCACCCATTGCGACCTGAAAGTATAGGATTAATGCTATAATTTCTGACAATACCATTAAGCTGATCTTCTGTGTAATTAAGTAAACTTTGTCAATTGTCAAACTTTGCAATTGAAGGGATACTGGGCACATTCATTTCTTTAACTTTTGCTAGACCTATGCAAGTTTTCTGTTGAACTGTGTTATTTAGAAAAATCATCTGTAATGGAATCAGACATGCTTTTAAAAAGGCATCCTTGCCTTGTAGATGCCAATCTTTTGTTCCCCAAACTGATTTTAAATGAGTGAGTTCTTTCCAATAATCATAGTCCTTAATAGCTGATTGGGAAAATAATTAATTTGAATAAATAAGTTTAGTAGTGGTTACCATGTTTTTCCTTGCTTTTGTTGCTGGTGATTTGATCCCGGATTAGTACTATCGCGCCCAGAGAAATATCTACATTTGTCTAAATATCTTTTGGAACTCCCTACTGGTGGAGTGGAACTTTGTTCCCATTCTGTGTAATGAAAAATTGTATGTGGGGTACTAGCTCTATGTAGGTAACTGTGTCCATAATAATAATAAAGCATTTTTCCATAACTTGTAGAGTTCATGTACATTGAATCCACTGTTTTCACATCCCAGTCACCAGACACAATGCCTGGGGTAAATATATAGCTCATAGAAATGTTAAAACATTCAGAGTTTGAATAGTCTCTGTAGGGCCAAACATATCACACACAGTCCCATCAGGAACTGGAACAGCAGAAATGTTCCCTAAGGATACTTCTTTTCACACTTTGTGGGAGACAGGTGAGGTTTCAATA
Source organism: Pleurodeles waltl (assembly GCF_031143425.1). Lineage (NCBI taxonomy): Eukaryota > Metazoa > Chordata > Amphibia > Caudata > Salamandridae > Pleurodeles > Pleurodeles waltl. The sequence continues at coordinate 165,575,023 of NC_090440.1, read as the reverse complement.
TCTCATCTACCAGTTTAATAGCAGAGGGTTCAGGAAGATAATGCCCATGTATAAGCAAGAAGAAAACAATTACAAATCCACGGGAAGAAAGCAAGCAGTGTAAGTATAGTCCACAAGTAGGACACGGACAAATCAGATAAGTGTTTTTTAAGCCAGTAAAGAAACTTACGCATACCATGAAGCGATGTTGTTGAATTTGAAGAGAAGTCGTCAATGTCGACGAAGTACCCAGAAGCACTTTGTGTGAAGACAGGAGCCGCTGCAGGTGAAAGGGAACTGGTAGGCACCTCTAAAGGTGGTTCATCATAAACAGCTCTGTTGCTTTGAGAAATAGTAGAGGATTGTAGACTTACGTCTGGTACATTTCTGGTCCTTGTGGCAGTAATTGGAATCAACAGAAGTTCATTCTCTGCCCTCCTCAGTCTAGGGGAAACAATGTCAGCATTGTTTAATGCTTGAAGAGGTATTTCCTGTATTGTAATGAGAGCGGATTTGGAACTATCCAGGAATCCTCTAGGTCTACTGTGTAGGATCAGTTGCATGATGGAGACAAAGCGTTTGTCTTTACCACCTGCAAGTGGTGGTAGAATCACAGTTCTGGTACCTTGGATTCCAAGATCTGGCACCGGTACATGCTATGATGGGCTGAATACCATTTTTCACCACAATCTTTTCTCACAAATTTAAGGAAACCAGCCTATAGATGCTGGGGAATCCCTCACTCCCAAAGTGGCAAAATGTGTAGTACTCCGTTCATCTCAGAAGTGTAGTAGTTCCCACAATACAGCGAGACATTCATTTATGTCAAAAGGAGTTTCTGCCACCACTGGGGCAGGACCATCAAAATATGGGACAAACATTGGAATTCCAAACAACACTTTATTTAGGATACAGCCACCCAAAGGTCTTCTAGACAGATTTTGTTATGCTCTCTGGACCCCATATAGGTGATTGATCCAGTTATGAACTGAACCTAATTCTCTAGTTTTTAAGGACTGCTTTAAGTCTAGTTTTTTTCTTTCCACTATCAAATTACACTCAGGATGATAGGGGAAGAATAATGCACCCCTACACCCAGGGTTTCCATGGTATCTCTGTAAGCTTTTGAGGCAAAAGCAGGGCTGTTGTCCAAGTGGAATGTAGCAACTGCCTATGTCTGGATGAAGACTTGCTTTACTTTAATAACAGTGTAAGTATAAACCAATCGTTGTAGCCACACCCAAAGGAATCTGGAACACTAATCTACAGCAAGTAGAATATATTTATATGCACCATCTGAATTAAAGGACTGCAGTGTCCCAGGTACATACATTACATAGGCTTGCTTCAGACTAAGACAGGTGTCTGTGGTGGGCCCTCAAATGTGGAATCTTTAATTTGCTGGGAAATGGCACAACTAAGGACATATTGCTTTGTCTGCTTGTACAGACCATGCCACAGATAGCGTTTTTGTAGTAGTAAAATAGTAGCTGCCACACCAGCATCGGCAGAAGCAACACCCTCATGCGATGCATGAATTAATTCTAGCCTCTTGGGTGGGGGTAACACGACCACCTACCGTTGGAACTGGTACATAAGAAATATTTTGGGCATTTAAATGGTAGGAATATTTTGCTGGAAATGCTTTAGGTAAAGGGGTACCATCAGCCGAGACGTTTACGACAGCCAGTATTTCATCATCCACCCTTGTATGGGAACAAGCAATCACAGCTACAGTTTCAGTAACAGCTGCATATCTGGCTGCTTCATCAGCCAGTGAATTCCCTACAACATGTATTCAAACACATTGATGGCCCAATGTATACATTACATGAGCCCGTGGCAGTTTGTCTTTCAACTCTGCCACCTCCTCCAGGACATTCTATGCTTGATAGTGTTTCCTTTACAGTCTCTGAATCCATTAAGGTGCCATTAATGCAGATTCTCATTGAAAGACTGGACACAATAATATTAATCACACATAATAAGTGTAGGGATTTCAGGATCCGTATGTTCCAGTGCCAAAATCAGGGCTTTTAGTTCAGCCAGCTGTGCAGTGCAATCCCCTAGAGACTGCGTAAAGATTCTCCATCCCTCATAACTCCATCAACAGCTGCGCAAGCCGCAGAGTATTGATATTTGGTACCTACAGCAGGCTGAGCTGAACCATCGGTGTAAATAATATATTTATACTGATCAAGAGGCATAATGATGTGGACATAGGTACTCCAGGTCATAATGGAGAAACTCTTGAGTTTGTAACTTTGGGTCAAAAACATAGTCTACATCAGTGGCCCACTGTATCCATCTAGGTTATAAGGCTTTTGCATTTGGACCAATAGCCTTTGTCACTGCCTCTAAAGCAGGTACTGGGGTTACAACAATGATGCGCTTTCCCTGAGCCAGTGGTCTTTTTTAATGACAGCCATCTGAACTGCAGTCAGTAATTTTTCAGTGAATGCAAAGCGTATTTCAGCATTGGAATATAAATGCGATTTGTATGCATTTGGCACTGTGCCACCTTCGTTGAATGTGGCATAGGTAAAGCCAATGGCACCCGGAATTATCTGGATGACCAAATTTGTTTTGTTTTCACATGTGTGTAAGTGTTTTGCTGCAAGCATGTCAGTCTGTAGTGATCTAAGTATTTGTGTGTGTTCTGATGCACAATGGTTACTGGATAAATCTGGAGAAATTAAATCATAATTTGGTTTTATGCGTTGTGCATAATTACGGATATACGTTCTGACAAAATTGAAGAATCCTAGCAAAGAATGCAGTTTTCTGATGGTATTTGGTAGTTGTAACTGTGCAAAAGGAACAGTTGATGGACGGAATGCAGAACAAATCAAACATTCACCCCCAGTCACAGATCTGGGTTTAATCCATCAGTTTTTGCTCACTGTGACACTGGATTCAAGCTAGCCTGACTGATGAGGGGTGATACCGGGAAACCGGTCTCAGGATGCTTGTTTTCGGTCCAATGGAGGACCTGGAGTGGCAGTTCAGGCTGGACTCTTCCCCTGGGGAGCAGGGTCAACACTGACCTGCATTTAGTTGGGTCCAAACTGAGGTGGTATGGTGAGCAAAAAAAGATGGATTTAACTCAGATCTGTGACTGGGGGTAAGTGAGTGAAAAGTTTCTGTCCATCATCCTTTTGAGTTGTAACTATGCACACTTCTCAAGGAAGTTTGGTGCCAGACTCTTCCCCTCATTTGAAAGCTTGTTCCCAAGAACAGGACACAGGACACAGAGGAAAGCAATTCTTATTTTCTTAAAATTGAAGAATGTGTAGTCATGTTCAGTAAATCCAAAAGCAATGCAAACTACCCTGGCTAAATCTGTGTTTGAGTCATCATCCGTCAGATAAATGTCATCTACATAAGTCAGTGCCTCTGGATCAATATAATGCAATATTGATGTCACACGGGCAGAGAACAGCCCTGAACTGTTCTGATACCATTGGGGAAGTCGACAAAATTGGCGCTGAGAGCACAGTGCAGAAACAGCGGTCTGATTTCTGCTTTCAGGCACTATATTTTGGCAGAAAAAAAACCATTGAGGATATCCAAGGTTGTTTGGTATTTGTTATGGACAATATTGTTGATTAATGCTGTGCTGTGTGAATTTTGAATTTGCAAAGGTGCATGTATGACTATTTGAATGTCTGTAACCTAAGACTATTCTATATGAATGGTCCTGCTTAGCTACGGGGAACAGGGGCTGTTCATATGAGATACACTGGGTTCAATTACACCCTGGTAATTGAGCTGTGAGAGAATCCTGCTCACAGGGGATGTTGCTTCATGTTCTATGGGGTATTGTGGCTACACTTATGGGTTCGACCTTATGGCTATTACATGATAGGGAGAATCACTATCCCAGCCCACTTGGTTGCGGTATAATGCTAGGGCTTGTGCAAGAGCCCAGTCTGCAGCATACACATGCTTTAATTGCTCTGGAACAAGGACAGGGAAAGATGGTAAAATCACATCTTCCCCTCTGTGGGAGGGTTCTAACAAACTCTGGTGGCCAATCGTTTTCTGGCAAGAGAATGTCATAGATTAGGGTTAATCTTTCCCAGAAAATTAGTTTAATTGTGTGCATTATTGTCCTCTCAATTCCTCAATTGGAATGTTTAATTTAAAGACTCGGTCTGGAGGGTTCTGGGGGTGTTAAGGTCCAACAGATAGGTGACCTTCCATTTTCTCTCAAGGATAGGGTAGGGTCTACTCCATTTGTCTTGGAGGGTCCTAGCTGCCACAGGCTCTAAAAAATACCACCATGCAGATCGGTCAGATAACATTTATTAATTTACAGGGATTAAATTAATCTAGCTGCTGCTAGAACAATGTGCCTTTTTGCATCACTCGATCGTATATGACCTCTAAGCAATATAGGCACGTAAGAAAGAAAGGAATCGTTGGGCCCTAGGGATTGTTAATCACTTTCTAAAAATTAGTCAAATAACCCCTCACGTGATGATGGTATCTATATTGCTAAGATTGTAGAGGCAACTTGAACCTACTGGAGGCAAATAGTCATTCAAAAGCATATATCCTACTTTCATAATGGTTACTTTTTGAGCTAGTCTATAGTTAATGATACTACTAGCAAGAAAGCAATTTTAACTGTTTTTGTATTAAGGCTTATACTTTAGGGGTATTTTATAAAATTTTATAATATTTATATGGCAATCTGCATGATGATGTGTACTGTATATTTTATAGTGTTTTAGTGATTAATTGTTGATTTTTTAATAACATTTATACCCATAACTCGCCTATTTGTATTGTATGGCCCTGAGGGAGCTTTGGTCTCGATCAGTTTTTAGTGTTTCTTTGTCTTTTTTCTTTTAAAAAAGTGTCTTTGTTTCTTCTAGAAATGTAAGAATTTTGTCAGTATGCTTTTATGGTATTGTTTTACCGAAATAAAGCTGTAAAGTAAATTAATAATCCCAAATGCTTTCTTTGTGGTAGTGTGGGCGAGCTGTTTAGGCTTATCAGAGGGTAGTGTTAAACATTTGAGACAATGAATGAGACACACCCATGAAGAAACTCGAGACCAATTTAGAAAAATAACATCGATTTTTATATGAATTTAGACACCAAGATCTTCAAGGTACAAGGTAAGTACTTTTCGAGTTAGCGATTTAAAAAAACAGAAAATACAGCTGTCAGATTTGAGGCATTAGCCTTGATTGCGGTAATTCTATCATATGGGAGAAACATAAACTACATAGGGTCACTTGCAAATGATTTATAGGACTGTTCTTCTGGACTTAAGGTAAGAAGAGGCCAAGGCCCAAGAAAAGCACCAACCGTTCGGGTTTACCTGCCCTGGTGTGTCTGGGTGTAGAGGTGCTTCCAGCGGTGGTAGGCTTGATCACTACCCTCTGAAGTCAATGGGAAAAGGTACTTGCAAAAAAAAGGCTGCAAGCATGGACTGGGGGACCAATCTAGCAGAATACAAAGGAGGGCTCGGCTCTTGAGGATCTCTGGAGTTATGGTGCACCGTCAGTAGGCTTGGGCTGTGGGGCTCGGGTGTAGAGGTGTTTTTTCCGGCGGGTCCCTTGCATTGGAGATTCTCACTTCTTAGGTCGAGATGGAGACAAAACAAGACAACAGGGCCATTCGTAACAATGGCCTCAGTGATGCTGACGTCCCACATCAGTAGGTCTGTCTTGGCAGTGTTAGTGTCTGGGCTGGACACTTAACAATCCTTGGCTTCTGCAAGAGCTCTGGAACCCCGGGTATTGGTGCAGGGAGGCTCTAGACAGGCTCAGCATCTCAAAGACTGGATGGGTCAACCACTGGGCTGACCTCCTGGACACTCAGGATCCTCTTCCTGGTTAGTTGCTTCCTCAGTGGACCCAATGGTCAGCAAAACAGTGGTCCGGGCAGTTGTGGTTGGTGCCTGCTGATTCAGGGAAGTGGCTTCTCCACTGCAAGCGAGATGCTTTCTGATTGGTAAAGTGCTGGCAGGCCTCCAAGGCTTTGGGAGAATTCACAGCTACAGGACGGGTGTTGCAATTGGCGGGACAGGCGCAGGTAAGGTTTGGTGCCAAAGTCAACAGCTAGTCTACAGTTCTTGAGCTGGTTGGCTCTTCTTTGTCCTTCTTCTTTTAGTCAGATGAATCTAAGTTCCTGGTGTCAGTGGGCTACCTAAATACCGGATTTAGGGTGCCAAGGGCAGTGTAAGGTAGTAGCCAATGGGCTACTAACCACTGGGGTGATCACACACACCCTATATGACAACTTCCTATGGGTAGAGGGCATAATCCTGCCCCAGAGTTCCTAATTCCACCAAAAACATGATGGTGGAACCCTCCTTTCATGGAACACGTCAGGTAGCCCACATAAGGGTGTGCCTAACTTAGTGGTGCAACACACCTACTACATACCTAATTTCCCACCTTTCCTGGTGCTAAATGGGCCTCAGGGCAGGGGGCCATATTCTCCAGGTCTGGAGGAAGCAGGGGTAGCATATCAAAGGCGCAGAGGCTTTGAAGCCTCTGGGCTTGGTATGCAGATTTGCTAGCCATCCTGCGGGAGCAAGTGATAACATCTTCGCTGGGGCAGGCCTTGTTTCCTGACTTCAGAGAGCACTGGCAGACACCTACAGGAGTCAGAAATCCATCTGTGTTGGCTGGCTGGTTGAGACCAGTCAGCCAGCACACTAACACTAGTAGGTTTCAGGGGGGCCCTCTAAGGTACCCTCTGAGTGCATGTCATAATAAATCCAATACTAGCATCCATATGGATTTATTAAGATGAAGTGTTTGATACCAAACACCATCAGTTTCAGTAAAGCCATCATGTAGTTGGGGAACTTTTAATGACCAGTGCCCAGTACATATACTTAAGATGGCTTCCCTTTTTCACTTGTACCACGTAGTAAGTGAAATAGACATCACAGGGGCATATCTGCTCATGCTGATATGCCCTCTCATGTAATATAATACACCATGCCTTAGGGCTATAAGGCCTGCTGTAGGGGTGACTTACAAATATTAGATGCAGTGAATTGGGCATTGCACACAGTGAGTGTGCCATGTCGTGTTTTCACACATGGTTTGCAGCATGTCACACAATCTTCTATGGCAGTCTGCATGCAATTTATATGGGGGTTCCTTAGGGTGGCATAATACAAGCTGCAACGTTAGGGACCCTCTTTACTTCCCATGCCTTAGGTACCAAAGGTACCATTTACTAGGGACTTTTAGGGTTTCAAAAGTGTGTGGCAATTGTAACACAATTAGACCATTTTCTCTTGTTTTTTTTATGGAAAGAGAACTTGTACTGGGGCCCGGTTTGCAGGGACCTAGTGCACCTCAGTCAGAAAACAGTACCAGTGGCAAAAAGTGGGGGTGACCATGACAAAAAGGGGCACTTTTCTACAGTCTAGCCCCCAAATTTGTGGGACCTATACATGACATGAGTCTCGGCTATTCATTTTGGTAGCTTGTGTTCCTGATCTATTAAAGGAACCTGTGCAAGCTGTTGGCATACCACCAATGCTGCTGCTTCCCCTTTTATATTTCCTAAAATAATTGAGGATACTGTGGCAAAATTGCCAACTAATTTTATCAGCAAGTCCAGGGCGGGGGCAGCCCTGTATACATTTTTTAGAATTTGTTTTAACTTTAACACCTCAGGTAAAACCGCAAGAGATGGTGTACCATGCTTTATGGAATATATTGCAGCAAAAAAATGTGCCTCAAGTACATCATCTATTGAGGGCACCATCCCAAGTGGCAAGCACATTGTGAGAATTTAGGGCCATATTTATACTTTTCGACACACAACTGCGCCAACGCAGTTGTGTGTCAAAAAATGTAACGCCGGCTAACGCCATTCTGAAGCGCCATGCGGGCGCCGTATTTATTCAATGACGTTAGCCGGCGTTAGGGAAAATGGAGTTTGGGCGTCAAAAAATGGGGCAAGTCAGGCTGAGGCAAATTTTTCGCCTCAACCCGATTTGCGTCATTTTTTTTCACTCCTAACCCCCATTGAAATGACTCCTGTCTTAGCAAAGACAGGAGTCATGATCCCTTGCCCAATGGCCATGCCCAGGGGACTTATGTCCCCTGGGCATGGTCATTGGGCATAGTGGCATGTAGGGGGGCACAAATCAGGCCCCCCTATGCCACAAAAAAAAAAATACCTACCTGAACTTAACTTAAGTTTCCTGGGATGGGCGTCCTCCTGGGGTGGGCAAGGGTGTCAGGGGGTGTCCCTGGGGGCATGGGAGGGCACCTCTGGGCTCCTTCCGAGCCCACAGGTCCCTTAACGCCTGCCCTGAGCAGGCGTTAAAAAATGACGCTAACAAGGGTAGACGTCATTTTTTTTGACACGCCCACTCCCGGACGTCATTTTTGCCCGGGAGTATAAATACGACGCACATGCCTCGGAGTCATTTTTTAGTAGGGAACGCCTCCCTTGCATATCATTAACGCAAGGAAGGTGTCCACGCTAAAAAATGACGCAAACTCCATGAACTTTGACGCTCGACGCGTCTAACGCCAAAGTATAAATATGGAGTTAGTTTTGCGTCGGATTTGCGTCAACAAAAACGACGCAATTCCGGCGCAAACAGAGTATAAATATGCCCCTTAATGTTTATCCTGAGGTTCAGTATGGGGAAACATAGCTTCCACCTGATTCATTTTTTGAGCAACCCAAATGGAATTTCCTCACATTTGGTGGGTTCCTAACCCATTATAGTATTATTAGTCCTCAGTGTAGCCAATTGTTGTTGAGCTGCTCTTCTTGGGGCAGTATTTAATGTTTGCATTACGAATTGCGTTAAGCCTCAAATTATTATATAATGGGCACAGATCTGCAGCCTATTATTTTTTGGTATTTGGATAAGGGGTTTAGGCATCTAAAACTGCCCATGAGGCCTCATCATTGCTGAGGGGACCCAATCTAACTAAACTCTGCCCTGGCCCAGCGGGAAACAGCCCCCAACATTGACGCCGGCTCATAATAGAGCCGGCAGCAATGCTGCAGTGCATAGGGTGAAACGTGCGACGGGGCAGGCCATGGGAGGCCACTGCACTGCCCATGTCAAGTGCATGGGCAGTGCAGGAGCCCCAATGGGGTCCCCTGCACCCTGTCTCCGCCAGCCTTTATGTGGCGGTGCTACTGCATGTAAAAGCTTGCGGAGAAGGGACTCTTAATCCCCAGGGCATCGCTGCTTGCAGTGCTGCCCTGGCGGATTAGGACCACCAGCACCACCAGCCCTTCCAGTGAAGGAGAAGTGGCGGTGCTGGCGGTCCATCCGTGGTGCAACCGATACTGTCATAACGTGGCTGTTGGACCACCACATTGGTGGCGGTCCAACCGCCACCGCAGCCCTGGTGGTATTAACACTGCCAGGTTGGTAATGAGGCCCTGAGTCTGTCCATGACCTTAGTAACTGCCATCTAACTCCTGGATAGCTCAGTGCCTCCTCCAAGCCTTCAAACCCACCAGAGTAAAAGGTGATAATGGCAACCTGAACATGACACTCCGACTCCCCAGGGAAGCTGTGGAAACAGATCATACTCTTTCGTGCTGTTGCTCATGCATGCCAAGGCGAGACAAAAGATGCTAGATAAGTCTTCCATGCATTTATTGAAACAATCGCAATCTAGTATATAAAGACTGAGCTGCGACAATTAGGCAGATGAAACAAAGCAAGGTAATCAGCATTACGAACATGGTAAAGAGGATAAACAATCCAATCACAATGTATGTGTTTCTATATGTACTAGAGGTTCATACCTAACCCTATGTCTACTCTGAGAGCATAGTGGTTGCAATCTTCTGCCTGGCCCAATCTAAGGGATTAGCCACAGCCCCATAAGTGGAAATAGTGTCAGGAATTAGCCTGTGGTGTAGTTGGCAATTCTCTTGGGAAGCTGGCAGATCAGCGCCAGCCAAGCTGCATGCCACCCAGTGTGCATCCCAGGATAGTTGTGGATGGGATGCCCTCTGCCCTCCTTGGGTCAGTGCACCGTTTATATAATAAACCATACCACATTGGAAATACAGTTCTGATGCAATGCTGTGTCTAGGTCATAGAAACTGCCTCCTGAACTACCAACACAAGCTAGCATATGGTGTACCTCATTCCATAGCCTAGGACAGAAAGTACTGATTAGATGTTGTGCAAAGGCTAAATAAACGTGCAGCATGTTTCTCGCTTTCTTAGAATAAATGAAAACTGATAATATGTGTAAAAGTCATTGATAAAAGGCAGCCTTACTAAAATGAATAAAATGTGAATATAACAAACTGTAAAACTAAGCTGAAAACAGGGGTGACCATTCCTGGTCCTAGAGGTCCTCGCAACACTTGAAAAGGGAACTTTATATACATATCTGCTAGTCCAAGTCTCCCTTGAATGGAAACATATCCAAGCTTGAATATGTTGGGGCAATATTAGGCCTTATTGTTGTGGCACAGCACGAGTCCACCTGGCACAATGAGATTTGGAACTCAATGGCAGGCATAACCATGCCACAATTAACGTGAGTTCAGTTTAAAGATGGCCACTGTGAAGGCACACAGCCATCTCTGTAAGCCAGCTTTGAATGTAATTTGTTTTAACAAATGCCCTCTAACAGGCAGCTAACACTTTCGTAGCCCACACCAAGAAAAACTACAGAGACACTGAGACATCAGCATAACGTTTGTGAAGCTTTGGTTTTATTCACCATTTCCATAGCACACCTTGAATCATAAACGAATTTATATTTGACAAATTCCTAAAATGAAGAAAGTCAGGCTGACGAAAACAAGCTCATGAAACTTTGTCAGGGAAAAATTTAAATGGTGAAATAATACCTTTTCCATAAAAATATAATGTTTCTAAGGAAATTTAGAGAAATGAGCCTGCCAAAGTGCTAAGAAGGGAAAATGCGGTAGGCATACAGTACAGGAGTAGGGCACGGGGATGTAAGGGGTTTGAAAAAACCTAAAAAAGGAACAAAGCATGAGTGGGAGGGGGGGGATTTTAAAAGTCAGTAGGAATAAAGTGTTTCTCTTTTCACAAATAGAATACAACAGAAGGGAGGTAAAGCGTTTATAGAAAAATAAAAGGGAGTTAATCAGGAGGCGGTAACTGGGTTGTAAACAAAATGGCAGCAAATAGGGATGGGGAGTAAGCATTTAGAAAAAAAACAAATAGGAATAAGGTGGGAAGGGAGTAAAGTAGGAAGTAAGAAGTTTGTGTTAAAAAAAAAACAAGAGAAAGGTATAAGGAGATTAAGGGTTTTTCTTTCTTTTTTAAAAAAGGGGGTAAAGCTGAAATGGGAGTAAGGAGTTTGCAAAAAAAATGAAAGTAAAGCATGAAGGGAAGTCATGGGTTTGATAAAATGGGGTAAAGTAGGAGTGGGAGTAAAGGGTTGTAAAAAAAAGCTGGGGGAATGCAGGAAGAAGTACATCGGGAGTATGAGTAAGAGGTTTAAAAAACGGAATAAAGCAGAAAGAACTGTAATCGGTATGTAAAAAAGGAAGTATATTAGGGTAAGGAGTTTGAATAAAACAGGCATAAAGTGAGAGAGTTTCGTAACGAGTTTGAAAAAAATTGTAAAGTGGGAGGGGAAGTAGAACAAGGGGCATGGAAAGCACAGAAGAAGTTCTTTTAAAAAAGGGCAGGGAATTAATGCGGGTGGGACGCCCCTGTAATGTTGCCGGGGTGAGCACGCACAAGCTGGATAGCCCCGGGCCCAGGCCCAATAATATAATTCCAGGACACAGGTGCAGTGTTGTCTTGTGTTGCCTCCCAAGGGAGAGTTACTAACCCCCTCACTCCAGAGTCGCCGCCTTTTATTTATTGGTCATCACATCACCGCAGTACAAACCGCAGGAGGTCACAATCACAGGGGGAAAGAGAAAGACACCCCCCTGGCCTGAACAGAAATTCGTCTCCCCTTCATCCGCACACCTGTTACGTCACAGGTGCGACATCACATTCCTCCCTTATTTCAGAACAGTCAAAACACAACTTGGAACATACTCACAACTCAATCCCCTTGTTTCATTCCCAGGGGGTGTCACTGATGCACCACATAGTCTCTTAATCGCAGAGAGGGCACAGGGTTGCCTCTCAGGTGGTACCAAGTTTGCCCCTCCTTCCTTCAGGCAGGACAGGGGCTGCCACCAGTTCACCTACGGCAGGGCTGCCGACTTCTTGACTAAGGTAGGGGCTCAGATGAGGACCAGTCCAGCGAGTCATTGCTTTTGCTCCCGCCCCTGCAATCTCCATGGTCCGTTGGGTTGCAGGGAACCACAAGTGAGTGAAATCTCTAGAAGTGTGAATCATTCCGTGCTACCACTTCCGCTCCTCGTCAAGAGGTTATCTTGGTACCCAGTATATGGGTAACAGTCCACGGGGCTTTCTCAAACAGCAGCCGAAACTTGCTCCCACGGTATCGAAATTTCAGGAGCATACTGTCTCCCACTCTGAAGGTCGATGGCCGCACTCGGCGACACCGCCTGGCACGGGCATTGGATTGTTGACGTTTGTCAAGGACCCTTGGGTCATTTAGAGGAGCTGAGGTCCACTTTGGGTGAGGCGGGATGGCGTCTTGCACCACTAAACCCATTACGAGGTGTCCTGGGGCTTCTACCGTGGTGAGTGAGGCGTGTGGTGATAGTCTCTCAGAAAGGAATAGCTGGCCCAGTCATAGGGCTGTAGAGTGGCATGAGCAATGCATGCGACCTTGTTCAGTGTTCTCAAAAAGCTCTCTGCTTCCCTGTTGGCTTGGGGCCACCTCGGGGTGGTTTGTCGGTGGGTGATGTTCCAGGATTTTAGATATTCTGCCATTTCGTGACTCTGAAACGGTGAGCCATTGTCAGTGCACAATTCTTTGAGCAGACCATGTGTGGCCATTATCTTTTCTAGCTTTTGTGCACAGCTGGCTCCTGGTCTTGACCATCCCTTGATGTCTGGCGTGAACGAGCTGAATCACGTGGTCATTGAGGCTGGCGGGGATGACCAGTCTGTGTCCTCGAAGCAGGCATCTGTCCGGGTCAGCTATTAGCTTGTGGCAAACATGGTACAGGCTTTCCATGATGCGTCGTGCCTCAGGGTCAATTTCTCTTTGAAGTGGTGCCACTGATTTGTTTTCACTGCTTCCAAAGCCTGTTGAGGCACTCATCACTGGCAGCGGCCTGTTGTACTTGGTCCGCCGAGCTCTGCCGAGGGCGGGATCGGTCAACCACATACCTGACTTACTCCTCTGTCTCTCGGGCTTCCTCTTCCTCACCAGGAGATGCGGCCCTAGGATGCCTGGACAGGTAGTCCACTGCATTGGTGGAACCAGGCTGGTACTCCACCTGACAATCATATTCTTGCAGCTGCAGCATCCATTTTTTGACTCTCAGGGACAGTTTGGAAGCGGTTTCCCAGAACAGGGGGATAAGAGGCTGGTGGTCGGTGGTGAACACAAATGGACGGCTATATACATACTGGTGGAAGTATTGGCACCCCAGTGGACAGCGATGGCTCCCTTCTCTATCTGGGAGGATCACTGCTCCTTATCGGTGAAGGATCAGTTTGCAAACGCCACCAGGGCCTATTCGCCTCCTGTTGGTCTATGCATCAGGACGGCCCCAAGTCCCTTTGGGCCGGCGTCCACAGTGATGGTGGTTTTTTTCTGGGGGTCATAGTACATGAGAGTTGTGTCAGCAGAGAAGGTCTCTTTGGCGCCTGAAACACCTTCTCCTGTATCTCGTTCAAGTGCCAGAGCATGGACGACTTTAGTAGTTCCCTGAGCGGCTGTGTCAATGTGATCATATCAGGGCTGAAACTGCCGCAGTACTTCACTATCCCCAGAAAACTGTAGACTTCCAACACTGTGTTGGGGGAGGCAGCTACTTTGATGGTGCGCACCTTTTCAGGATCAGGAGCAATTCCATCTGATGAGAAAGTGTATCCAAAGAAACTGATCCATTGGGTGAAGAACTCGCACTTTTCGTGGTGTAGAGTCAGCCAGGAGCCATTGATTCTCAGAGTCAACTATTGTGCTTGGGTACAGACTTGGCGTATATCAGAATGTCATCGCTGATGTTTATCACCCCTAGAAGGCCACCCAGAATCTCCCAGATGGTGTTCTGAAAGACTTCTGCAGCGCTGGAAATACCCAAGTTCAGCTGGCGATACCGCCAGAGGCCAACATGGGTCGAAAAGGTGGTTATGTGCCTCAATTTTTCCACTAAGGTAAGTTGGTGGTATCCAGATCGCTGGTCAACATTAGAGAACCAGCATGCCCCACCTAATTCTGCCAGCAGGTCATCTACGGTGGGGGTGAGATGTCATTCTCTTCTGATCGCCATGTTGGGCAACCACATGTCCACACAAATGCCTTTGCCTTCTAGTTTTTCCTCGCTCTCTCTCCACTTGAGGTCTTAGGTGGAATGCTATCCTCCTGTGTCTTAGCGCTACCGGTTCAACCGTCTGGTCAATATGGAGTGTTACTTCTTTCCCTTTGAGGCATCCGATACCTTGAAACACTTCGGGGAATTCGTCAACAATGTGAACCGCTTGACTTGGTGTACCCCAAAGGCGAAGGTCACGATCTTGAGGGCTTCAGCCGTTTTGCATCCCAGCATCCCATTGCCGCCTTCTGTGACGCAGACGACTAAGTTATAGGACTCGGTTCCAAGGGAAATGAGGGTGTGAAATTTCCCTTTTATGGCCAGCTGCCGGCTTTTTCCGTATGCGAAAACTTTGACTTGTGTTTTCAGGAGGTGCAGCGGTGGCTGGAGCTTCTGATAAGTTTCTCGGGATAGCAAGTGTTGGAGTTGCTTCTGGCAGCGTCTTGAATATGTGGTGTAACTCTTTATCTCCTAGGGGTAGGATCACTACCCGTTTTCATTCGACCCGATCTGCATGGTATCAAAGTAGAGCATCAAACTTTCCACCCACTCTCTCCATCTGGGCGCTTGTGCGGATGGGGTACCTTCCATAATGAAGGGATACACATGTTGGCTGTCTTTGGTTCTCCCTTCTGGTACGTGTGTTGCAGGGCGCAGTGTCAGGCCCCCAGCGGGTGCGATGCCTACTTTCCTTGGGCAGCTTAGAGCTAGACCTAGTATAGCCTCGGGGTCACCATTTGATGTCAGGTCACTGTATATGCTGGAGTGGTACTGGAGTGA
Organism: Pleurodeles waltl; assembly: GCF_031143425.1. Taxonomy (NCBI): domain Eukaryota; kingdom Metazoa; phylum Chordata; class Amphibia; order Caudata; family Salamandridae; genus Pleurodeles; species Pleurodeles waltl. The sequence goes on along the minus strand of NC_090440.1, from coordinate 165,559,891 downwards.
TGGTGTTGGCTTGGATTGCTTGAGGCTGGGGTATTTTGTGGCACTGTGCTGTGGTGTGGTGTGGTGAAGATTCGAGCCCTGCCAGAGGCTTTGCCATTCAGTGAGTGTATCGTGGGTGGGGGATGGAGTACTGGCTATTACCTACCCAATGACAGCAGAAGCAGGGACACAGGATTGCCCACTAGGTGCTTTGTGCAATCTTCTTTTGGTTCTCTGCAGTCTCTGCACGTCATAGGGTGTGAAGCGATTGCCACATGGAATGTCGAGGACGGGGAGGACTGGACAGACTGGCGCGGGAACTGCACCTGCTATGCGCGGAGCCCGTAGTCACTGCAGCGAGCGTCTAGGAGTTCGGAGTCGGGCGTTTGTAGTGAGGGGTTTGCCCACCCTCGCCGCCAGTTTGTAATGTTACTTGGGTGAGCACACGCACGCTGGATAGCGCCGGGCCTAGGCCCAATAAAATAACTCTGGGACACACATGCACTATTGTCTTACACTGGATCCCAAGGGAGAGTTACTAACCCCGTCCCTCTAGATTCAACGCCTTTTATTTAGTCATCATCAGGTGACCGCAGTACAAACCACGGGGGGTCTCGATCACAGGGGGAAAGAGACAGACGCCCCTGAAGGCCGAACAGAGAGCCATCTCCCCCTCATCCGCGCACTTATTAGGTCACAGGTGCAACATCACATTCCTCCCTTATTTCAGAACGAAATATGACTTTCAGCAGGAAAGTTTGGTCAACCTAATGAAAGCCATTAAAAAAGGAAATTTGTCAACAATGGTACGACGAGATCATATACAACCAAAATAAATTGCAGGTTTTTTTTTTTAAACTGAATCTTATAGTATTACTATGCCTTTCTCGATGACCCCAATTTGTGCTAGCATTTTGGAAACAGCTGCTTGCTATCTATTACCTGATGTATGTACTTTTTTTGCAATAAAATAAAAATATCTATCCCTCGTAATTCAAGTGTTTTTATTTTTTTCCATAAGGTTCACCCTATGCAGTCGGTATGAAGGATAAAGATGACAGTGCACCAGAAGCATATTATTCAACAGTGAAAGAAACACATGCACCTGAATACTCATTGCTAGAAGCAAGCAAAGTCACTGCTCCAAAACCTAAGGGAGAAATATCAACAGTTTATGCATTGGCACGGGTGTAAATGTAATTGCAGTTAAAAATCAATGTAAACTTTGTTTTAGATCACCTCAAAGGAGGTGATAATTATGTGCATTGTACTCAAGGCCGTTGGAACTGTGTCGCAATTTAAACCCAAATTAAGTGACTTACATGATTAAATTATATGGCAAAGTAAAGTCAAATTTTGCAGTAGGACACGTCAAATTCTGAAGCACGTTATGAGACATTATTAGCTGGCTGGTTTAACATATTAATACAAACTGAGGCAAAAGAAATCAAAATGCTATAGAATTTCGACAGATCAGATTCAGAAATATCGCTCATCATCTACAATGATTTTGTAGGGGCAGAAAGTACATTTTGTCATAGCTGTCTTTTACACTTTTGCACATTATGTATGAGATAAAGTAGCCGTGACTGTACATTATAAGTATATTTCCAAATCTCTGAGTTCTTTGAAAACTCAAAGGAATTATACCAAAGGCAATGGTCCATTATAAAGTCACGAAACTCTGAGGTGACTGGTGATATGCTTATAATATTCATTCTTAATAATTCATCTTGCAATGGCCTAAAACCCCTTTTAAACTTTGACATACTATTCGTTCTTAAAAATATACTATGGTTGTAAGTACGTGACGTAAGTATAACATTTGTACTGTGAGAACAAACATTTCAGTATGCGGTGTCAGCTTGGTTGCAAAATATAGCCTCATGGCTCACCATAGTGGGCTACACTGGCCATTAAATGGCCACTGAAATGGTTAGAAGACCATTAGAACATTCCATCCCATTAGCTTTAGTGCGTTTCATAGCTTTTTTTCTGTGTGTGCTCAGCAGTCACTTCCATGTGCAGAGCCACAGCACTATCTACAAAGATGAATTATACAGGGCGGAGTTAGCCCTTGATTCTCTCTTGGTTCTGCCAAACTGTGTTTTTTCATCTGGCAGAGGAGGGAGACGCAGGCGGATGAAGAGAGTCCCCCCCACCTTCCCCTGCTCCAGAGCCTCTGCTTCGCTGTCATTCCCCTGCAAGGTTCAGCTACCCTAAAGCAGGTCAGAATGAGAGTCAGAGGCTGTAAATTAGGGCATTGCCATGGTGACAGCAATAGGGCAATACAAATATTCATGGTCTGCTGCTGCTCCATTGTCTTCTATGAAGATGCCAATATTCCATTATTCGAAAACTATTTTAAACAGCGTAATTCTCATTTTTCAAAAGCAACGCGTTTAGAATTTGTAGTAGCAGACAGATTCCTGCTACCTTATAATGACCCCTATACCTTCAATATATAAACATACTGCCATAAATGCCTTGCTATCTGCGAATGTTCGGTTTTCCATGACACCATTTTCGGATGAAAAGCTGAAAATATATTATCGCTTTAATTGTTTAGGCTGAAATTGTGATCCACTTTTCAGGCTGTCCAACAGGAGCAATTGTAGCATCATTAACTAAAATGTAATAGTGTATTACATTTACTAATGATGCCTAGTCATGGCACATAGAGTGTAATAAGAATATTAGAGATGTTTTATAAGTTTATTAAATGTTTGATCTGTATGTTATATGCTTATTATATACCCATCTTACCAGGAGGCACTTTAAACTACAAGACATTAGACTTTAAAGAAAGAGAAGTGTGGAGTTCAGATAAACTCCGAATGCCCTACTGAAGTAAATATTGCTTTGAGAATTCTATTTGTGAATTAACTGCTATTTTGAAAACAGCACCTGTTTGTAAATATGAATTATCTTTAATTGTGGAACAAATGATTGTCATGAACAAGGAACAATTATTCTTTGCATCCTGTTTGAATTACAAATAGGTATTGTTGGGGGCATGGCCAAGATCAATCAATCAATCAGGATTTATAAAGCGCGGCTAATCACCCAATAGGGTATCCAAGCACGTGCAGGTCCTGGAGGCTTATTCGAACAGCTGGTCTTGAGGGCCATTCGGAATTTTGGAAGTGAGGTGATGATCCGCATGGGCCGACTCCTCCACTTCTGCTTCAGTAGATGCAGGGAGTATGGGCAAGTGAAAGAGAGGCAGAGCATAGTCTTCTCAACGGTTGGTGGAAGTTCAGGCGGTGGTTCATGTACGCAGGTCCTTCGTTGTGTGGAGCCTTGTGTGCATAGGTCAGCAGCTTGAATTGGCATCTCTTCTATATGGGGAGCCAGTGGAGTTGGCTGAGGTAGGGTATGATGTGGGCTCATCAGGGAAGGCTGAGGAAGAGTCTGGCTGCGGTGTTCTGTATGATCTGAAGTCTCTGTAGGAGGTGTGCTGTACTTCCTACATAGAGGACGTAGCTGTAGTCCAGTTGGCTGGTGATGAGGGCCTGTGTCTCGTCATGTGTGTAGGGGTAGCCACTAGAAGACCTTAAATAGCATGCACAAAGTGAAGAAGCAGGGGGAGGAGATGGAGTTGATCTGCGATTTTAAGGTGAGCTTGTTGTCAATGATGATTCTGAGGTTTCTGGCATGGTCAGAGGGAGTGGGTGCGGGTCCTAGGTCTGATGGCCACCTGAAGCCATTCCATGTGTTGCTGTTATTGCCAAAGATAAGTAATTCCGTCTGTCTGTGTTCAGTTGTAGACAGCTGTCCTTCATTCAGTCAGCGACGCTTGTCATACTTCTGTGGAAGTTGGTTTGTGTGGTGGAGGGGTCGTCGGTGAGTGAGAGGATGAGTTGGGTGCCGTCTGCTTCGGAAATTATGTTGCGACCATGGAATCTGACGATGTTGGCAAGTGGGGTCATATACGTGTTGAAAAGCGTGGGGCCAAGGAATGAGCCCTGGGGGAAACTGCAGGTGATCTCATTGGGTTCAGAGGTGAAAGGTGGGAGGTGAATCCTCTGGGTTCTTCCAGTGAGGAAGGAGGGGATCTATCTGAGCACATCCCCTTGGATGCCGATGCAATGGAGTCTTTCGATCAGCATGTGGTGGGATACGGTGTTGAAGGCTGCTGAAAAGTCGAGGAGGGTAAAAGCTGCTGTTTTTCCTCAGTGGAGGAGGGTTCGGATGTCATTGAGGAGGGTAAAAGCTGCTGTTTTTCCTCAGTGAAGGAGGGTTTGGATGTCATCAGTGGCTGCGATCATGGCAGTTTCGGTGCTGTGATTGCTGTGGAAGCCAGATTGGGAGGCGTTGAGTAGCTGATTCTGCTCCAGGTGTGCCATTAGTTGCTTGTTGATGATCTTTTCCAGTACCTTCGCTGGGTATGGGTGCAAGGAAATAGGCTGGTAGTTTTTTAGTTCGCTGGGGTTGGTGGAGGGTTTTTTGAGTAGTGGTCGGACTTTGGCATGTTTCCAGGCATCAGGAAATGTTGCGGTGGTGATAGAGGTGTTGAGCAGGGTGGTGAGTTCCTGGCCGATCCTTTGGTTTCCATGGTTGAAGATGTGGTGCAGGCATGGGTCTGTGGGAGCTCCTGAGTGGATGGATTTCATTGTGGATGTGATATCCTGGGTGGAGAATATATTCCAGGTGGTCAGTGTGTGGTTTGTGTCGGTTACAGTGGTGGGATATCTGTCAAGAAAGTCCGTAGGTATGAGTTGGGGTTTGAAGTTTCTGTATAGTGTTGCAATCTTGTTGTGGAGGAAGTGGGCAAGGTTGTCGCACAGCTCCTGTGAGGGTGTGATGTTGTTTTCGCTGGCAGGCGGGTTAGAGAATTCCTCAGTGATACTGAAAAGTTCCTTGGTGTTGTTGGCGCTGGTTTCGATGCATGCGGCAACAACTGTCTTCTTTGTTGCCCTCAGCAAGTGGTGGTAGAGGGTGAGGGAGGTCTTGAAGGCTGCTTTGTCGGAGGTATCCTTGCTGGTGCGCCATCTCCTTTCCAGCTGTTTGCTGTCTCGTTTCACTGTTCTGAGTTTTTGAGTGTACCAGCTGGCGTTTTTAGAGGATTTTCTCTGGTTGTTGCTCTTGATGGAGGTGATGCTCTTGGTGCAATTGGTGATCCAAGCATTGAAGTTTTTCACTCCCTGATAGAGGTTGGTAGTGGTAGCAGGGTTGGAGGTGCTGAGGGCATCTGCCCAGCTGGTCTTGTTTTGTCCCTCCTCCACTAGGGGGTGCTGGTCAACTTGGGGCTAGAGGTGTTGGGGGATGAAGATGATGAAGTGGATGATGGAGTAATTGTTCCATGTGAGTTCTGTGACAAGGCTGTATTTGACGCAGTTGCTTGAGGTGAAAATGGGGTGCAGCGTGTGTCCTGCAGCATGCGTAGGGTTGTAGATGATCTAGGTTAATCTGAGGTTGCTCATACGGTCAAGGAGGTGTGCAGTGTTGCTGTCAATAGGAGTCACCAATGTGGAAATGTAGGTCACAGAGAAAGATGCAGTCCTTGGAGTGTAAGGCTAGGGGCACAATGAAGTCTGTGATGGTGTTGCAGAAGCTGGAGCGCAGGCTTGCGGGTCTGTATGCGAGGGTACCTCTGATGGTTGTTTTATTATCCGTGTGGAGCTTGAAGTTGAGATGTTCCATAGGGTTGGTGGTATTGTCAGTGGTGGTGGTGCACTGTATGGTCTCTTTGTGGATGATAGCTGTTCCTCCTCCCAGCTTGTTGGTGTGGTCCTTGTGAGTGATTTTATATATGTCGGGGATCACTGTGACAATGTCTGGGGGGGGTATGTGGAGTTGAGCAAGGTCTCAGTGAGGAAGACGATGTTGGGTGCGAGGGTGGAGATGAGGTACCATAGTTCGGTGAAATGCTTGCATAGTGAGCGTGTCTTGAGAAGGGCACATGCAAGTTGGTGTTTTTGTTCAGGTGGTGTTTGTTGTGTGTTCGGAGTGGGACTGGTCGGTGGGCTGGTGTGTGTGCTGTGGTAGGTGAAGCGGCAGTGGGTGCAAGTGAAAGATCCTAACTTGGAGCGTGGGTCTGCACAGTAGCAATGTTTGTTACTGCATCTGGGGTTGAGGGTGTAGAGCTCAGCGATTGTGTATCTTCGGGAGGAAGAAGGACCAGCGGTCATGGCGCTAGGCATGGTCCAAGCGCGGACGGTAGCAGAGGAGCTTGCCTGTGGCGTGCCAGCAGCACGCCCGCAGCCTGCATCCGCTGCACCGTCATCCTGCAGTCTGCCTTAAGTAGGTCCTGGGGTGGGCGGGGCTTCTGTTGGTGGGAAGAACGGGGAGTGGGAAAACCTGGTCAGAAAAACCCCAGCGGGAAAACCCAGGCATCTGCGGTGTCACTGGGTCAGTCTGGAACAAGCAGCAACTGGAAGCCAGAGGCAAGTGGCAGCTAGGTGTCCAGGTGCCTACTGATGTGGTCGAGCTGCGGCCTGCATTAAGTAGGTCCTGAGGTGGGTGGGGTTATTGCTGGCAGGAAGCACGTGAGTGGAAAAACCCCAGCGGGAAAATCCAGGCACCTGTGGTGTCACTGGATCAGTCTGGAACAAGCAGGAACTGGAAGCCATAGGCAAGTGGCAGGCTAGGTGTCCAGCTGCCTCTTGATGGGGTGCGGCAACCTGATGGGATGCAGAGTAAAGTAGCTCTGATAGACAAGCCAGCTTGACACCATCCTGATTGCTCTCAACCCCGCAGTTGGAGTGCTGCTACACACTATGGATGCTGCCGGTGAGGGGGGGAGGGAGTGGGCAACCAAGAGTGTTTTCAGCAAGGTGCAGGCTGAGAAGAGACTGCGGCCTGCATGCTACTGAAGCTGTAGCCTCTCGCGCCATCCTCCCCCTACCAGACTGATGCCTACAGAAGAGTACTAGTGTTCTGTTCTCACTGCATCTCAGCGGCTGCACTGAACATCCCTGGGCCACCTACATTGCCCATTGATTTGATTACGAGGGCTCCTGCTGGGGACAAGATGGCTGAGGACCTTAGCCCAGAGCACTGGTCCTGCAACAGACACTCCACCTGCCACAACAGAGCGGAGCTGGCTGGTTGCTGCACTGCGTCTTCCACCACTCCCTCATGAATTGAAGCTCAGCTGGGGGAGATGACAGCCAGTGTATCTTTTCCCAAAATAGAAAGTGGGGCCCACTAAAAAGACCTGTGGGTGCCTCCCACCCCTGCTGGTAGATCAATTGGGGCCGTGCTGAGGGGGATGAGATGCCTTAAGTACCAAACTCATTGGGCTCTGCATACAGGCTTGAATCCGTCCCCGCTGAGACTAGTAAACCGTGTTGGAACAACAGACCCAGCTAACATTGCTCGTCACAGCCTGGGCTCTCGGTATATACCTCTGAACTACCTTTGAGACAAGCAGGGCTTGTGCAAAGACCGTCCTGCTCCTGAGCATCATTGGAATAGGGTCTTCTGCCCGAAGACAAAGAGGTGGCCGGGGTGGACACTGGTTCGGGTGAACACCACCAAGCGGCAGTGCTTCACCCATGGGGCAGCGGCTGGCATACTAGACCGGTTGGCACTCAAGGCCCAACGAGCTTCGCCCCAGCCTCTACGTAGTCGTAAACTGTTAGACCATTGTTGCAAAATGATAATAGAATATGTTTAATACAATTATTTATTTATTTTTTTAAATTAAAAAGCACAGTAGCTCAGAATGCATCGAAACATGTAGAACAATTGTAATGTTTCTATCATTAATAAAAAAAAAAACAATTTGCCATAAACAGAAGTTGCCATCTCATTTCTGCTTGTCATTGTATGGCTGGAAAAACAGAGCACTAGAAAAAAAGGACACACTTTGTTTTTGTTCATTTACAAGCTGCTTTAATTATCCTCAGTGACATCACCTGCCTTTCCCTGGCTGCTGGCTCTGAAAGCAAGTATTCTGACACCAGAACGCAACTGTAACAAGTAATTACAGTTGAATGCCTACATCATTTCTTAATAATGGGGAACTGGGTGTGTCACAAGTCACCAATTATAAAGGGATCGGAGATAGATTTTTATACAGGAATTGCAAAATCCCATGTGTTATATTTTTATTATTTCATTTCTGTTTCACTAAAAGGCGCAACTTCATAAAGAGATGCAACAAGTGTGCAGAGTGCATCTGAACTCTGAGCGCCTTGCTGGAGTACCTGTTGCATTGAGAATCCTGCTTGTAAATTAATTGCACTTTTGAAAGCAGTGTATTTGTAATTTCGACTGATTTACCTTTCAAGCTGAGGGCTGACTCTGACAGGAACCACTGTGACATCACAACGAAACCTAATTATATTTGAGAAGTGATGTCATTTGTTATTACAGATGACTAACCATTGCACAACTACATTGTAATGATATAATTAGTAGAGGCCTCTGGGTATATTATATATGTAATATATACCTGTCTCACTTTACTGTACTGCAGAGGTCTCCACCCTTTTCTGTGGTGAGATCTACTTTTGATCAGTGACAATCGTTGTGAGCTACTGACATTCAAGCTGCTCGTATAGTGGTTCCAGACTCCCGAACACCAAGCATCACTGACTTTAAGCCTAAGGTTTATGGAGCCAGATACTACGGTTTGAACAAAATACTTTGGCTACGGGCACTATGACAGGACTGCCATGTGCGTCAGTAAGAATGTGGTCTTTGGAGATGTATGAACGTGTGTGTATGAATGGGATATATGTGTATGAGTGAATGAGAGCCTGTTTCATATGTACTTGTGCCACAGGACATACCTTTTGCCATATGTGTCACCGTGACATGCATAAAACATACAACACTTTTTTTAGATGGGAATTAAAGTGCAGAAAAATCTTCTACAAAAAAGTTCATAATATGGAACATTTTACTGCACTTTAAATTTCTCCCACTTAAGAAATGGCTGTATTTTTGAGTAATAGATATGTGTTTTGAGTAATAGCCACTGGGAGCAAAATGCCTGCTGTATGTAAATGTGACAGTTTGAAATGGGACAAAAATTAACTGAAGAGTTAACTTTATATTTATCTGGATCCATAAAACTCATCATTTAAGTTTTCTCCCATTTCAATTTCACATTTACAAACAGCAGGCAACGTCCATCCAGTGCTCTGTAGACACTGTTCCATATTCGAAAACAGAGAAATACAGTAATTTGTGGAATTTAAATGGAAAATACATTCTTCATAAAAGAGTAAGACAAAATTGGCTTAATTGAAAGTGAACAAAAACATTATCAGGCGTTGCTATCTACAGCATGATGATGATAATGTAAAATAAGCACAGCCTCCCCTTAACTTTAAAAAGAAAATGTGACCCTCTGCTTATTTAAAAATGAACTCAAAGCTGTGAGCTACTCTGAAGGTGTCTCTGAGCTACTGGTAGCTTACGAAGGATAGACTATCAAAGAGAGAGGCAACAAGTGTGGGGTGCATCTAAACTTTGAGTGCCTACCTGAAGAAACTGTTGCTTTGAGACTCGTACCTGAGAATTAAATGGTATTTTGAGAACAGTATGTGAAGTAACTATGAATTTACATTAATTGCAAACAAATGATTTTCATGACAAAGGAGCAATTATTCTTTGTATTTTGTTTGAATTACATTTAAGTGTGGAAAGCTTTTTATACTTACTGCAGACAAAAAGCCTTCCCCATTAGATCAAATATCGATATTAGAATTATCTTGACAAAATTATCAGTTCTCTAATGCCTCAATACAGCAATCATCATCTAAAATGTGACCATTTACTTTTCTACAAACTCTCTGGAATTGTGTAGCACTCAGTCCACAGCCTTCTTGATAGCATTTCATCCTTTAGAACGTGAAACATTTATGTTGCTGAAATCTGTAAATCATGCAGCAAATGGTGGATTATGTGCAGCAAATCCAAATTTGTATGGAAAACCATTGTGGCAGGAGTAGCCCCGATTATACGTTTTGCCACATTATCAGTAGTAAACAGATACAAACAAAGTTCATAAAACTTTATTTGATGCTATCCTTTCATCGTGTCACTTTTCACCAACAAGCACTAGGTATAAACGGTGGCTTTCCTATAAAGTTCTCCTCAATAACAGCCGTTGGTTATTAAGGCTCGCTGGTTAGAAAAAATGTTTTTTATGATGGCGCCACTCAGACTTATTTCAAATTTTTATAGGATGCAATATTTATTCATTGAGTTTTACTCTGGGTTCCTCGGGTTTTCACTATCTTGTATTATTGACTTCCAAAAAATAGAGGACTGGGTGAAGCTTGCACTGTAGAGCCTGTCCAAACTGATGCATCTGAGGCAGGAAGGGAACCACTGGGAATGAGTTACTATGTGCATCTTCCCCACATCCAGACGTTTTCTGAAGAAGGCACTTGCACCCAAAGTGGCAGTAGCTTAGACTAAGGCAAAAAACGTTATTCTTTGTTAAGTGGTACAAGACGTTCACTCCCCAGGATGTGACAGCCCCACTTTTCAGTATGCTGCAATCCCATGGCTGTGCCAGTAGCAGTCATGAGTGGAACACGAGGAAGAAGCTTCCCGTGTTCTGAATTACCATTTTGCATTTATCAGATTGGACTCCAGTTTCTAGAAGAAAACTTCTCATGTCAACATGTTTCTGCTCTTCAGAGAATAAGAGAACCTTATTCAACACTTATGGGCAATTAAGAATTGGCGTGGATCTTTCCCAATTGCTTTGCACCTTTAGTAAAACATACTAAAATAGCAACTAAAGTTTGTGGTTTTTTATTTTTTGGCTATTAAGATTTCTGTTTTCTATGAAAGGATCAGAATACGATGTAAGTGGCTTACCAGCATGAGAGCCAGAGAAGAAACTGACCTTGAGGTGGTACTGAGAGTTCAGGCTGATCTTAGAACTTTGCAATTTCCTGATTGCATCCAACTAAATGGATCTCTCTCAGGTTACCATCTTGCTAGTTCTCAGCAGGTGATGATGTACAAGCTGATTCAAATTCATCATTGCAATCAAATTATACATCTGAGCAGTCAAGCCCAACCTTTCTAGTCCAATAGCGTTATCCATAATATATAAGCAATGTGTCCCACTCAAAAGGTCACAATCTCAACCTCCTACTAACAACTAGTGGCAACCTCATCCGGTGCACACAACCCATTCCAACCCCTTGGTCAAGCCACTCAGGTAGCCCCTTCTCCATACAGCCGCCAACACCAAACCACTCAATCCCTTCAACCTCACTCATCTCCACATAGGCCAGAAAAAAAGGTTCCACCCAATCAATTTCCCCTTTCATACTCAAGTACAACCTAATTCTCACAGCAGATCTGCTACTGACCTGTGGGCCATGTGGACGACTTACAAATCCTCATCACCTTTTCCTGGACACAGTTGCTTCTCAGAAGAAAATGCAATTCTCTCCCAGGAAGAAGTATAAATTAATTACCCTTGAGATGTTTCAACTTCTACTGTCATAGAACAGGCACTGTGCTTGTCCTACTCACCCGCTGCCAAACTCACAAACCAAATTCATCAATAAAAAGGTTTGTCAAACCTCTAACACTATCAAAGAACTCTTCAGGATCTTTAACAAACTCTTCTTTCTATTGATGTCTGCCTTTAGTACTCTAGGCTCCAATGTGCTGTGCGAAATATTTGATATCGTCAAACTCATCCTCACCACAGTGACATTCTCTCCCATTCCTCTCTCCTGTTCCTTCAGTCATTATCATTAATCTACTGTATGAATTTAACTCATATCTCACTTGGAACTCCCAAATCTCAACTGTATTTTGTAAGTTTGCGCCGTTTTTGCGTCAAAAAGCAGCGCAAATGGGCCGCTAAAAAAGCATAAATATGGGCCTAAGCTCCTCCTCATCCAGCGGGACTCGAGTATTTTTTTTTATATTTTTGGATACTCAGAGTTCTGGGACTTAATCTGTGAATTAATGGCCCGAATATCTCTAAAATGTCACCTCTGAATGCCAAATTTAGGACAAGTTTTAATTGCTAATTCCTCAAAAACCTGTACTGATTTTTCACCAAACCAACCAAAGGCACCTCTGTAAGTAAAGTTCTATCTTCATGCCAAATTTAGTCTAATGCCGTTTAGCCATTTCTTTCTGTATTGAAAAGCAAACGCTCCTCTAGGAAAATATGATTTTTGAGACACTCCCTTTTTTGGCCCCCGTTTGCTGCTTCATGAAGCTACACAAAACTTTCAGTGAAGCACCTATTGTGAATTATATTTTCTGGCAAATTTCATGCAGATTCTTAGAATGGCACCACAGTTCTTAGCAATGGAAACGCTTACTTAATCACTGGAAAATACAAGAGAAAGTGATGCTTTTGTTAGATGTTCAAATGAAATAAGAACTAATTTTTAAAAAGCAAAAATACACTCACATTTTCCTGGTATGGTTTAATGGACTAAATATAAATTGCTTTCCTTCATGCACTACTTATAACATCACATATTTTATCACTCTTCACATATTAAATGGCATCACTGATGACATCTAAAATGACATAATTGATGATATCACTCATGACATCATCCAGTCATTGTGGAAGCGTTCCATAGGGCTTGTGAACTTGAAGTAATTTAACAAGTTACACCTGTGCTGGATTTTATATCACCAGTCAAATGATAATGGACATAACCTTTGACCACACACTGGATACATTGGATATCTGTTAAGCCACCCACATTTGGTGAATGTTACCCTCTGTGTACTTGTATTCACCTACCTAAAAACAAAATACCTTCATAGATTTGAATGGGTTGATCCCCTTTTTAAATATTGAAAACCCTCCAAAAGAGAGGTTGTACCCCATTCACTTTAACAGGGTCATCCTCTTAAAGACTTCACATGACCTGCAATTTTAACTCAAGAGGTTGGCAGGAGCAATGATATTTAAGGAATATGCTGCAAGAAATATGGACATTGGAGGACTGTGTGTCATGGTTGTTACTGCTCTTTGTTTACATGCAAAACAGAACAAATCATAAAGAAATACATTACATGTATGCCTTTGCCACTGAACAATACCTTCTATTAGGTACTATGGACAACCCTCTATAGTTTAATAAAATACACTACAGACATACCTGGGATGAGTACAAAGGCATACAGCCTTTTAGAGATGCTTACAACCCTAGTGTCAGTTAAACCACCTCTAAGTGGGTCACTCCTACATTGTACATTATTGAACAATCTACAGCTAAGTTTTGGAAATAAAATCCTTATCTTATAAAAGTCCTTGGTACATAGAGTTTGACTACAGAATTGTATTTCAAGTTTTTAACATGGGCACATTCCCAGGCATTCACTGATGGATAATCTATTGTTAACAAAAGCTTTGGCTTTTCACAAACACTTTTTGCAACATAATTTGGCTTTGAGCCACACTTACACTGAAACATGCCTCTGGAACCCAGGTGTGCTTGAATCCCAAACTTTACTAGTTTGTAAACAGTGCACCATATAACATTCAACATGCACAGCCACGCTTGCCTCCATGCTTATGCTATTTTCATTCTATGCATCTACACATATACACACAAATGTAATTGTAAGTATATTTATACAGTGTTTACTACCCCTGACAAAGCATCAAAGCACTATTCGGCGAGTAGCCTGCTACTCTGGAACCCAAAAGGATTAGTGGTGGATTAGTATAGGGAAATATGAGTACAGTATTAGTATGAGTTGATTTGAGCAGAGGATATGTGAGGTTGTTAGTAGGTTTGAATAGAATATTGGCGGGATAGAGGAGGGAAGTGTTAATTGGAAGTTTATAGTAATAGGATGAGGCTTGGGATGAGTAAAGGAGAGATGGAGGAGAGAAGTGTCTGTAGAAGGGGATTAGGGAGTTTACAAGAGCAATTTTTTTTTGTTATTTTTTTTTCTCTTGTACTGTAGGACTAAAGTAATAAATAAATAGATACGTAAACAATAACTCTATGCTGTATATGTTTATAGGGCCTTCAATAACAACGATGTATGGGCTTATGGAGTAATGTTAGTAGCAGTATCAAGGATGATGTCATTAAAGATGTTCAGAGATGTTATCAAAGATTCAATTTGAGATGTCATCCCTGTCATTTAACATGTCATGAGTGATGTAATATGTGAGGTCACAAGCAGTGCATGGCAGGGTTCAAGTAAGTTCATTAAACTCTAACTGGCAAAATTCACTGTTTTTTCAGTTTTAAACATTAGTTCTTATTTTATCACCTAACTTGAATGTTACCTTAACCTTTGATTTTTTTCAGGAAATTTCAAATTCAAAGTTGAGCATACACCCAGCCCCCTCACAAACTCCACCCCATCCCTCCACAGGCACCCAACCATATGATGAGCTCAGCCTTTGGCAAGGGTTGTGCGCAGGTTCTGGCCATAAGACAGTGGGTTAGTAGTTAGGAAGGTTGTGAGTCCTTCTCAAGTATTGCACTTGACTCTCTCAGTGTAGCGAGGAAGTCCAAGGCCTACTTAGGGGAGGAAGTGTGGGCGAGTGCTCCAGTCAGCAGGTACATCCGCAGGTACATAATGAAAAACACACATTAAATCATTTTCCAGCCATGGTTTTTACTTATAAACAGGAAAAGTACTTTCATAAGCACACACAACTTAATACAATGTATTAACTCAGAAATATGTAAAAGCAGGCAGGTGTAAATACCTACGGTGATGCCCTCCTAACAGTCCACTCTCCTAGATGCCCTGAACCATAGGACCATTATTGTTCCCACAATATAAGGGGGTGGAATTATAAAAAGGCAGACCTACTGGTTTGTCAGCGTGTCACAACAGTCATAAAAGCAGAAACATGCCACAGAAGACCAATGCAACTACTCTAAAACTGCTTACCACCAAGACATTCATTGGAACATATAACGATTCATATTTAAACTGGTGATAATCAATAAAACAATAATTAAAATGTACAAACTATTATTTTCAATTCTGTAAGTGTCAATAATGCATTACAATTTCAAAAATATAAACAGGAGTATTTCTTCCACTGTCAGCATGCTCAAAGAGCAGCTCTAGGGACCTCCAACAAGGATCCCCGCACTCCCAAACATCAGAGCAAAAGCCCAAGCTTGAAAACTCTTCTGGGGGTCACCAATTTAACCCCGGGGAGACTCATGGCAAATTTTTAAAAGAATGTAAATTAAAAAACAAACCTGTGAAAGTGGTTCCTGTGGTGGGCACTGCTGCACACGTGGGAGCTCCACCAACATCCTGATTAGCATTGGTAGTGATCCTGCCCCTCCCTGGGGCACCGTGAGAAAGCAATATGCAAATCATTAAGTGCCCCAGAGGATCCTGGGGGCACTCCTTTAGCCTCAGGATTAAATATTTTATTAGGGGCTTTGTGTCACTCATGCTTTTCTTTTTTCAACAAGGAAGCCATGGAAGTCAATTCACGGAAATGCGAGGGGCAGCAGAAGTAACATCACATGCCCTTTCACTCATACTCATACACACAAATTCACACTTAGATACACTCTCACATAAACACACTCACCTCCAAGCACGCACACAACATACATTTTAAAGCACTTTTTAAATCCCTCCGCTGCCATGGAAGGGAATATTCCAGCTAAATGTACTCCATTTTTATTACAATACATTAATAGTGAATAACATTATTATTCAATGTTAGTTTAACAAAACATTGACGGAAAACAAAGATATTGGAGCCTTAACTGACATCCATAAGGATGAGCTGCCGCAGTGTTTCAGTCACTGAATTTGCCACCTCTGACGCTAGGGGTCGCAAAGGCAGTGTCAATGGTAGCAAAGGGCAAGCCAGAGGTCGCAGCTGTGACCCCTGGTGATACCTAAATGACCCCCATGAAAACAGCTTCACAGTACAGGTTTTGTTGAGGCTGGGTGCCCCTGTTGCTCCAACTGGGCACTCTGTGTGTGCTTATTTCTGGAGCCGTGTGGGAAGGGCACTCTTGCGCAGCCCACCAACTCCCCACTTGACCTTACTGTGCACCATGTGCTGGAATGGGAGCCAGCACCGTTTTAGTTCCCACCTGCATCGATGCACATAGGCTGTGCTGTTGATGGGCTTCTTGCCCCCCCCAGAAACAGGTATAGGCAGCGGGGGAGGCACACCATATGTGCTCATTGAGTGCAGAAGCGCTCAACCTTCTGGCCCTGAGTACTGGGAGACCCGGAGACAAGCTGGTATAGGAGCCCGACTATGCGTACTCGTTTTTTTTTTTTTTTTTTTCTACTGTAGAGTACAGTGGCGAAGAGTGCATTGGCAATCAGTGTTCCTGAAAGAGTTTCCCCACTGGATTATTCTCATAATATAAAAATAACTTTTGACCTGTGTATACATTGTTATTATATCAAAGGGTATCTGTGTGATAATTCAACCTGCAATTTCACCAGTAGACAGTTATGCATATTCCCACAACAGGAGGAGCTGGAAAAGTGACAACTGGTTAAGCAAGGCTCAATGTGAAAATCCAAATGTTTAAGTAGAAATTCCAACACACAATAGGGTTGGCGTAGAGTTGAGTGATGGAGAGGGCAGTGGAGCAGAGTCAGGTTTCATCCGGCCATATTTATACTTTTTTAGCGCCGCATTTGCGTCGTTTTTTGACACAAAATCGGCGCAAACTTACAAAATACAATTGTATTTTGTAAGTTTGCGGCGATTTTGCGTCAAAAAACGACGCAAGCGCAGCGCTAAAAAAGTATAAATATGGGCCATAGAGTGCAGCATAGACCTGAGTGGCATAGAGTGCAGTGTTTTAGAGTGCTGCAGAGTAAAGTATAGTGCCATAGAGTGAAGTGCCATAGAGTGGAATGGTGCAGAGTAGAGTGGCAAAGAGTTCAGTGGTGTAGAGTGGCATAGAGTACAGTGATGTAGAGTAGAATGCAGTGGCGTAGAGTGTAGTTGTGTAGAGTGCAGTGGTTACAAGTGCAGTGGTTAAGAGTGCAGTGGCGTAAAGTGCAGTGGTGAGGGGTGGAGTAGCGCAGAGAAGATTGTTTCAGAGTGAAGTGGAGTATTGTTTTTCTAAATATTTCTTATACAATATACATTGAGGGCATTTTAGTCAGTGGTCTTCATCCATTGGTCGATTAAATTGTCATTCACATTTTGCTTTCCCCTACCAAAGCATTCCCATGGAGCACTGGGTCTACCCACATCGTGCACAACTGCCTACAAATAGCGCCATGGTTGGTGGGCCAACATGTCCTTTCGTTTTTATACATGTTTTTGTTATAACATTTCTTTAGGGTCGAGCCTGCGTTGCATGCGCTCGCGCATGCGTATTGCAGCGAGACGCTTTAGTTATTAGAAAAGGGCTCGGAGCCCTGTTGACGTCAAGTCAGTGTGTTTGATTGGTTCGTGGGCTTGCCTAGTAAAATCTGCTTGCTTTCATTAGTGGAAGGCATGCACACGTCATGCCTTTTCCGGTGGTTAGCCCTCCTCCATCACAGCGACCAAGTACAGAAAACATGCGAGGCTCGCTGTTTTCTGTCAGATCGTGGACTACTTTTTCTCTATTTTCCTAACGCGATTTCGCTTAGCAGAAGTCGAGCGCTTACAAAGTTAATTTCACTTTTTTACCTACATAAAAGCACTTTTGCCGATAGATGAAAAGTCGGGTTAGGAGTTTACAACGCGATCAGCTCTAACATGAGCAAACGCGAGACCCGTTGCATTGTAAATGCTTGTTTTACTGTTGCCACGGTCTGCAATGGCCTGGCACTACACAGACAGGTCATCTGTCCCCCCCCCTTCCAGCTGCATTGTGTCTCAGTACAATTCCCACTCTCTGCTCTCTTTCCTGTAGAGCAGCTTCTGAATTTAGTAAAAGGTGCGCTGAGAAAAAGAAAAGATGCTGCAGGAACCAAAGACCAACCAAGAAGCAGGAGGGAAGTCAGCGCACTCCTCTTAATCACTTTTAGGTTTTGCAGCCGTGAATGTGAGATAAAGACAAAAAAGACAGACCTGGATCTATAAACTCCGTTTTATTTTAATCAAATGATGTATCTCTAATATTCACTTCTGATTAGGAGTTAAATTAGACGTGTTCCAGGGAGAACATAGCTCGAATTACAAAGGTATATCCGACGTGCAGTATCTGCAGCTAATTTGTGAAACCAGAAGAGGGCTGCTGATGTTCTAGTTACTTAACTTCCCTTGAATCCAAAAGTACCACGCCACACTCCTTTACGCATTTTGTTTAATACAGAGATTGAATCAGGAAACCATTACAAAAAAAGATTTAATCGGGCAACGAGTTTATAGCTTTGGAAAAATTAGACAGGGCTTCCCTTTCATAAAATACAATTCAAAGTTACCTAGTCACTAGGTAAATACATGCATGTATATTTCCTACTGCATCTTAGTGTAACTTTTTTGCTCTTCACCATTTTCTAACGTACAGTTACCCCTGTTTGTAGACTTACATGTCCTCTCCTGCTCAAATCAGGATTTAGGAGTGTACGGTTACCAATAGTCATTTTGCATAAGTACGTTGCAAAAATCTCACTCAGGAAAAAAGAGAAAATTATTAAACATTATTGTGAAAGAAAACTGAAAAATATATTTATGTAAAATATGTAATAAGTTAATATGAACTATTTAGACCCAATAAAATAAAAAGTTACAGCACATGAATGCATCAAATACATAATTAATGAATTAAAATATATGAGTTTAACTTTTAAATAATAATTGTTAAACTATAATTTTAAAATATACAACTTTCACTGACATTTTCATTGTTTTAATATGTAGAAAAGTTTAATTATGAGGTTTAGTTTAAATTATCTGTAATTTTAAATAAACATTTAAAAGTTTCGTTTTTAATTTAAGTTTGTCATGCATTAATAATTTTAAAGTAAAAATAATTATTTAAGAACTGCTGATAATTTTTGTACCATTTTATAGGTATATATACATAATATATTTCCACAAGCAACCCCAAAAACAGGGAGATTACAGCACTCACGTCAATGAAGATGCAGTATTTTAATTGCTAGCAGTTGTACAGCACTAATGTTTTTCAGCTGAAAACCAGCCTTGAGCACCGTCATCTCCAATCACCAATTTCGGCACCACCAGTGATCAGGCAGCAGGCTGGTAGGTGCTTCATTTGTATGTATGTGTATATATATATATATTTTTATATATATATATATATATATATATATATATATATATATATATATATATATATATATATATGTATATATATATATCCTAGTGGCGCCACTAGGTAGCCATAGTTAGGACCTAGTTTCTATAGAAAAAGTGCCGGTTGACGAATCTTCGATGCTCACGTCACCTGCCGTCTGGAAAGTTTCAGTGAGCCGTCAAGTGGGTGCCAAGAAGAAGGGGGGGCCCAAAACATGTTTTCTCCATGTTAATTTCCATAGGGATTTTGAACAGGAAAAGAGACCAAACCGGTGGACGGAATTACACCACATTTGTCAGAAAGGTAGCTCTTGGTACAGAAAGAGCCCTTTTTGTTATTTAGTGTAAGTCCATTCAGTAGTTTTTGAGATATTAAAGAAAATTCAAATGTGTGACTATAGGGCTGCAGATCCTCCCAGATCTTCCTCGGATTTGTGAGTCCACGCGCCGACAGCAATGTCATGATCAGCTGGCTGCAACCTGAGAAGAAAGTTGCGGCTGCCATTTTGTTCATCAGGACTCTGTAAATAAAGATATAAAGTGATAGAAAGGGTCAGTACCTGTGCCCTGACCCCATTGGATCAATAGAGGGGTCGGTGAGGGGCCCCTCATGGGCAAGAATTTGTACAAAAGCCTTTTTGTTAACCACATGAGGAGCCACGGAACCTCCCTATATATGAATATATATATATATACTGTATATGTGTGTATATATATATATATATATATATATATATACACACACGTTTAGGGGTGTATCAGGATAAGATAAATCGTGAATTGAATGTAGTGTTGGGGAGGGAGCAGCAGATGTTCCCAAAACTGGTCCTGTTGGGCACAATGGAGGAGTTAGAGGGCTCAAGAGCAGACCGTACGTTTATCGGTACCACCATACTGGTGGGCAAAAGAGATATTGTAGCCACCTGGAACTCCTCCACTGGCCTGTCCTTCCAGAAATGGCGGCACGGAGTTGATTGGTGTGCAAGCCAAGAAAAATCGGTCTATGAGGTGAGGGGCTGCCCCCATAAACATGCAAAGGTATGGGGGAAATGGTTGGGTCTTCTCCCATGAACTACTATGACTGGGTGCTCTGAACTGAATAATGTTACTGTTGAAGTGTCTTATTCTCAGTGTATACTGTCACTATGAGATTGATTCTAAGCTGGCTGTGCCAGGCCATACCTGTGCACTTTTCTGTCTTTCTTCCTTTCCTTTCTTTTCCTTTCCTTGCCCTTTCTTTTAATAAAAGCAATAAAAATCGTTTATAAAAAAACGTTTAGAACATGTATATAGAAGGTTTGAAAACATATACAATTTTCTTAAATAATTATTTTAGACGTTTATACTTCAAAATGCGCTAGTAACTAATAAACTTAGTTTAAAACCTGAGCAGTTCCCAGGGTTTAGGTGGAGAGCAGCTCCCTTATATGGAACACCACTAACACATACCACTGAACTCTAAAAAGCGCACACACACACACACATATATATGATTTAGTATATCTATATATGTTCTAATATATATATATATATATGCATATATGTATGGGTATATACTAATAACGTGAAAATAATTTAATTATTTTACCATTAGTTTCTATCGCTTGTTATTTTATTTTGCCGCCTCCATCATTTTGTATCTATGGGAATGTGTTTCATTACCAGTGGTTGGCCATGTGTGGTGCTTGATTTACCCAAAGGCTGGGCTGAAGCAACAGTGGTTCCTTATCAGGAGCAGCTCCCCTGCCTCTAGCTCAGGCCCCTGTGCATTTTTCAGCTTAGGAGTGTTCACTGAACAATTTGTTTTGTGATTTCTAGAACACTGCCAGTGCATAGGTCAGCCCTCCCTGCCTCATCTCTACGCTCCTGTTGAAAGGAGAAGGGAGCTACGGGGGCTGAGGCATAATCCAGCTACAGTGTGTTGTTTCACAATAAAAAAAACTCTGTAGCTGGATGTCTGAATTGTTCATGTCTGAGGAGCAAAGTTCAACTACAGTTCCCCTCACACAGGCACAATACATTTCATTTAGCAGACATACTGCTCATGCCACAGGCAGCACATCATATCAGCTAAAATGTGGCTGTCAGAGAGTACATCAGTACATTCCCTGGAGCCAAAGAAACGCCATACAAAGCCTCATGGGCAGGATCGCTAGCACTGCCCTAGCTTCTTTTGGGTCTAGGACTTCCAGTACTATCAAGAAGCTGGGAAGGAAATTAAGATGGGTCTTCCCCTTTTCAATCCTGCCCTTGCTGGCTCCTCGTTGGGATTCATGACATACTGGTTCCAATGACCAGCACCAGATTCCTGCATTGCTGCTGCCATGGAGTAGTCAGCTAAGTACACAAGGTAAGTTAAAAAAATATATGTCTCTATGCATGTGTATATGTGTTTGTGAGTGACTGGGAGTGAATTGGATTGAGTGTGTGTGTGTGTGTGTGTGTGTGTGTGTGTGTGTGTGTGTGTGTGTGTGTGTGTGTGTGTGTGTGTGTGTGTGTGTGTGTGTGTGTGTGTGTGTGTGTGTGTGTGTGTGTGTGTGTGTGTGTGTGTGTGTGTGTGTGTGTGTGTGTGTGTGTGTGTGTGTGTGTGTGTGTGTGTGTGTGTGTGTGTGTGTGTGTGTGTGTGTGTGTGTGTGTGTGTGTGTGTGTGTGTGTGTGTGTGTGTGTGTGTGTTTGAGAGCATCAATGAAAATCAAAGCGTGTGAAAATCTGAGTTTGACAGTGTGCATAAATAAGTGAAAGTGAGTACAAGGGAGTGAGTAAAGGATATGAGTGTGCTAAAAGGAGTGATTGATTAAATGTTGTGCGAGGGAGTGAAAGTGAGTCAGGAGTGTAGCTATCAATGGTGCAACAGGGTCCCAGAGTCGGTGACTGTCAACAGGTGTGTCAGTAAGTGAGAATGTGAACCACTGAGTAGGAGTGCATTTGTCTGTGAGTGGCAGAGTGGGAGTGAGTATGAGTGAGAATATGCAAGTGAGAGATTGTGAATTTGAGTGAGTATGGGGATTGAGACTAAGGCCCTCATTACCAGTCTGGCAGTCCCAGGACCGCCAGACTTAGGGTGGCGGTCTGACTGCAGCCAAATCGGTGGTCGGACTGCTTTGGCGGAAGTCAGACCGTCACATTATTGTGGTGGTTCGGCCATGGTCTGACTGCCAGCACCGCCAGTTTCCCTCCACTGGAGGGACTGGCGGTGCTGGTGGTCCTAATCCGCCAGGGCAGCGTTGCATGCAGCACCGCCCTGAGGATTATGACCCCCCTCTCCGCCAGCTTTTACATGGCGGTTGTACCGCCATGTAAATGTTGGCAGAGTCGGAGTGCAGGGGGCTCCCTGGACAGCCCCGTCGCGCTTTTTACTGTCTGCTTGGTAGACAGTGAAAAGCGCAACCAGTGCTGTTGCACCCTACGCACTGAAAAATTGTCGCCAGCTCCATTTATGAGCCAGGCTCAATGTTGCGTGCTATTTCCCACTAGGCCAGCAGGCAGAAACTCTGTTTCCATCTGCTGACCCAGCGGGAAACTCGTGATAGGGGCAGCAGGAAGGTCAGCGCACTGGCAGTGACCTGACCATGGGAGTTTCCACCCGTCAAAGTCATAAGGATGGCCTAAACATGAGAGGTAGTGAGTATTAATGAGGCTTTTTTTTTTTTTAAATGGGGCATAAACTCCTGGCCGGTATTACGCCTCACCACGTTCAAAGATCACCAGCCGCCACTGGCCTAAAGTACATTTGCAGCTGTTCTGACACACTTGGGCTATAATAACTTGAGAAGCAGAGTTTGTGAATAGCAGTGGTCTTACTTTTTGTGAGTGTGTGTTTGCATTACCATCCCCTCCCTAAACACCTCTTTAAATTTCCCCAAACTCCGCCCATTTACAAATAAGCATTCCCTATTTTCCAGCCACTCCCCATTGTCCTTCCCTCATTTACTGCTAAAATGTATGCCGAAGTGGGCAGAGATCTACCACCATCACTGGGGTTGCAGCATGATCGGACAAGATGGCAGCTGCTCCTTCTTAGAGATCTGCATTGATGATCACCAGAATCCTCAAACATTCACAGGCTGGGCCTACCAATGGGCCTAGAACATCCCAGTAATGTCAGCAGCATCCGGTGGGGACTCTTTTGAGCCGCTGGGTCATCAGATTGGCCCTGCAGGCTGCCCCTAATGACCAATGCTGCTGCCTGGCGGTCCAGACCTCGTTGCAGCAGTCTTGGGCCACATCCCTTGGGGAGCACTGCTTCAACACCTACATTAACACCGGGGGTCCCTGTAGTCTGAGGGACCTCGGTACAGACTTATGGAGGCAGGCTTGGGGAACGGCCGAGCAGTGGCAGTGGAGACTGTGCAGAAAGCCTGACAGTGGCACCCCACTATTCCTTTGGGGCCCCCTGAACAAACAGCGCTATCGGCCACTGGATGTCACTTGCTCACGTGAGTGTGTAGGCACTGGATTGGGCCCAGGAACTCCAGGACATCGCACACCAGCAGCATTGGGAATGGTGAGGACTCAGGGCAGATGGTGAGGCCTCGCTCCAAACCCCCTTTATCTGTCAGGGAAGGGCTGGAGATCTTGACACTGTCTGCCTACATCATTGCTATTCAAGTGAGTGACCAACCTCTGACAGCGCATCTTAGGGGCAGAAGAGGGGCTTCTCACCCCCACCTCCTGGGGACTGAGCGCCTGCCCATGAGACCCTGAGTGAGAGGGTGCCTCTGGGGAAAACAAAGCTGAATTTGCAGTCTGGCAGATGAATTTCTTCAGAACTCCACTGGTAACTAGTTCCTGCAACACAGAACTCTATGTGGACAATCATTTACAGGAGTAGAAAGGCAGAGGGGTGAACTTTGGCTGACAAGAAGTCTAATCCTGCTCTAACCTTGTACAACAAATACTAGGTTGCAGCTTTCAACTGAAACTGCAATACGCAATACGCCAGGCCTCTCTGAACTATCATACGTGGAAATCCATATATACCCCCTACCCCCTACGGACGCTGCAATCTGGCATTAAGTCCCTGATATATCCCATAATGGATACGTACATTCCTGCAGCAACATGTGCGGACTGAGCAACTGGGCTGAAGGGCCTCGCAACGGGGGAAGGCACCAGGGCCCGAGTGGCTGCATAGAAATCCTGCCGTCGGGGAGTGGGTCTGCCCTGGCTCCCCTATCATTTGACTCTGTCTTGGCACTGGAAAGGGACCAGTCTGGGGCCTTTCCTCCCTTCTGCCCCCAGACACACTAAGGGCCTTCCTTCGCTGACTGAGGTGTGCTCTTATGGACTTGCTGATGTCCCTGGCACAGGGGCCTCACCTGCGTTTTCCACAAACTTTCTCAGCTGCATTAGAGGCAGACCGCAACACTCTTTTCCACCCACCCTCAGGAGGCACTGGGATGGCGAATGGTGAGATTACCAGCTTGGCAGGGCCCCACACCCACTGAGGCTGCACTGAATATCTACCGATCGGCCTCACAGAGCACGCCGCACCACACCTCGGTGTGCCCTGCACAGTGCTCCTGCTAACTCTGGGACCATCAGATACGAACCTTCGTCTTTGCTCCCTTCTGCCCCAGATCCAGCAGGCATGGGCAGGCTACCATCTAATGTGCCTTCATCACTGCCACTGTCTGCTGTCCTGCCAACTGCAGTACCAGACACCCTCACTCCAGAGGGCACACAACGTACCGTACCCCCTGTGATTGACAAGATGAATGCTTTCCTAGCAGCAATAAAAGCTCCTGTGTTTCAATGGAGTCGAAGATAGGCTCCCTCATGGTTGAGATAGGGTTCCTTTGGGACAATCACCGCAAACTGGTGGACAAGGTGACCGAGGGTGAGAAGTCGTCGTGTTCCCTACAGCTGTGGACGAAGGAACACCAGCACTCCGTTCAGGATTTGCAGAGAAGAGTCTGTCTCCTTACAGAGCGGGCCAACAACACGGAGGCCCCCTCCAGAAGAAGTAACGTCTGAATCCTGGGGCTGCCTGAAGGTATTGAGGGCCATGATCCAATCTCGTTCCTGGTGAATAGGTTTTGGAATTTTGTTGACCCTACTGACCCCACCCCTGTCGAGACAGGCCACTCACCTGAAAAGCAGGATGTCTGCAGGGGCGATAGTATGCCCCCTGACCTCCTGGAACACCTCTCCGCACTTCCTAGTGGACACAGAAACCCCAGAAGGTGTCCCAAAAGGAAAGAGGGAGTGGAAGAGAAAGAGACAAAATATTGCCACGTCTTGCCGGTCCAGCCAGGCACCCTGTATCTTCGGGGGGGCAGGTCGTTATTGACAGAGTGATAGTCGAGTTAGTGCACTCAACTTCCTTGAAACTGAAACTCTCTTTCTAATATGGGTACGGAAGCGGTAGAAGAACACCGGGATGCTCCAGCACTTTTCTTGGATAATAATAACTGTTGGCACAATTACTAAGACTGCATTACCAATACCTCAAACTGAGTACCATAAAAATACGTACTGCGACATTAGGGCTGGCTTCACAGAGATTCACTGTTGCACACTACAATTAGAACTGTGGTTGCACTTATCATGCACAAGAAAGACAAACAAGGGCATTAATTATATCACGTATAACTTTCCTGCATGCATAGGGTTAAACTAAAAGGAACAAAAACAATGCAAGAAATACAAATGTCTACTCTGGGTTTAAACAGTTAGAGTGGCACAGTTTGGTTTGATTTCACTGTGTGTGTGCAACCCCCTTCAAAAACAAATTCCTCAAACCTGAAACACAAGCATGAATGACACAATTTAAATCCAAGAGTTGAGTTATGCTATTAGAAAAAGAAAAGTCACGTAAATGCTCTTTTAAAATTGCACTGTCGCTTTTTGTAGTACTTGAGCTCAAGCAGATTTCCTGAAGCACATTTAGGCAAGTAACTACAATAATAATGTAGAATGTTCAGAAATGCATTTGTCTCTTCAAGATAAGCACTCTGCCAAAATAGGAGGTCTGAAATACACCAGCTGTTCTAGGAAAGTGAGGCGCTCAAAAAACAAACTCCCAGGAGAATACTAGTCACTTAGCTGTCGTCTTTTCCAGAGTGCTGGAGGAATGCCTGGTGTCAGCTGGTACAGGAATGAAGAAAAGAATTGCCTCAAAGGTCCTGAATACGAGGATGACAGAAAGGGCTGGACTGCCAATCAGATGCTGAGATCAGGAAGCGAAACAAAGCCAAGCAAGGAATCAGGAAAGCAGTTGAGTTTCCACATGTGGATGAGTCACCACACCCAATTAGAAGCACATGTCTACACCTGCTCACATTAGCAAACAAGCCTTGGTAAAACAAGCATTGATAAAAACCAATTTTTTAACACAGCACATTATGTTTACTTAGAAAAATGAAGGTTTAACCAAGAACAGAGATATGATTTAACCCTAATCCCTGGGGATGCTGACAGGTAACGCAGGAGGCACCTTGGGGATTCCTGACAACCCCCTTCTATTCCTTGGAGAGAGCCCAACGGGCTCCGGCTGGACAGCCACCACCTGCCTCTCTGCCGTGTCCGATGCTCTCAAAACTCCTTCATTTCAAAGACAGGTACAACTGCTGCAAGCGGCCAGGGTGAAGGGGCCACTAAAAATTGAGTACAAGACTGTGACGCTCTTCCCAGACTATACCCAGGCTATGAAATAGCAGAGAGCCACCTATGTGCGGGTAAAGAAATGTCTACAACAACTGAACGTTCAATATTTTCGTCTGTTCCCAGCTCGCCTCAAGGTACTAGGAGATGGCACCTTGATTTTGTTTTTTGACTCTGGAGAAGCTTGGGGCTGGGCAGACAAATACTCCACTGTCGCTAGCGAAGACTCAAGGGTGGTGGCCCCTCGTCCACCTCATACCTAATGTAAGAGAGGAGATTGAGCATGGCAGTGTCCTTCTCCTACTGCCTACACACCCATGAAGGCGCCAGCCCTGGAGGAAATCAGTGCAGATAGACATCAGGCGCTTCAGGCTGCTATGTCAATTGGCGAGTAAGCGGAGACCACAGATAGGGAGGGAGGACCACACATCTTCATCATGGATGAAGATTCTGACTCCTCTCATGGTACCCCTTGCGACTCCCCTCCCCCCCCTGGTGACCCCGCAAACTGCAGATGGCCTGATATGACAGTCCCCACTCCAAACAGGGATTGCTGTTAGACCCTCACCCTCTGTGTGAGTTGCCCATGCTCCTCTCTCCCTGAAGAGGGTGGGGCACGGCCGGGCCTCTGGGACCCGATGCCCACCTCTCCCTCCACCCTCACCCATGTTCTACACAGGTTTATTCACACGCACTGCTGTGCTCAGCCTCCTCAAGATGTGCCTAAACTTGACGCCCATGCCAATACTGTTAAGGGCTACACCGCCACATCCCTTCCTTACTATTTGTTGACAACTTGTACTGCCCGGTTTGGGCATACTAGCATTTGCAGTAGGCTCCCACAAATGTTGATATCCCTGGTTGCCTCACCAGTGGTTACCCCTAACTTGTACCAGGGCCAGGTTTCTAAATACAGCTCACATCAGAGCCCTTCGAAGAAACAAAAGAAGCGGCTGCGACAAGACCCTCATGTGTGCGCTGGAGCTCTGTCTGGCTTTTCCTACTACACCCCGATGGCTACACAGGCACTCACTGGGTTCCTCACCCTCGATGTACTTGGCATGCATACGGCTCGGAAAACATAAGAAGTGTACTTCAACCTTAAGCGACATTGAGCTCACATAATTTTCCTGCAGGAGACTCACACTAAAGCACCAGAATTAAAACACCTACAAAATCGTTGGAGGGGGACGACACATGCCACACTACCTATTCAGCATACGCCCGGGGCACAATGGTTTAGGTTTGACCAGGGGAATCCTATCCAGGTCCTAAACACAACCATAGATAGGAAGGGCAGTATGTGCTCATGGAGGGCCAGTTGGATGGCTCTGGAGTCTTGCGGGGCAGCATTTACACCCCAAAT
The DNA here is from genome assembly GCF_031143425.1 of Pleurodeles waltl. Classification (NCBI taxonomy): domain Eukaryota; kingdom Metazoa; phylum Chordata; class Amphibia; order Caudata; family Salamandridae; genus Pleurodeles; species Pleurodeles waltl. Next base: position 165,531,803 of record NC_090440.1, on the reverse strand, counting down.
GTAGATCAAGGTTCTTTCTGGGATACACTCTCTGGGGTCCCTGGCATCAAAAACACATATCCCAGGGATTCTGGTGGGAGACTACAATTGCGTGTTGGACCTCCACCTGGACCACCTCTCCCTCACTCCCCACCACACACCCACTCAGATCAATTCAACAGTTGTGTCAAACACTGGGCGCCTGCATACTCCTGAAGGTCAAAACACCCAACAATCAGGTCTATTTGTTTTACTCTGCACCCCACTCTCTATACTCTCCTACTCTCCTCTGCTCCTAGGCCCTCCCAAGCGAGGTGCACCAGACGGACTACCTGGGCAGGGTGATCTTCGATCACGAGGCTCATGCAGTTGATAGGTGGTGGAGCACCCCTCATCCCCCAACACCAACATGGCGACTACCCAGGGACTGCCTGGAAGACCCAGTCTTCCAGAATTCGCAGGTGACCCATATATGCCAATATTTCACTGAAAATCATAACACTGCATCCACCAGAGGGATGAACTGGGATGCAAGGTCATGACGGGGGTGCTGTGCCTGAAAGATGTGGCAGGAGTGCGTCAAACCACGATAGAGTGATTGCAGTCATAGAGCGAATCCTCTCAGCCTTAGAAAGAGGAGCGGACAGGGAAGACACCAGAATACCAGCACTGACTGGAGCCAAAAAACAGCATGCCACCCTCTTGGAGCACATACGGTGTTTCAATTTCAATGCCTACACCGCCAAGATCCACCACGAGAGGAATAAGTCCGGCCACGTGCTAGCCTGGCTGATTCCTAGCAATAATCTCATTAGCCCTATACTAGAAATATCTGCTCCAGAAGGGGGCACCCTGCACGCTCAATCTGCTATTTTGGGAACCTTCCACGATTAGTACACCGCACTACACAGGACCCTCTTCTCCGGCACGGCAGATGCCTTCTTGGCTGGACTTCCTCTCTCCATCTTGGGGCTACAGCTTGAAAGAGCCTGGATACGTTCATCACGACTGCTGGCTCGGAACAAAAGCTCAGGCCTCGATGGCCTGCCTGTTGAGTACTATGCAGCCCCTGCCCTTAGCCTTGTGCCCCACCTAGTGGAGATGGTATAACAAGGCTCTGAACACCAGGGAACTACTGCCCTCCCTCTGCGAATTCCTCCTGGCCTTCCTGCACAAACCGGACAGGGACCCTAGCCTGTTGGCCTCCTATCAGCCAATAGCCATCCTCGGCACTGATTACAAAATACTTGGCAATGTTCTAGCAGTTAGGTATGCACTTGTCCTCCCTACACTTATACACCCTGACCAGAACGGCTTTGTGTCTGGTCAGAGTACCTCCCAAATTATCAGGTGTCTTTTCTATGTGCAGGACCAGGTCCCAGGTCGGTTCCTTCAGGCGGCGTACCTCATCCTTGACCCCGAGAAGGCATTCAACACACTGACGTGGAAGTATCTGTTCCGAGGGCTGACCCTTATGAGGGTAGGCAGCAGCCTCAAACAGTATACACAAAATTGCTTTACATGATGCCCACCTCCAGGGTGTGACCTGGGAGGCTCGTTTCACAGGCCTTTTCAGTAGGGAGAGGACCAGAAGGTTTGCCCCATGTTTCCTTCACGGTAGCGACGGAGCCACTCGCTGTTTGTCTCTGTCATGAGAATCACAAATGGGGCCTATATGCGGAGTCCGTATAAGCGGATGACTTACTGCTCTACCTCCATGACGTATGCTACAATCCCTCCCCCTGGCTGCCATGTTCTGTAAGCTCACGAATGTGGCGGGCCTCAGCGCCAACTGGGCTAAACCCTGTGTTTCCCCATTATGTTCTAAGGTCACCCCCCCCCCCGAGAGAGGTTTCAACAGGCGGGGTCACATTTAGTTGCGAGACACCATGGTCCGGTACCTCAGAATACACAACTACCACTCGACCGCTCATCTATGTGTGATGGGAACCTAGAATGGGCAAAGTCCTCTCTGCGACCCTGGATGCATTTCTGGAAGCAATTCCCGCTAACGGTAACGGGGAGAATAGCCTTATCAAAGGTGGTTGTCCTCCCCCAAATTTTGTATTATTTCACACATCTCCCCCTGCAGCCTCCCAGATCCTTCTTCCGTGGCCTGAACATCCTATTGGGATATCTACTCTGGGGGCGATCGTCGCCACTGCATAGCTTTGGCAAAGTTGCAGATACCGACAGGTATGGGAGGGCTGGATGCCCCTTCTTACGAGGCATACTATTTGGCGACTCAACTGCAGTGGCTTTCCCACTGGCTAGTGGGATGGAACTTAAGCGAGACAGGCCAGGGGTTGCATACTCTTACAGCAACCACAGCCAGAAGCCTTCTGTTTCCAAAACGCACACCTTCTTCCCAAGGTACGTCCACATAACCAAAGCTCGACATGCATGATCAGGGTACATTTCCTTAGGTGTCACATTACACCATACACCCCTATGCTCTTATTGCAAGGCCTCCCACCCCCCCTGGACATACACTGCATTAGACTTATGTCATTGGCATGAGCATTTCCTGGACATGATGTGGGGACCTTTACACTGAGGGACAGCTACTCACCTTTGACCAACACTTAGCTGACCACAACATACCCCCGGGCCAATACCTCATATATTGGCAGCTCGGAAGCTCTCTTCATGTTCTCTGGTCTGCAGTGGATGACAAGTTCCCAACCCATGCGGTCATTGAGGTGCTACTTCAGATGGGAACTGAGAAGCATCTCATCACCTCGCTATAGAGGGCGCTCAGGGAACACACTAGACCTTCAATCTTGACACTGCACTCAAAGGGATGGGACTATATTGGGAGGGTGCTGCATGACAAAAAGTAGGAACAGGCTTTGGAATTCCCTCAATCAGTCTCACAGAATGCATGTATGTATGTATGTATGTATGTAAATATATTTGTAAAGCGCATTCAGGCTCACAAAGAGCATTGAAGCGCTAACATAGGTAAAAACGTCACTACACTCATAAGGAAAACCCAACCCACAGAAGGACAAAAAAAAAGGATTAGTTAGGAAAGAGCCAAGTTTTAATCAACTTCCTAAACCGTAAATGTTTCAAAAGCATTACATTTTCTATCCTAAATCAGGTCTACTTACCTGACCAACTCAATCGCTACTTCCCTCATGCGCACCTATGCTGTCCCCAGTGCCATTCAGCATCCGCCGACCTAAGCCACATGTTCTGGTCCTGTCCATCTCTTTTCCACTACTGGTCTTAGAAACACGCGACCCTTCGCAATGTCACGGAGCACGGACTCATGAGAGGCCAGCACCTTGGGCATCTTCCAACTGCGGAAACAGATCAAAGTTCGGGCCCGTTTTGCCAGCTTGGTCCTCCTGTAGGCGAACAGGACTGTGACAGTGCACTGGAGAGTGCTGTCAGCACCAACAGTGGTGGCATGGCACGGGGGGAGAACTGCGGGGGGAAGGGCTGAGTGCGAGGCCCTCAGATATGAGGCAGCCGGTCGACTAAACAAAGTCCCCCTCCACCGCCTGGCACACACTATTGGATCAATTTTGCTAACTAGGCTCCTCTGCTGCCCCTCTCTCCTGCCTTGCTTCGTGACACAGTGGGCCCTCTACTCCCCTTCAGGGAGTCCCAAGTCACAGGATCCTGGTCTCATCCACAGCCCCCAGGAGATCTCCCACACACACACTGTGCAGTGCGAAATGGACACATGCCCTCTCCTCATGCCCTAGTGGATCATGTTTTCCCTCAACCATGCTATTCAGGCCGAGACTCCAGAAACTTCTCACGAGTCAGGCAGCTTACTGCTTCCCTTAGGCGCACAGATCCTACTCTTATATACCTGGCCCCAATACATTCTCTCCCCCATTCCTTAATAACGCAGTCACATAGGACACCCCTCCTGGATTTGCCCCATGCCAGGGGTATGTCAAACACATTGACGTTGCAGAGCCCACATGCTTTAAGTGCTTTTGATGAACCAGAGGGGTAGTCATGGAGTCAACACGAATTGACACCTACTTATTATATTGTACTATTGCTATGTCTTTGTGCTCTTGCTGACAATACTATAATGTACCCGAAACAATGTGACTGTGTTCGTTTCTCAAAAAAACTCAACAAAACAGTTTTTTTTAAAACAAAAATACTGCCACCATCCCCCTTACCATCACCATTACAGACCATTAAAACCTCCTTTAACACAAATATCACATTTACAACCACCATCATGGCAACTGGCATTACCATCATTAGAGCTATTGACTCCACCACCTTTGTTTGCACCAGCAGCATTAGCACCATCACAGTACTACCTCACCACTATTATCAGCATCACCACGATAATTAACACCTTCAACCACCATCTCCACCAGTACAGCACTATTACCACCACCTCTTTAACTACTACCACCACCATCACCACTACCGTTACAACCAGCATTAAAACAAGAACCACTTTCATCGAAACCTCCAATACCATCACCTTTGCCAGAACCATTACCACCTCCACTATCACCACCACCATTTCCACCATCGTCACAGTCACTGCTATCATTACTATCCTAACTGCGAGCACTATCACCACTATCATCCCCAACACTATAACCACTGTCACTGTCGCCACCCACACCACTATCACTTTTTGAGAGCAAAACCGTACACCAAAATGTACCTCTTTCAGTTCTTCCACAGTGAACTGGATTGAAGACAGTGCTAAGCCTCAATTTCATGAAGCAATGTGTCCTTGAACATTAAATTAGAAGAGTAACATAATTCATTAAGTAATAGACCACACTCAATATCTGAGTTGTAGACCAATAAAAGTTAAAGGGTGTTATTACAAAATTAAAATCTAAGTGATACAGAATAAATGCCATGAAGGCTCTCAATTGCAGGGATAAAGAGAGTAAGTAAAAATATTCTGAGTCCTAAGAGCAGCAAAATCAATAAGAAAACAGACAGCATCCCTAGTAGAACAGGAAAGTCTTCTGGCTCACCCTTAAAATCAAGGTTTTTTTAATACAATTCCTGCATAACAAATTAGTAATGCTGCAATTCCATTGTGGCGTGAGCAAAAGTATAATTTCTTTAGCACATCACAACACAGGAACAATAAACATATCACATAAGAACAATCCTAATTCTCCAATAATTATTTAACACCCTATAAGCCAATGGCATCCAGAGATGTTTAAAAAAATATGAAACATTTAACAGTAAAGCTTCCTGTGAGTGAATAAGCACAGTAAAACAACGTAAAGCATGGTTATAAGATACAATTTCATATCTGAACCATGGAAGAATCAAAATAAATAGAACAACATCGATAGTGGAAATAAACCATTATGACATAAGTTTAACTGTGCTCTGGAAAGCCTGTGGGAAGCAAATGTGTGCGGGGGGAAGCAGGAGTGAGTGACAAAGATGTTGTCCATCCTGTTTAAAATGGAGGTTTACACAGATAATAACTTCACCTCTCCACCTGTCACCTTCATACCTGATTTGATGAAAATCTGTTTGAAATGGAACTTACCCCAATATTCCTTTGGCTGTGAACTAACCTACCACCAGCAACTTCAACCAGATTGAAGGTTTTTTGGCCCTAATACTGCTGTCCTTGGGAGTTCCCCTAACCTAAGACATATATTTGAGTGCTTAGAGTTGCCCACATTGTGGCTTGGTTTATTATTTGTTTTGTGGGGTTTTAAGGGGAATTTCTAGGATCCAAAGGCATGTTGGGCTTAGCCAATGTAGGTGGTGGGAAGGGGAGGGGAGGGTTTTCGGTGGGATCCATCCTATACATATAGTACACCTTACACAAATGTATACTGCATTATTGCGACTCATTGTGAGAGCTCGTACTGTGAGGAAATACACACCAGGACACGCCTACCTACATTATACTTATACTCCAGGTCGATTATCACACTTAAATGCCTCCTATGAAATGACTGAGGGCTTAACAGCCTGCGTAAAGCTCTGCAGGTCTGGGCAGTCTTAGGAGACACAACATTGCAGTGGGCTGTTTCAAAAAAGCCATATCACACCACACTCTGCAAAGCAGCTCCGTGCAAAATGGTCCTTCCATATCTAGCTTTCATCTTTCTCTTCGTATGCAGGGGAGCAGCCATATTAATCAAGAAGGGGACAAAGTTCAAGCATACAGGAACAATATTGGACACAGAAGGCCAGTATCTCACAGTGCAGGGCACACTGGAGGGATACGACCTCAACTGGGTAAATGTCTATGGCTCAAACAAAGATGATCCCCTCTTCTTTCAGATCTTGTCAGTTCAGTGCTCAGTACTTTCCCAAGATCCTTACTTTGGGTTGGGGACTTTACCACTGTTCTGGATATAGATAAGTACACACCGCGGACTAAAAGGAAACCTATCCTGGCTGCGCCCACGTCTCTCAATTTGATTATAATGGAGCATGCACTGACAGATAGTTGGCAATCATGACATTATACAACACGAGAAGGCACATTTTTTTTATCCTCTGTACATGCTATTTGGCCCAGACTGGATTTTTGGCTGGTATCGTTAGTACAATCACCATAGGGGTACACCACCTTGCACGCACCCTCTCTGATCACGCACCGGTACTGTAATAGCTTAACATCTTGAAAAAATGCAACTGGCGCTCGAACTGTGCTTTGCCTCTGACACTTTAAAAGATGCTTCCTTGCATAATGAACTGCCTTAAGTAACCTTGGAATACTGTCAAATAAACCAGGGTTCGGTGCCAGAAGAAAGCACAGTGTTGGAGGCATTTAAGACAGTAATTAGGAGACATCACATCTCCAAAGGTCAAGAGGTGTTAAAATGGATTAAATCAGTCATTTGAGAGTACAACGTTAGTTCACCAGAATGCAACTGGCTCAGTTCGCTGAAACTAGGATGACAACGTCTGAGAAAGCCCCAGCCGGACGTAAAATCAAGTTCCTAACTAACTTTTCACAGCGCACAGCTATGGCCGGGGTGAATAACCCGCAGAACACTAACAACCAAGCTCCGCTAACGTTGGGCGAGAGGTGACATGCCATGCACTGTAGACGGTGTTGACCAACTATATGCAGCAGTTTCCACACGTATAACAGGCGTCTATATGACGGAAAGGTCTCTTATAACACGCAACAAAGTGCAGATTGTTTGCATGATACGTCTCTAGCGCGGCTAAATGCCGCTAGTCATGATCTGTCCCTTCTCGGTGGAGGAGATCGCGGAGATCATCCGGGGCCTGCCCACCGGCAAGGCTCCAGGACCAAATGTCCTCCCAACATAATTCTAAAGAGTACAGCAACATCCTCACTCCCCATCTTCCTGCATTGTACCAGGAGCCATATGACAGAGGTATTCTTCCGCCCACACCAGGGGCTTAACGAAACTGGAGGCCCCTCCCCGCAAAGAACAATGATGGGGGCCCCCTTTGGACTTTCTCCGGCCAAGTGCTGTGCTGAGGGGGCCCCCTGGAGTTCGGGGCCACACGTTGCACTGCGGGGCCTCTATAACGCACCTGGCTTACACTATGCAAGGCCTTAGTAATCACTTTTCTCAAACCCAGTAAACTGGCTAAAAGCCTTGACCCTTACAGGCCGGTCACTGATATATTGCGATGCTAAGATACTGGCAAAACCGATGGTTAACAGACTACTCCCCCTGCTCCCGTCCTGGCATTGCCAGATCTGCCTGGAATCATTCTGGGCCATTCGACAGTGCATAAAACCTGCCAACTGTTTGCCATGATACACCAGCCAAAAGTCAGGGCATTGGCTGAAATTCTGGACTCCACCAAGGTGTGTGATTCAGTAAAATGGGCACACCCCATGTTGCACCGCCTGGGACTACCCTCCTCATTTATCCAATGGATAAAACTGAAGTATGCTAACCCTAAAGCTCGTATCAGGGTAAATATTAACCTCTGACTTGATACCAGCCCAGCGCGGTACAAGGCAGGACTGCCCCCTCTCCCCAATATTATTTGTACTGGCTATTGAGCCCCTAGCAGGCAAATTCAGGCAACACTATAAAGATTACGGTCTCCGCTACACCATCCATCCGTTGCAGATCTCTCTATATGTAGATGACATGACTCTATAACTCACAAACCCTGTCAGAGTGCTTGAAAGTCATCCTGAGTGAGTTTATCTATCCGGGGTCCACATTAACGGGGGGAAGGTGGTTGTGTTCCTACTCAACAGCCAGGGGGTAAATTCGATTTTCAATTGGTTTGGGATGAGGGATCAGTTAAATACCTAGGGGTTTGGATACATTGAGATACTAGTGTTGTACTTAGAGATAATTACAGCAGAGCTATTTCTACTATTGAGGACAAACTAGCGCACTGGATCAAGTTTCCACTGTCACTAGCCAGTCGTATAGAAATCAGTAAAATGGTAGTTCTCCCTCAGTTCTTATATTTTTTTGCGAATATTCGTCTTCCCCCTGACCAAGGATTTCTTTCACTACTGATATGTCTAGAATGGCTGGGCTGGCATGGAAGATGTTAACAGGGATTTGCAGTGCCAGACTTTCACCTCTATTATATATGTGCTCAAGCGCAAAATACACACTATTGGTGCCATCCTGAACCCTACATGCCTCACCTAGCATTTGAGATCGATAATGCTCGCTCCACTCCGCTCTCAATGGCACTTTGACTGCCAGTCCCTACATGTTCCAGCAAAAAAGATATCATATCCTGCAAGATGCGGGCATGGCACTCCCTATGCGATAGGAAGAGGCTCCCGATACTGTTCTCCTCCTTTGTTCATCTGTCACATCATCAGGACCACTTGAATTATGCAATTGTGCAGCAAGGCGATTTTCACATAATTGCAGATGTGCCACATTTGACACTTAATCCACCATCTGCTGCATAGTCTACAGATTTTACCAAAAAACACATTGTTTCTAGCTCAATGGGTTCAAAAGGTATTATAAACACAGCGACATGTGTTGCTGCACAGTGGAAGGCCCTTTGCAAAGCTGGACTGATCATCTTTCTGTTGCTTATTGGTATATTTGGGTGTAAAAATTGGACTACTTAGGTGCAGCCAATGACCAGATAATGTTGCCAAGTTTAAAAATGACAAAATAATGAAGAAATACTATTACAAAATGTGCCACATTATGCCACATAATTTGCCTTTTCGTGCTGCATAATTTACTCAGTCCTGCTGCATAATTTGTCCCTTTCCTGCAGCATAATTCCAGTGTACCTGCACATCATCCACTTGATCACTTGCAGGCAAACCCAAGGTACAGGCTCAGTTGATGCAGATACAGAGGTGAGTCCACCTATATCAGGATGGCACTTTCATCAAGAAAGCATCCTTCCTTGTGGATGGACGTCAAATAATGCTAGATATTTTTCTTTACTACTGCCTTAGGGCTACGCTAAAAGCTACTACACCTAACGTCTCAACTAAATTACCTTCTTTCAACTGCTGGACACAATGACAGCAGCTCAGTCAGCTAGAAGGTTAGTGACGAATATCCAAAGTGGCAATTACGTGGAAGCCCCCGTCATAGTTACAAATTCTAAAGCAAAATGGGGCAAGGCACTACATATACAGTTAACCGAAAAGGAGTGGGAATATTGCTGCATAAAAAATAGCTTGCTTAACATTCAGTATTAGACTCCATATTATCCATTCTAAAAACCTGCACAAGATATCTTAAGGCTGTAAGACATCTCCCTGTTGGCCTGCGCAAGATGGACCTACAATCACACTCTGCCTGCCTGGGATGTGAGGAACCAGAGGTGGTCTTTCTACGTCTGGTGTGGAACTGCCCACCTAGTCAACGATACTGGGGGAAGGTGATGGGCAAATCTCTCTACTGTAGAGGGTGAGAACCTGCTACTGGAGCCTAAAATGTCACTGTCAGGATAGGCGGCACCTGCTACCCAGGAAACTAGGAGACTGGTGTCCCTGGCTCCACTATTAGCCAAACGCCAGATCTCCAGACACTGAGGGAGAGGTATGGTCCCCACAGGGTAGAGCCGGCTATCAGACTTAGCCTATTGTACTGAACAGTTTGAAATGTACGAAGAATTAGTGCCCCGTTTATATAAAGACACTTCATATAAATTCCTTTACTTAAGTCTTTATTCTTTCATCTCTACTGCCTCCGCAACAGTTCTCCACACAGCTGCTGTTCTAGCTCCTCAACGTTCTACTGTCAACTCCAGCCCAATAACTGTCGAACTCTTCCATTCTAAGGGGAAGGGGAGGTGGAGGTGGAACATACTACTACTATCGGTGTAAATATTAAACTCCTATTAGGATAAACTTATTTATATAGAACAAATATATATATTGATTATTTAATTAAAACTGCGATACAACACCCATACTGCCAGACCAAAGGATATATGGAGTCCTTTCCGACAATATCTTCTGGTAACAGCTGAGGCCCCCACTGAGACATCTGCCAGTGACTTGTGGCCTGGGCCCCCATTGGGCGGGTCTGCCAGTTCCCCCGGGGAGTCTCACACAGACTGTGTAGCACTGCCTGATCGCTGGGTACCATAGGACAGCAACAATCCACAGCAGTTGTGAACTGTGCAGGTCTGGCGTTTTGTGACAAATATTTTCTGATATGCTGGTTTGTACCACTTTTAATGGGTATGGTGTATTACGATGCTTTGTATGCAATGTATGCTTTTTTATGCTTGGCTTTTCTGTTTGGGTACTGTTAAAGGATTATAACAAAAAACAATAAATAGGGTGCTAATTAGGAGTAGTCCAATGTTACCATGTTTGAAGGAGAGAGCACAAGCACTTTAGCACTGGTTAGCAGTGGTAGCTCAGACATAAGAACATAGCCATACATTGACTTGAGGGCTCACAGTTGAGGTCAGGTTTAAGTGCAAGTCCTGTTTGAGTACAGTTCCACCAAAGTAATGTTGGGCAGTGCTTCTGTAAAACAAAAACAAAAAAAAACATAACACTATGAGTACTTGGCAGGCAAATTGATCTTCATGATAAAAAGGACGGTTAAATATTCACATATAAGTCCACAGAAATGTATGGTTTTAGAAGTGGCATAATGAATGCCATCTTTTGATAGAAAATGGGTTAGGCTCAGGCTACCTCCTTGTGGCTCATGTAGCTGGATTTGATGTGAATGGACTATGGGTTGGATGGCAATAATGTAATGATCCATGAGCTGTTGTATTTGAAAAGTATAGGCGCTTCTTGAGATCTAAGTTCATAGCAATGCACTGAACTGATGGTCACACATGACCTGTTTAGCTGAGGCCAATTACATCTGGGAGGTGATAGAACTGTGCTTAAGTCATACATAAAAATATTTGTGAGCCAAGTTCCTTTTTATAAAGTTAAGGAATGATTACTGTTTCAGAAGTACCACCTCAAAAACTGATGTGCCTTGAGAGTGGTACATTGGGTGCCATTGTGCTGAGAACTTTTGTTGGCTAAAGCTAAATTAATTTGGATCAATCCGGCTAATGAGGTGGTTGGAGACAGAGCTACTAGCTTCCTACACTTTTTCCTTTGGCCAAAATCACTGGCTGGCTTCCTACCTGTTTCCAACCACCAAAATCAGCAGTGGCCATCACAGGGTGGGAACAATTTTGACCTTTGCAGGTAATGACTGCCATATTGTTCAGGTCAACTTTAAAATATTGTTCAGCCAATCCCTCCAACCTAAACCCTTTAACCCACTGCGTACTTCTGAAGGTCTGCTGCTGCTCCTTCACTTTTCCCTGTCCAGGTAATGGAGCTACTGATTCCCATGATGTCCTCCACTTTGCAGTTCTTCCACTGTAAGTCACTGTAAGAGTCAGGGCCAGCTTTAATGATGGTGCACTCGGTGCAACAGACTTTTTTGGCACCCTCCCAGTGGCTTCCTTCTCCTTGAATTACCTCACTGCCACCCTCCAACAGTGACCCCAATCTCTCCAGAACCTCCCTCCCACATTCATTTCATTAGTTTTTAGTGCAACTCATACCAGTGTTGGATGTCATAGCACTTTATACCACACACATATTATACAGAGACAATAAATTATAGGTGTGTAAATCAGCCTATAGGAAATGTTACGCAACATAATGAGGATTGCAAGGTGTAATGAATCACGTGCCATCCATACAGGTAGGCAGTGTTTGGTCTGGAGAGGCATAAACTCAGAATTTAAAACGTACCACAGTAGTTGGTGTTGGCTTTTATAATAAGACTGTATTTCTTCCCAAACGAATCGTTTTTTGCAACATTAATTTATACCATGAAAACGGTATATAGCTGTTTGACGATAGTTCATAGGTCACTGTGTATATTAGGACTGCCCAAAAAAGTGGAGGGATAGGGAGGGATTAGGGTCCATTGTATATCCTCCCGGTCAATACGTTTAAGATATAAGATACACTGTTCCAAAAAAGAAGGAGAGGATACTATAGAGGGGGTCCTAAATTTCAGGAGCAAAAACCTCACACATCCAGAAGGATGTCATGCTTCATCATCGGAGTTGCTCCTCGTCAGACCGGCACTGCAATGTCTGACGGGCACCACCCCGAATTGGGGGGGCTCTTTGCCGGAGATCTTTATTGAAAAAATATTGATGCCGTGACCCCAAAAGTGAGTAAACACGAAAGGAGATTAAGTTAAAATTGGCTCTCGAAATCTTCACTGGGTAATTAATTTATTGGACCGGATGAAAAGGTCAAGGCCAAGGTTAAAAATAGTCATAAGAGTGAAGCTGAAGCAATGATCAATCACTCTATATTGAAGAACAAAAAGGGCTGGGGAATTTCCAAACCATCCTTCTCATGGGTCAACATGTTTCGCATCCTGATGGTCCATACGGATCCAATGATGCTTCGTCAGGACCAAAAAGACTATGTGCATCTCCTACATACAAGGTAGCCTGGATTAATATTCACCAAAAATTATAAAGAAAATAAAGTATCCAGTCACTTACATTGATAAGGAAAAATAATTCCTAACTGTCGCCCTAGAAATGAAGGTACATAGGTTAATCAATACGTAAATATAAAAATAAAAGGGAAAGAATGGTGGTAACGGACACACGTGCTACATGGTGTGAGTGTCAACTAGTGCAAAGTAAAGCATGCACATTTTAAAACATCTGAGCTTACCATCCTAATAAGGGGAGCGCACTTCCTAGGACCACACAGACCGGTGGTCAGGCGCAAAGACAATCTGGAGGAAAAAAGTGCAAAACAAATGATACAAAGTAGTCAACAAATAGTTGTCAAGGCAATCCTTAATTCAGATGCCATGGAGATATAGGTCAACATTTCATACCTATATTATGTTAAAAAATCGTATTAGCGATAGAGTGCCTGTCTCTATTAAGAAAATACTTAGGTGCTCTAATATTGAGATTGAATCATGATCAGGGTTCAGTAATGGAGTATCGAAAAAAGAACAAACCAAAACCTCTATAAACGTGTTTTTGGGGGCTCATACCATAAATAAATAATAAACGGTGACTGGGAAAGGCACAAGTGTGTCAAGATTCACAGGTAGGGAATCAAAGCCGGTTCAATACAAACACGTGGACGGGTTACAAAGAGTTACAAGTTGACGAGTTACAAAGAGCCTCGATCCGTCAATAATAGACGCAGGGCAGTCCAGGCACATAAAAAAAGGAAAACGACTTACTTCCAAACGCTGCTGCCACCAACGGTAAACCTACCCAGGTCCGTGTTCCCTGAATGGGAAAGGGAACTCCGGACACGCCCATTAAATTCAGTAAGACCCGGACGCATAAGCAAGTATTTCCTGTGCTCGCCGAGTACCGTAAAAAGAGAGGAAGGACTATCAATTCGAAGGTCCAAGGGAAGAGAAACCAAAAAAGGACTCACAAATGACGTCGAATCCACAGTGGTTAGTGAAAAGACTAAACCACCAAACCGAGTTGGCTTTTTGTAGTAAAAATAAATAGACAAACTGTGTGTCATTTTAAGTTTTATATTAAAAACCAAAAAAGGAGAGGAGAGCAAAGGTAAGGGGAATGGTAGAGCCATTAATGTAAAAGGTACACAAAATGGGTGTAAATTGTACAAAAATCATTGTACCAGAAGGTAACCTGAAAAATGAGAGTATTGGACCAAACACTGAAAGTTAGTTAGTAAAACTGGTCCAGGGGATATCATCATTTAGTCCCTTGATATGAGTCCCCAATTTCAGCACTCATCGTTGTTCTAATTCAAACAAAAAGTTGTTGGTATTATGAGGGCTAGTTTGTAAGACGACCCACCACATGTCGTCTGGGCTGTGTCCAACATCACAGAAGTGAAGACTCAGTTTAGTAGTGATGCGACCACATCTAATATTGCTACGATGCTCGTTGATTCGTAGCTTTACCGCTCTCGTGGTCATAACTATGTATTGTAATCCACACGGGCAGATGATCAAGTACACACAATTGCAAGTGTTGCAATTGGTGTGTTTGACCAATTGCCAAGTGCCTATAGGTTCGAGATTGAGGGATTTCAGTCGTTTCGTAAGGCCACACACGTTGCAGTTGCCACATGGGAAATGGCCAGCCACGGGGGGAATACCCCAGAGTGAGTGTTGTCGGGATGGTAACAAAGTGGAGAGTGGTCTAGTATGGACTAGTAGGTCCTTAACGTTAGTGGTTCGTTTGAAAGAAAAAAAGAGGTTTTGGGATCTGTGCGCCTCCGCTACATAAGATTGACCACCTCTTATTTACAATTTTTTTTAACTGAATTAGAGAGAGGGGTGAAAGTGGATACACAGGTAAGTTTTGTGTTTGTGGTGCGAGGGGTGATGGATAGTAACGTATCTCTGTTGCAAGATTTTGCTCGTTTATATGCTGCTTTTACCACAGAGTCTGGGTAGTGGTGGTTGGTAAGTTTGATGGACAAATCTCGAGCTTGAGAGTTGAACATATGTGTAGTGCTGCAGTTACGTCGTAAACGGAGAAATTGACCATAGGGTAGATTATCCCTTAATGCCTTAGGATGGTGGCTCTCATATAATAAGAGACTGTTGCGGTCAGTGTTTTTTTGGTAAGTATGCGTGTACAGTTTACCGCTTACTCAATGACTCAACTTACTATAACCCGACAACACTCACTCTGGGATATTCCCCCCGTGGCTGGCCATTTCCCATGTGGCAACTGCAACGTGTGTGCCCGTACGAAACGACTGAAATCCCTCAATCTCGAACCTATAGGCACTTGACAATTGGTCAAACACACCAATTGCAACACTCGCAATTATGTGTACTTGATCATCTGCCCGTGTGGATTACAATACATAGGTATGACCACGAGAGCGGTAAAGCTACGAATCAACGAACATTGTAGCAATATTAGATGTGGTCGCATCACTCCTAAACTGAGTCTTCACTTCCGTGATGTTGGACACAGCCCAGACGACATGTGGTGGGTCGTCTTACAAACTAGCCCTCACAATACCAACAACTTTTTGTTTGAATTAGAACAACGATGGGTGCTGAAATTGCGGACTCATATCAAGGGACTAAATGATGATATCCCCTGGACCAGTTTTACTAACTAACTTTCAGTGTTTGGTCCAATACTCGCATTTTTCAGGTTACCTTCTGGTACAATGATTTTTGTACAATTTACACCCATTTTTTGTACCATTTACATTAATGGCTCTACCATTCCCCTTACCTTTGCTCTCCTCTCCTTTTTTGGTTTTTAATATAAAACTTTAAATGACACACAGTTTGTCTATTTATTTTTACTACAAAAAGCCAACTCAGTTTGGTGGTTTAGTCTTTTCACTAACCACTGTGGATTCGACGTCATTTGTGAGTCCTTTTTTGGTTTCTCTTCCCTTGGACCTTCGAATTAATAGTCCTTCCTCTCTTTTTACGGTACTCGGCGAGCACAGGAAATACTTGCTTACTCGTCCGGGTCTTACTGAATTTAATGGGCGTGTCCGGAGTTCCCTTTACCATTCAGGGAACACGGACCTGGGTAGGTTTACCGTTGGTGGCGGCAGCGTTTGGAAGTAAGTCGTTTTCCTTTTTTTATGTGCCTGGACTGCCCAGCGTCTATTATTGACGGATCGAGGCTCTTTGTAACTCGTCAACTTGTAACTCTTTGTAACCCGTCCACGCGTTTGTATTGAACCGGCTTTGATTCACTACCTGTGAATCTTGACACACTTGTGCCTTTCCCAGTCGCCGTTTATTATTTATTTATGGTATGAGCCCCCAAAAAAACGTTTATAGAGGGTTTGGTTTGTTCTTTTTTCGATATTCCATTACTGAACCCTGATCATGATTCAATCTCAATATTAGAGCACCTAAGTATTTTCTTAACAGAGACAGGCACTCTATCGCTAATACGATTTTTTAACATAATATAGGTATGAAATGTTGACCTATATCTCCATGGCATCTGAGTTAAGGATTGCCTTGACAACTATTTGTTGACTACTTTGTATCATTTGTTTTGCACTTTTTTCCTCCAGATTGTCTTTGCGCCTGACCACTGGTCTGTGTGGTCCTAGGAAGTGCGCTCCCCTAATTAGGATGGTAAGCTCAGATGTTTTAAAATGTGCATGCTTTACTTTGCACTAGTTGACACTCACACCATGTAGCACGTGTGTCCGTTACCACCATTCTTTCCCTTTTATTTTTATATTTACGTATTGATTAACCTATGTACCTTCATTTCTAGGGCGACAGTTAGGAATTATTTTTCCTTATCAATGTAAGTGACTGGATACTTGATTTTCTTTATAATTTTTGGTGAATATTAATCCAGGCTACCTTGTATGTAGGAGATGCACATAGTCTTTTTGGTCCTGACGAAGCATCATTGGATCCGTATGGACCACCAGGATGCGAAACATGTTGACCCATGAGAGGGATGGTTTGGAAATTCCCCAGCCCTTTTTGTTCTTCAATATAGCCTCTTATGACTATTTTTAACCTTGGCCTTGACCTTTTCATCCGGTCCAATAAATTAATTACCCAGTGAAGATTTCGAGAGCCAATTTTAACTTGATCTCCTTTCATGTTTACTCACTTTTGGGGTCACGGCATCAATATTTTTTCAATAAAGATCTCCGGCAAAGAGTCCCCCCATTCGGGGTGGTGCCCGTCAGACATTGCAGTGCCGGTCTGACGAGGAGCAACTCCGATGATGAAGCATGACATCCTTCTGGATGTGTGAGGTTTTTGCTCCTGAAATTTAGGACCCCCTCTATAGTATCCTCTCCTTTTTTGGAACAGTGTATTTTATATCTTAAATATATTAGGACTGCAACTTATGAAATGCAAGTAACAAAGGAATCTCTGTGACAACAGCGTAACCCACTGAGCTATCCACATGAAATACACGTTCTTTGCAGTGGCATATTAACCCTCTGCTTTACTTTATGCTAAGCCAAAACTGCCACTGGACAAAACTCAACCTGCCAGCAGGAACATTCATCACCAGAGCTATCTTGACATTTTTATAATTGCCTGACAACTGCTGGACACATAAGGGACTCTGCAGCAAGTGCTTTTAAACACATATTTTGTTTTCTAAACACGGCACCCCCAACTCCAGGTCAGCAGCAGGTGCGGCTTCACCAGCCACACTGCCCAAAAGCCGGCCCTGGTAACAGTTGGAACAGGTTGGGAGAAAATCTTGACCTTTGCAGGTGATAACCACCATCTTGGCCTTGGTCACAATTGAAATATGGTTTATCCGAGAGTGTCACGTCTGTACTCCTTTGGTGCCTTTCACTTCTGCTTATAAAGTTCGACGTCGGAGTGTCCTTGTCCTGACAGCCTCTCAAATGGCAAATATCTGAGATAGAGATGCAGTCTAATTGCAAGAGCTGCCAACTTTGGTACTGGGCTGTGATTTTGAGCAAATCACTCAATCTCCCGTGCTTAAAATAAAAAAAAGAACCTCACCTGGTATAATTTTCATCTGATGTTCATACAAAGCCTTCCACCGCACTTGGGCCACGTTTGTGCTACACATAAAACTGCAAAATCAAAGAAATAAGGACAATATTACTGTTGTAAATACAGGTAGCAAGAACTACTGCCTCAATAGCTCTCTACACGTAACATCTCATAAAGAAGTTACACCTTGCATCTGCATGCAATTTGTACTTTTTTTGCAAATACAGATTTATACCAAGCCAACTGTGTATCATACCATGAAATGGCTTGAGCAATTCAAACACAAGCACTGCAAATGGGAACTCATAAATAACCAAATCAATATTTATGAGTCAACTTGATATTCATGAAGAAAGAGATGGCTACGACTTCGTACGTAGGAATACACTAACTTCAGGAACACCCCTTTTGCAGCATATTTCAGTGAATATGTTGATAGGTTCAGTGTAAATCCATGTTGACTATGTAGAGGTTTGTGTGTGAATGTGGCTTTTATGTAGGAAATGCAGTTACTTATTGGAACAAAAACGTGTGGAAAT
Organism: Pleurodeles waltl; assembly: GCF_031143425.1. Lineage (NCBI taxonomy): Eukaryota > Metazoa > Chordata > Amphibia > Caudata > Salamandridae > Pleurodeles > Pleurodeles waltl. Next base: position 165,513,394 of record NC_090440.1, on the reverse strand, counting down.
GCATTGATTTTAGGGGCTATATTTGGTGCCATATTTCGTGACAAATCTTGCTTGGCTGAAGCTCATTCTATCGTAAGCATTTTGTGAGATGTGGTGCATATGAAAACATTGCACAGATTTGTGAGCTTATCAAATATTCATATATGAAAAAATGTAGTAAAAGTCAAACATAAACTGCATAGCAATGGAATGATTTCAGAGTTCACATGTTATATGAAAAACTCTTGCTTGGTTCAGGCAAGGTACACATATAGGCCCTCATTATGACATTGGTGGTAAGTACCGCTTACCACCATGCTGACTGCCGCCAACATACTGCCACCGCAGCGGATTACCGCCATCCATATTATGACCCCTACATAGCAATCCGTCCCTATACAGCCACACACACAAGTCCGCCAGCCCAATGGTCAGTGATAAACTGGCGGTAGCAAAACCCACACCGTTACGCCAACAGAACAACGCCCACTGCATTATGACCCATGAATCACCGCGGCGGACATTCAATGGTGCTAAACCATTGGCGGTACATACCGCTGAGCTCCAAATACACACACACATACAAAACGACACCACATTGGACAATTCAAACTACACACACCTGACACACATAAACACACCACACCCACACACTCACACCAGTATAAAACACACACCAACACTACCCACAACCCTTTATGAATACAAACAAGTGCCACAAGAGAGATAGCAAGACCACAGACACACACCACCATCACATATACACCATCCACGCACCTTATATCACACACCCCAACACAGCACCCCACACACCCTCACCCACACCACTCACACTACACCGATGGCACCGCAACAACACCCCAGGTTCTCTAAGGAGGAGCTAAGGGTCATAGTGGAGGAAATCATCTGGGTAGAGCCACAGCTATTCAGATCACAGGTGCAGCAGACGTCCATTGCTAGGAAGATGGAGCTATGGTGGAGAATCATGGACAGGGTCAACGCCGTGGGACAGCACCCCAGAACAAGGGATGACATCAGGAAGAGGTGGAACGACCTACGGGGGAAGGTGCGTTCCACAGCAGCAAGACACCAAATAGCTGTACAGAGAACTGGTGGTGGACCCCCACCTCTTCCCCCACAACTAACAACATGGGAGGAGCAAGTCTTGGCAATCATGCATCCTTAGGGCCTGGCAGGAGTAGGAGGAGGACTGGACTCTGGTAAGTCAACTCTTTACTACTATCACCCCCCTACTTGCACGACATCACATACCCCGCCCTTACCCCTCACTCCCATCACTTCACCACCTCCCACATACCCCACCATCACAACCCACCTCTCCCAATACTAAGCCCTGCATGTAACACCAATGCATGGACCCCCATCACAGACCTGCATGGACACCCCTCACTAAAGCATGCACATTAGAGAGAATCACCTAGCCCACAAAATAACTACTCACAAAAGGCAAAGCTGCCAGGGCAATAACAACCATAGAGGGCAACACACCCATGCACAAGATGACACACACAGAAACAATAACACTGCATTTACATCCCCACAGGTCCCCCACCCAACGTCACTGGAGAGGAGGTGCCAGTAACATCCAGTCCACCCCCAGAAGAGGCCCACAGTGATGATGGCAGCTCTGGACGCCTGGATCTGGATGACCAACCTGGCCCATCAGGGATCTCCAAGCAGTCGGTAACCCAGGCACAGTCCCATACCACCACAGAGCCTCCCCCCTCAGAAAACACCAGCACAGTACCCATCCAGCGGGCCCATACCTCTGTCACCAGGACACGTCAATCAGCAGTGTGTCCACCACTACAGGGACCCCATGCCACCCCACAAACACAGGGCGATCAGGAACCTGGAGTCAGTGGCAGTGGGCACACGGTTCAGGGGACAGAGGCACAGGACAACAGGGAAGCTGGGGGGACTGCTGTGCGACAGGGGGAGGACAGGCCCAGGGAACCGACTCTCCAGAAGGCACTCACCAACATCCTGGGAGCATACCACCATTCCAAGGAGACGATGGGCCAGACACTGGACAAGTTGCAGGACACCCAGCGGCAGCAAGATGGACAGTACCTGGGGATCAAGGAGGACTTGAAGGACATAAACACCACCCTGGTCACCACTGCAGGGGTGCTGGCAGACGTCCAACACCATGAGGGAGGCAGTGGCACACCACCGGGCCACTGACACTAGCCAAACTGATGAACAGCCTTCCACCTCCGCTAGCGGACAGGAGGCCCAGCCACAGGAACAACAGGCCACCAGCAGCCCACCCCCTGCAGAAGGAGAACCACCCTGCAAACGGTCCCTGCGATCCAGGCAGAACCCAGAGACTATTGCCAAGACCCCGGCCAGGAAATAAGACTCCCCTGATTGTCACCCTTGTGTCCCACTCTGTCACCCTGTCCACCTTGAACTGCCATTGCTCCACTTCCTATGCCCCCTTGGACAATGCACTTGTGATAAAAATAGACTAGACTCTATCCTGGACTTTCCTCCACCTTCACCCGAGCCCATTGCACATCCCCCTCTAATCATAAGCCCTTAAATAAACACCATTTGAATAAATACAAGTATGGAGTATGTCGAATGATTTAACCATGTATTTGTTTAATAAGCTTTAAACACTGCAATATAACTGTACAGTAATGTATACATAGGAATGACCTGTAGTTGGCTGCAGTCAACACACCATGAGCGATAGTGCGGCACAAATATCTGCAAATAGAGATGCCAAAGGGTACAGTGAGTGGCCATACAAGTGGGAAAATCAGCCTGCCAGTGACAATGTCAAACACAAAATTGTTAATTTAAAGTGAAACTAGTGTCATACCTGTGTGTCATTAGAGTATTGTCATATTATTGCACTTCTGTTGTCCTCATCCTCTGCCTCCTCATCTTCACTGTCCACAGAGTCCACTGCTGCGACACGCAGATCTCCAGCCTCATCCTCCTGCAGAAAAGGCACTTGGCGATGTAAGGCACGGTTGTACAACATACAGCATGCCAAGATGATCTGGCACACCTTCTTGGGTGAGTAGTACAGAGATCCACCTGTTAGATGGAGGCAACAAAATCTGGCCTTCAGGAGGCCGACTGTCCTTTCTATTCTTCTTTTTGTTCGCCCATGTGCCTCATTGTAACGTTCCTCTGCCCTTGTCCTGGGATTCCTCTCAGGGGTCAGTAGCCATGAGAGGTTGGGGTAACCAGAGTCACCTGCACATATCGAGGGACACACTAACCCTTAGGGCCCACACCATACCCATACACCAACATCCACTAGGTGGGAACCAGGGCTCACCTATTAGCCACACCCGGTGCCTCTGTAGTTGAGCCACCACATATGGGATGCTGCTATTCCTCAGGATAAAGGCATCATGCACAGACCCAGGATACTTTGCATTGACATAGGAGATGTACTGGTCCACCAGGCACACTATCTGCACATTCATGGAGTGAAAGCTTTCGATTTCCGAACACCTGTTCATTTCTCCTAGTATCCCGACAAATGCAATATGTGTACCATCAATAGCCCCAATTATGTTGGGGATATGTCCCATTGCATAGAAACCAGCTTTCAGTGTGGCCAAATCCTCCACCATCGCATGTGTTTAATCAGGGCAGACAACACTATGGTCAGCACTATTGAGAACATTGGCTGAGACATTCCTGTTGCCAGCCCACTGTCATTTGGCAGGAGCCACTTGCCAGGAAATGGAGCACAGATTGGACCTGCACAAGAGGGGGGATCCCGGTGGGCTGACGGATAGCAGATATCAGGTCAGGTTCCAATTGGGCACACAGCTCTGTGATTGTGGCCCTGTCCAGTCTATAGTGTCTATAGGGGAGGATAATGTGCCTGTCCTCCATTGTTGCAAGTCCACCAGGGGCCTGTACACGGGGGGATGTCTCCATCTCCTATATATCTGCAGCGGTTGCAATTTAGGGGGCAAACGGTGAGCAGCTGGTCAGTATTCCATATTTCCAAATACTACACTGCATTGCATGTTGTGACTGTAACAGTATATGGTTGTATAGGCCCAAATGTTGCCTATGTGTACTGTGATGCAGTTACGTGCCATGGCCTGCCCCCCCTGAAATGGCGTCCGCCTGTCCTGTATGGAGGGACATGTGGAAATGAGGTAATTCTGCTGGCGTTGTGCGCCGTTGCGGGAGGCGGTCAAGAACCGCCGCGCAACTCCTCATTGGATACCATTGAGCCCTATGGGTTACAGTGGCCAATGGTGATGTACGCCGGCAGTGCCGATACGCATCGATGCGGATGTGACCACCATTTTCTATCTGTTCACTCACTTGCTGCCTGACCTTCAACAGGAGAGGACTTACACTGCAAGTACTGCTGTGACCTGTGTCTGGAACCTACCATGGCTTGTGTCACTGGGCAAAGGGCCCCTGGCTTCACCCCTGCACAGTTGGAGAGACTGGTGGACGGGGTCCTACCCCAGTACTGAGTGCTGTATGGGTCTCCAGACCAACAGGTGAATACACTGTGAGCATGATGCATGGGGCATGAATGCATGGAGTGCTCTGTGTGACGGCCTCGTGTAGGGGGGGGTTGGTGGAAGGGCCCTGGGCAGCGTGCTGCATGTATGGTGGGCAATGTCTGTGCGTAAGGGGATGTGAGGGCTATGGTGGGCCTTGAGTGTAACAGGCAGGACGGTCTGACTGATACCTTTTCTTATGTGTATTTCTCTGCAGGTCAGTGCCCATCAAAAAAAGGGTATATGGCGTGACATCGCCAAGGAGGTGCGGACCTTGGGGGCCTACGGCAGGCAGAGCACCCACTGTCGCAAACGGTGGGAGGACCTGAGACGCTGGGCACGGAAGACCGCAGAGGCCCAGCTGGGGATGGCCTCCCAATGAGGAAGGGGTGCCCATCGAACCCTGACCCCTCTGATGGCCCGCATACTGGCGGTGGTCTATCCGGAGCTCGATGGACACTTGGGGGCATCACAGCAGCCACAAGGGGGTGTACAGTGCCCCAATATACTACTTGCGCGTGGTAGGGTGGCATCCGGGTGGGGGATGTGGGCCTGTGGGTGCCCCTAGGCCAGGCCGGACAGTGCAGGGAAGGGTCCATGTTGGGCTGGTTCTGATGTCAACCTCCTCCAACCAAGCTAGTAGGCCTCCAATACTAGGCAGGTGTCTGTGGATTTCAGGTATGCTGCATTTGGGGTTAAGTATCCCTGTCCATGGGCTGGTGACTAGCATTGTGACTGTGAGTGCATCGACTAGTGCGTAGGGCTGTTCCCTGTGTGTGTGTGTTGTGTACGCCAACGGTGGTGTTGTTGCCACCATTGACCAAGGGTATCCTTTGTCTCTCCCCCCCTCTTTGTTTTGTCACCCTCTCATTATGTGTATTAGCATCATCTGGCCGAGGAGCAGAGGCACCGGTGACGGAAGAGCTGCATCCCACAGGGCCCCGGAGATCGAATCCACAGACGGTGAGGGCGCCAGTGGGATGGAGGTCGAGGGGAGCAACACGGCTGGAGGGGACAGTTCTGACAGTGATACCTCCTCTGATGGAAGCTCCTTGGTGGTGGCGGACACCTCTGTGCCAACCCCAACTATAGGTACAGCTGCCACCCCCCATACCAGCACCGCCCTCCCAGTAGCCCGTCAGCGTGTTTCCCGTGCGTGCTCACCCAGGAGGGTGGGCATCTCCTTCGCCCCAGTGACCTCAGGCCCTGCCCCAGTTAGCCCTGCTGCCCTGAGTGAGGAGGCCATTGACCTCCTGCGATCCATCTCTGTTGGGCAGTCAACCATTGTGAATGCCATCCAGCGGCTGGCAGCCCATTTGCAACAAACAAATGCATTCCTGGAGGGCATTCACTCTGGGATGGCGGCCCAACAAAGATCAATCCAGGCTCTGGCCTCCTCTCTGATGGCAGCCATTGTCCCTGTTTCTAGCCTCCTCCCTCCAACCTCCTGTGCCCAGTCCCATTCCCCTCAACCCCAACCTATCCCAAGCACATAGGCAGATCAGCATGCACACAAGACAACACACAGGAGTGGTTCAGGCAAACACAAGCACCACACATCATCCCACAGACACTCACACAAACACTATCCAGATGCAGACATGCCAACATCCACTGCCTCCACTGTGCCCCCCTCCTCCTCCTCATCCACCTCCCTCCCAGTAGCGCCTACACTCACATGTGCATGCACTACATCCTCATCCACTACCACCATCACGCCTATCACTACATGCCCCTCACTGGCAGTCACCACCCCCACATCCATGCACACATCCCCTGTGTCCTCTCCCACTGAGTCTGTGCCCCCTCCTCCCAAAGTACACAAACGCAAGTACTCAGACACCCAACAGCCATCTACCTCACGACAGCATCCAGCCCATGCACCTGCACCCAAACACAGCAGACACCTCCTACAACAACTTCCTCTTCCTCCACTCCCAAACCGTCACCCTCTTCCCGCCCCAATGTCCCTAAGAAGCTTTTCCTCTCCAACCTTGACCTCTTCCCTACCACTCTCCCTCGCCTCCTTCTTGTCAGGCCAGGGTAGTCAGAACCCAGGCGAGCACCTCAGCCACCCAGTCCATAGCCACAGTAGTGTTGAAAGCTACTGCAGGTGGGCGAGGATCCCGGGCACCAGGCAGCAACACTGACCGGGTACCTGCACCAGGTGCATCAAGGAAGGGCAAGGAGGCACCACCAGCTGCAACTACCAAGGGCAAGGAGGCACCACCAGCTGCAGGAGGGAAGGGCAAGGGGCAATCCCCGGCTGCTGACAGGAAGGGCAAGGGGCCTGCACCAGCAGGCAGGAAGGAGAGGAGGCCTGGTGCTGGGAGTCATTCGGAGCCCCCACCACCAACCATGGTGGTTAAGCCATCCGAGGCTGCAGGGGATGGGCTGGAGCCTCCTCCACCACTGCTAGCACCGCCACCAGCACTACTGCCAGCAGCAGCAGCCCCAGTGGGCAGTCGTCCGAGGCTGCAGGGGAAGGGTTGGAGCCTTCCCCCACCACTGCCAGCACCGACACCAGCCCCGCCACTGCCACCACTGAGAAGCCGTCACTGCCGGCAGATAGTGTGTAGTCCTTCCTCTATGGGCTGTTGTGCGTCCTGGCCCCTGCAAATCCTGTGGGTCTGACACCCAGGTGAGAGACTGACCTTGCACTCCCCAAGATCTGCATCACAGAGCACAATGCCCCCTCCAGAACCAGTGGAGAAGCCATCCACTCACCTCATCCTTCCCAGGATGAAGCACACTGGGCACAAGGCCCCCTCCAGAACCAGTGGAAGAAGCCATCCACTCACCCCATCCTTCCCAGGATGAAGCACACTGGGCACAAGGTCCCCTCCAGAACCAGTGGAAGAAGCCATCCACTCACCCCATCCTTCCCAGGATGAAGCACACTGCCCACAATGCCCCCTCCAGAACCAGTGGAGGAAGCCATCCACTCACCCCATCCTTCCCACGATGAAGCACACTGGGCACAATGTCCCCCCTCCAGAACCAGTGGAGAAGCCACCCACTAGAAAGACTGTGGCCATGCACTCCCCAGGACCAAGCAGTGGTCAAACCACCCACTTGAGAGGCTGTGGCCTTGCACTCCCCAGGACCAAGCAGTGGGCAACCCACCCACTTGAGAGACTGTGGTCTTGCACACCCACTTGAGAGACTGTGGCCTTCCACTCCCCAGGACCAAGCAGTGGGCAACCCACCCACTTGAGAGACTGTGGCCTTGCACTCCCCAGGACTAAGCAGTGGGCAAACCACCCACTTGAGAGACTGTGGCCTTCCACTCCCCAGGACCAAGCAGTGGGCAACCCACCCACTTGAGAGACTGTGGCCTTGCACTCCCCAGGACCAAGCAGTGGGCAACCCACCCACTTGAAAGACTGTGGCCTTGCACTCCCCAGGACAGAGCGATGGGCATGTAGCCCCCTCCAGGACCAGTGGTGTTGTACCATCTTCGGGCTGAGGTGCCCCCCTGTTCCCCGTCCCCCTGAGGTGCCTGTGTATTTTCGACCTGATGCCCCTGCAGTGTTCTCTCCGTGTTGTTGCAGGAGTGAGATGGGGCCTTGGTCTATGTGATGTGTCCCTGTGGCCCACGGACATTGAGGACTGGGCAGTGTCCTTCATCAGTAAATATGTATATATGTTTGTATTTTGATGCACTTCTTCATGTTATTTTATCGCATTACACTCACTTTCTTCCAATCATTTTGTCCTTGCATTATTCCTGAGGGGTACGGGGTGGATATGTAATGTTACTGCAGCTGGTTGTGTGTATGGTGTTAGGGGTGAGGGTGTTGCGTATTGCGTGTGTGTGTCACTCTCTTTTTCCTCCGCCCTCCCTTGTGTGTTAGGCAGCAGTACTCACCGTGGTCGTCTTCGCCGGCGTTGGCAGGAAAAGGTAGACGAGCATGGGAAATATGTGCAACTCAAGCTCCATGGCGTCGTGGTTGTTCCCTGAGTCTCCAGAGGTGAGTCCTTTGACTTCTGTGTTCTGTTTCCGCCATGCTTTTGATGTCGTTGGTACCGCTCCGGAAAAGGTGGCGGAAAGGTGTATCATAATAGTGTGGGCAGTACATTGTCTTCCACCTAGCTGTTGGTGGTTACCACTGTGGTGCTTGTTGCTACCACCGTGGCGGTCGGTGTATTAAAGTGGCTGTCTGTCTGAGCGGTTTCCGCCGTGGTCATAATTCCATTTTTTTTTACCGCCAGCCGGTTGGCGGTATTACCGCCGCTTTATCACCGACCACTAAGTTGTAATGAGGGTCATAGTGTAGGAGAGTGCTTTGTTTATAAAACATGAATATTGATGAGCCACGTTGCTGTTCATAAAGGAAACAATGATCACTTACTCAGATGTAACACCACAGGAATGCATTGACTTGAGGTGGCTCATTTGGTGCCATGTTTCAAATAAATTTTGATTGGCGAAGGCTGCATCCAGGTGGAAAGTATAGTTGTCTTTTTGATATAATGACAATATGAATGGCATGTTTTGGTACAATGTTGCTAGGCTCAGGCAAAATGTGCCTGGAACATGAAGGAGACCGTAGAGATTTAGGGTCTTTCATGCACAAAAAGTATTCATATGTATGCAAACATAACAACATAGAAATGCATTGTGTGATGGTCAAAATCTGTAGCCATGTGTCTTGACTAATAATGCTTATCTGAGACTAAAGTGACTTGGATATTCTAGAAGGGTGCCCTCTGTATACATAATAGTATCAAGATTTGTGATCCAAGGTCATTTATATGCAGATGATGGATATCTGTTTGGGCATAGATCTTTTAAAACACATTGACTTGAGGGTGCCACAGTAGGTGACTGATTACATGAGATAAAATGATTGACTTGGTTTAAATTCACCCTGTTTTTATGGGGTGTCATTTCTTTTATATAAATTAATGTGACGCTGCACAAGCCAAGATAATTGTTACCTAATACAATGATTGTGACCTATTCAGTCTCTCTGGCTAGACCTGCTTTTGTGTGTGGGTGGAATTAAGTGAATTATAGTGCAGAGAAGGTAAACCACATACAAGTGATATGGATTGTTCATTTTCATGTATATCAATTTTAAGTTCAGAATCTACTTTTTGTTAGGGGCATTTTGTTGAGCTCTCTCACTCAGAGTTCTTTTCCTGTCAGGCTTGACGATAAAATGTGGTAGGCAAGTCAATTTTAATATGAGAAATAATGAGCTTCTCTTCTCTAAAATGCATAGACATGTACAGGTTAAAATGTGTGCCAGGCGTTTGGGAAAATGTAGCTTAGGCCATGCTAAAAATGTTTTTTTAAGGATCGGAAAAATATATTCATAATTATACTAAGTTTGAAAACTCATATGTTTGCATGTATAAAATAGTTCATTATTTGTTTCGTAATATAAACATACTTAGGCTTTTAGAAAACTGTGGCTTGAGTTATGCTAGAACACTATTATGGGTCCGAAACATGTATTCATAATGATACTAGGCACTGTTAGCCTAACTGTAGTGTGTATATGAAATTTTATGTTTGGTTATATAAATGTGTATAGATTCTAATGATGTATTTGCACATGCATTTAAATGTTTAATATAAATGATTGTGACATTCTACCATATGATTACATGCAGTTGTTCGAATAATGTACTTTTCAGTAAATGGAATGGCTATAAATAATTTGCAACCTTGCGAATAAGACACTAACTACCTCAGATGCTAACTTCAGACTGTGCATAAGATACAGACTTGATTAGAGGGTACCTTCATCATTATATAAAATAAACTTGGTTCCTCACCTATAAGAGAAAGAAAACTGACAAATAGACAGTGAGTGGTGCGAAAAGGACAAATAGGGATACATATTGAGAAGGAAACAGGCTACAGTGAGACAAATGATGTAGAAAACAAATATAGAAAAGGAAGCTAAGAAAGACGACCTAAAACAGGAAAGAGGGGAGACGAGAGAAAACATGGCAGATCAAGGAAAGGACAGAGTATAAGGGAAAATGGAGTAGAAGATCAGAAGAGCTACACAGAAATTCAACGGAGGTAGAGAGGCTCCCATCAAAGGGTGAAAGAAAGCAGATAAAGTTCAGATGTGATGCAAAAGCATACACATAGGCCCTCATTACAACCCTGGCGGTTGGTGATAAAGTGGCAATAATACCACCAAATTATGACCATGGCGGAAAGAGCTCAGACAGACAGCCACTTTAACACACCGACAGCCAGGGCAGAATCAACAGGCACCACGGTGGTAACTGCCTACAGCCAGCTGGAAGCCAATGTTCCACCCACTGTATTATGAGAGTTCAATCCTCCACCTTTTCCGGGGCGGTACCAACGACATCAAAAGCATGGCGGAAACAGAGCTCAGAAGTCAAACGACTCACCTGTGGAGACTCAGGGAAGAAACATGCCACCATGGAGCCCAAGCTGCACATACTTCCAATGCTGTTCTACGTCCTGCTCCACCACGAACATAAAACAACGGTGAAGACGACCACGGTGAGTACAGCCGCCTAGCACACAGGGGAGGGAGGGAGGAAAAAGAGAGTGATATACACGCAACACCCTCACCCCTAACACCATACACACAATCAGCTGCAGTAACAAAACATATTGACCCCGTACCCTTCAGGAATAATGCAGGGACAATACCAATAGATCAAAGTGAGTGTAATAAGATAATATAGTAGCAATATGTGCATCCAAATCAAAAAGTATATACATATTTACAAATGAAGGGACACTGCCCAGTCCTCAATGTTCGTGGGCCACAGGGCCACATTACAAAGTCCAAAGCCCCACTTGACTCCTGCAACAACACGGAGAGAACACTGCAGGGGCATCAGTTCAAAAATAGGCAGGTACCTCAGGGGGACGGGGGACGGGGGGCACCTCAGCCGGCAGATGGAACAACACCACTGGTCCTGGAGGGGTGGAGCTGGGGAGTGCAAGGCCACAGTCTCTCAAGTGGGTGACTTGCCCACATGCTCTGGAGGGGGCAACATGCCCTGTGCTTGGTCCTGGGGAGTGCAAGGCCACAATCTCTCAAGTGGGTGACTTGCCCACATGCTCTGGAGTGGGCAACATGCCCTGTGCGCAGTCCTGGGGAGGATGGGGTGAGTGGATGGCTTCTCCACTGTTTCTGGTGGGGGCATCGTGCCCTGCGATCTTCATCCTGGGGAGGATGGGGTGAGTGTTCTGGAGGGGGTATTGGGCCCTGTGATCTTCATCCTGGGGAGGATGGGGTGAGGGGATGGCTTCCCCACTGGTTCTGGAGGGGGCATTGTGCCCTGTGATGCAGATCTTGGGGAGTGCAGGGTCACCGTCTCTCAGCTGGGTGTCAATCTCACAGGATTTGCAGGGGGAGGCCGCACAACAGCCCATGGAGGCAGGACTACACACTGTCCGTCAGAGGTGACGGCTGTTCAGTGGTGGTGCTGCTGCTGCTGCTATTTGTGGGGGGGTGCTTCCTGCCCATCCCCTGCAGCCTTGGACAGCTGCCCACTGGCGCTGCTGCTGCTGGTGGTTGTGGTGCTGGTGGCGGTGCTGCTGGCAGAGCTGGTGTGGGTGGGGTGAAGCTCCTGCCCATCCACTGCAGCCTCGGACAGCGGCACCACCATGGTTGGTGGTGTGGGCTCCAACTGAGTCCCAAGTACCAGGCCCCTTGTCCTTACTGCCAGGCTCCCCGCTCCTTTTGGCAGCAGCCGGGGATGGCACCTTGCTCCTTTTGGCAGCAGCTGGGGGTGGCTTCTTGCCCTTCCTTGCAGCAGCTGGGGGTGGCTCCTTGCCCTTCCTTGCAGCAGCTGGGGGTGGCTCCTTGTCCTTCCTTGCAGCATGTGGCTGCCTGGTGCCCGGGATCCTTTCCCACCTGGATTTGCTGTGGACACTACTGGGCCCGTGGACTAGGTGGCTGAGGTGCTTGCCTGGGTTTTGACTACCCTGGCCTGATGTGAAGGACGGGGGGGGTGGAGGATGGGTAGGGAGAGGTCAACAGTGGAGAGGAAAAGCTTGTTAGGGACATTGGGGCGGGTGGAGGGAGGAGGTTTGGGAATGGATGAAGAGGGAGTGGTTGTAGGAGGTGTCTGCTATTTTTGGATGCAGGTGCATGGGCTGGATGCTGTTGTGAGGTGGATGGCTGTTGGGTGTCTGAGTGCTTGTGTTTGTGTACTTTGGGAGGAGGGGGCACAGACACAGTGGGAGAGGACACAGAGGACAGGTGCATGGCTGTTGGGGTGGTGACTGCCAGTGAGGTGTGTGTTCTGATAGGTGTGCTGGTGATGGAGGTAGTGGATGAGGATGTAGTGCATGCAGGTGTAAGTGTAGACGCAACTGGGAGGGGGGTGGACAACGAGGAGAAGGGGGACACAGTAGAGGCAGTGGATGTTGGTATGTCTGCATCTGGATGGTGTTGGTGTGAGTGCCTGCGGGATGAAGTGTGCTGCTTGTGTTTGCGTGTGCCACTCTTGTGTGTTGTCCTGTGTGCATGCTCGTCTGCCTGTGTGCTTGGGATAGGTTGGGGATGAGGGGAATGGGATTGGGTAGAGGAGGTTGGAGAGGGGAGGATGGAAACAGGGACAATGGCTGCCATCAGAGAGGAGGCCAGAGCCTGGATTGATCTCTGTTGGGCCGCCAACCCAGTGTGAATGCCCTCCAAAAATGCATTGGACTGTTGCATTTGGGCTGCCAGCCCCTGGATGGCATTCACAATGGCTGACTGCCCAACAGAGATGGATCGCACGAGGTCAATAGGATGCCAATAGCCTCCTCACTCAGGGCAGCAGGGCTAACTGGGGCAGAGCCTGAGGTGCCTGGGGCGAAGGAGATGCCCACCCTCCTGGGTGAGCGGGCACGGGCAACTCGCTGAGGGGCTGCTGGGAGGGCGGTGCTGGTACGGGGGTGGCGGCTGTTCCTGTAGCTGGGATAGGGACAGAGGTGTCCACCACCACCAGGGAGCTTCCATCGGAGGAGGTATGCGTGTCCGAACTGTCCCCTCCAGTCTCCGCCGTGGTGCTCCCCTTGCACTCCATCCCACTGGTGCCCTTCACCATGGGTGGACTCTGCTTCCTGGGTCCTGTGGGATGCAGCTCTCTCCGTCGCCGGTGCCTCTGCTCCTCCACCAGATGATGCTAATGCACATAAGGACAGGTGGACAAAACAAAAAGGGGAGGGAGACAAAGGATACACTTGGTCAATGGCAGCACCAACACCACCGTTGACGTACACAACACACTCACACACAGGGAACAGCCCTAAGCACTAGGGAATGCACTACCAGTAACAATGCTAGTCACCAGGGCATGAGGAGGGACACACACCGCCAACTGCAGCATACCTGGGACCCACACACCCCTGCCCAGTAGTGGATGCCTACTAGCTAGGTTTGAGGAATTTCACATCAGAACCCTGCCCAACATGGGACCTACACTTCAATGTCAGGCCTTGCCTAGGTGCACCCACAGGCACACATCCCCCACCCGGATACCACCCCACCAGGCGTAAGTAGTAATGAAGGGCACTGTACTCACCCCCTTGTTGCTGCTGTGATGCCCCCAAGCGCCCATCCAGCTCCGGATAGGCCACCGCCAGTATGCAGGCCATCAGGGGGGTCAGGGTTTGACAGGCACCCTTTCCTCATTGGGAGGCCATCCCCAGCTGGGCCTCCGTGGTCTTCCGTGCCCAGCGTCTCAGGTCCTCCCACCGTTTCCGACAGTGGGTGCTCCGCCTGCCGTAGACCCCCAGGGTCCGCACGTCCTTGGCGATGGCACGCCATATACACTTCTTTTGATGGGCGCTGACCTGCAGAGTAAATATACACAGGGAAGGGTATTAGTCAGACCGTCCTGCCTGTTACACTCATGCCCACCATACCCCTTCCGGTCCCCATTTGCACAGACATGGCCAGCATACATGCTGCACGCTGCCCAGGGCCCATCCACCAACGCCCCCCCCCCCACACAAGCCCTTCACGCACAGCACTCCATGCATTCATGCCCCATGCATCTTACTCACAGTGTACTCACCTGCTGGTCTGGAGTTCCATACAGCAGTCGGTACTGGAGTAGGACCCCATCCACCAGTCTCTCCAACTCCGCTGGGGTGAAGGCAGGGGCCCTTTCCCCAGTCACACAAGCCATGGTAGGTTCCAGACACCGGTCACAGCAACACATGTAGTGTAGGTCCTCTCCTGTTGAAGGTCAGGTAGCAAGTGAGTGAACAGATACAAAATGGTGGTGAGGTCTGCGGCGATGCATACCATCACCGCCGGTGTACATCACCATTGGCCACTGTACCCCATAGGGCACAATAATATCCAATGAGGAGTTGCACGGCGGTTCCCGACCACCTCCCGCAAGGGCGCACAACATCAGCGGAATTACCTCACTTCCACCTGTCCCTCCATACAGGACAGGCGGATGCCATTTTAGGGGGGAGGGCAGGCCATGGATCCTAACTACGTCACAGTTCACAATTTTACATTCAGGACATATGCCACCAATAAATTGAAAAAATCACATTATGCATTGAACTGTAGTGGTTACAATGTACAGATTATGACCAGCTCCTCACTCTTTTGCCCTACAGATTGCAACCGCTGCGGATGAATAGGAGATGGAGACATCCTCCCGTGTACAGACCCCTGGTGGACTTGGCAACAATGGAGGATAGGCACATCATCCTCACCTACAGACTTGACAGGGCCACAATCACAGAGATGTGTGCCCAATTGGAGCCTGACCAGATATCTGCTATCCGTCACCCCACTGGGATCCCCCCGCTTTTGCAGGTGCTATCAGTGCTCCATTTCTTGGCAACTGGTTCTTTCCAAGTGACAGTGGGCTTGGCAGCAGGAATGTCACAGCCAATGTTCTCAATAGTTGTGACCAGAGTATTGTCTGCCCTGATTAAACACATGTGCAGCTACATCGTTTTCCCCCAGGTGGAGGATTTGGCCACAGTGAAGGCTGATTTCTATGCAATGGGACATATCCCCAACATCATTGGGGCGATTGATGGAACACATATTGAATTTGTCCCCTAGCAAAATGAACAGGTCTTCTGAAATCGAAAACATCTTCACTCATTGAATGTGCAGATGGTGTGTTTGGCGGATCAGTACATCTTCTATGTCAATGCTGAGTATCCTGGGTTAGTGCATGATGCCTTTATCCTGAGGAATGGCAGCATCCCAAATGTGATGGTCCAACTACAGAGGCACAGGGTGTGGCTAATAGGTGAGCCCTGGTTCCCATCCATTTGATGTTGGTGTATGGGTATGGTGTGGGCCATAAGGGTTAGTGTGTGGCTAACAAGTGTGCCTTGATATTTGCAGGTCACTCAGGTTACCCAAACCTATCATGGCTACTGACCCCTGTGAGGAATGTCAGGACAAGCGCAGAGGAATGTTACAATGAGGCACATGGGCAAACAAGAAGGATTATTGAACGTACCTCCATCTAACAGGCAGATCCCTGTGCTACTCACCCAAGAAGGTCTGCCAGATCATCATGGCATGCTGTATGTTGCACAACCTTGCCTTGAGACCCCATGTGCCTTTTCTGCAGGAGAGGCTGGAGATGGCCATGTTGCAGAAGTAGACCCTGTGCACAGTGAAGATGAGGAGGCAGAGGATGAGGATGAGGACAACAGAAGTGCAGAGATTCGTCAATACTTCCAATGACACACAGGTAAGACAGTGTAACTTCAACATTTCATTGACAGTTTAATGTTTGACATTGTCACTGGCAGGCTGTGAATTCCTACTTCTATGCCCACTCACTGTACCCTTTGGCATCTCTTTTTGCAGATGTTGGTGCCCCACTATTGCTCCTGGTGTGTTCACTGCAGCCAACTACAGGTCTTTCCAATGTAAACATTACTGTACAATTCAATTGCAATGTTTAAACCGTGTTAAACAAATACATACTTAAATCGTTTGACATACTCCATACTTGTATTTTTTCAAAGTGTGTTTACTGCAGTGCTCTGACGAAAAGGGGGAAGTGCAATGGGCTGGGGTGATGATGGATGAAAGTCCAGGTTAGAGTCCAGTCTATTTGTAGCACAGGTGCATTGTCCAAGGGGCATAGGAAGGGGAGCAATGGCAGTTCAAGGTGGACAGGGTGACAGAGTGGGACACAAGGGTGACAATCAGGAGAGTCTTATTTCCTGGCGGGGGTCTTGGCAATAGTCTCTGGCTTCTGCCTGGATTGCAGGGAATGTTTGCGGGGTGGTTCTCCTTCTGCAGGGGGAGGGGTGCTGGTGGCCTGTTTGTCCTGTGGCGGGGCCTTCTGTCCACTAGTGGCAGCGGAGGTGGAGGGCTGTTCAGTAGTCTGGCTAGTGGCAGGGGCCCGCTGTTGAGAGGCTGCCTCCCTCATAATGTTGGCTATGTCTGCCAGCACCCCTGCAATGGAGACCAGGGTGGTGTTAATGGACTTCAAGTCCTCCCTGATCCCCAGGTACTGTCCCTCCTGCAGCTGCATGTTCTTCTGCATCTTGTCCAGGATCTGGCCCAACGTATCCTGGGAATGTTGGTATGCTCCCAGGATCACAGTGAGTGCCTCCTGGAGTGTCGGTTCCCTGGGCCTGTCCTCCCCCTGGCACACAGCAGTCCTCCCAGCTTCCCTGTTGTCCTGTGCCTCTGTCCCCTAAACCGTGTGCCCACTGCCACTGACCCCAGGTCCCTGATTGTCCTGGGTTTGTGGGGTGGCCTGGGGTCCGTGTAGTGGTGGACACACTGCTGATTGGCATGTCCTGGGGACAGAGGTATGGGCACCCTGTGTGGGTGCTGTGGTGGTGTTTCCTGAGGGGGAGGCTCTGTGGTGGTGTGAGACTGTGCCTGGGTAACCGACTGTCCGGAGGTCCCTGATGTGCCAAGTTGGTCATCCAGATCCAGGTGACCAGAGCTGCAGTCATCATTGTGGGCCTCTTCTGTGGGGAGACTGGATGTTGCTTGCACCTCTTCTCCGGTGACATTGGCTGGGATACCTGTGGGGATGTAAATGCAGTGTTATTGTTCCTGTGTGTGATATACTGCGCATGGGTGGGTTGCCCTCTATGGTTGTTATTGCCCTGGCAGCTTTGCCTTGTGTGAGTTATTTGGTGGGCTAGCTGATTGTCTCTAGTGTGCATGCTTTAGTGATAGTTGTCCATGCAGGTCTGTGAGTGGTGTCCATGCATTGGTGGTGCATGCAGGGGCTGACATTGGGATGGGTGGGTTGTGATGGTGGGGTGTGTGGGATAGAGTGGAGTGATGGGAGTGAGGGTGAGGGTGAGGGTATGTGATGGCATGCAGGTGGGGGGGTGATAGTAATAGAGAGTTGACTTACCAGAATCCAGTCCTCCTGCTACTCCTGCCAGGCCCTCAGGAGGCATGATTCCCATGACTTGCTCCTCCCATGTTGTTAGGTGTCGGGGAGGAGGTGGGGGTCCACCGCCAGTCCTCTGTACTGCGAGATGGTGTCTGGCTGCAATGGAACGCACCTTCCCTCGTAGGTCGTTCCACCTCTTCCTGAAGTCGTCCCTTGTTCTGGGGTGCTGTCCCACGGCGTTGACCCTGTCCACGATCCTCCGCCATAGCTCCATCTTCCTAGTAATTGATATCTGCTGCACCTGTGATCCAAAAAGCTGTGGCTCTACCCGGATGATTTCTTCCACCATGACCCTTAGCTGCTCCTCAGAGAATCTAGGGTGTTGTTGTGGTGCCATGGGTGTAGTGTGAGTGGTGTGGGTGTGTAGGGTGATGTGTTTGGGTGTGTGATGTAAGGTGTGTGGGTGGTGTATAGGTGATGGTGCTATGTGGCTCTGGTCTTGTCTGTGGGCGTGGTCTCTCTCTGGTGGCAATGCTTTGTAGTCATAAATGGTTGTGGCTAATGTGGGTGTGTGTTTTATAGTGGTGTGTGTGTGTGTGTGTGTGTGGTGTGTGTGTGTGTGTGTGTGTGTGTGTGTGTCAGGTGTGTGTTGTTTGAATTGTCCAATGTGGTGTTCTTTTGTTTGTGTGTGTGTGTGTTTTGAGCGCAGCGGTATGTACTGCCAATGGTTTACCGCCATTGAATGTCTGCCATGGTGATTCGTGGGTCATAATGTTGTGGGCGTAGTTCTGTTGGCGTAACGGTGTGGGTTTTGCTACCGCCAGTTTATCACTGACCTTTGGGCTGGCGGATGTGTGTGTGTGGCTGTATAGTGACGGATTGGTGTGTGTGTGTGTGTCATAATATGGTGAACGGATATCGGCCGCCGCCGCGGTATGTTGGCGGCAGTCAGCATGGCGGTAAGTGGGATTTACTGCCAATGTCATAATGAGGGCCATAATCTGGAACAGTATAGTGTGCGTATTCTTCTCTGGCATGATATGATGACTATGTATTATGCAGTACCACTAATATACATCTATTGTATGACGAACTGACGTATGGTGCCAGCTCATCCATAAAGGTGTTTAGGCCCCACCTACATCTTCCTCCCTCATCACCGAAATGTGTTTGAAGGTGTGCAGTGTTGACTTTGCCACACAACTCTGTGGGATAAGAGTTAAAAAGAACAACCAACACGTCTAGGGGGTCATTACAAGCTTGGCGGGCCGGCCGCACTCCCGCGGACCCCATTACAACATCCCGCTGGGCCGGCGGGCGCAAACCTAGTTTATGCCCGCCGGCCCAGCGGGGATGCGGCCGCAACATAGGAGCCGGCTCCTAATGGAGCCAGCGGTGTTGCGGCCATGCGACGGGTGCAGTAGCACCCGTCGCACTTTTCACTGTCTGCTCGGCAGACAGTGAAAAGCTGCACGGGGCCCTGTTAGGGTGCCCCTGCACTGCCCATGCCAGTGGCATGGGCAGTGCAGGGGCCCCCAGGGGCCCCAGGACTCCCCTTACCGCCAGCCTCTTCCTGGCGGTGCAAACTGCCAGAAACAGGCTGGCGGTAGGGGAGTCATAATCCCCAGGGCAGCGCTGCTTGCAGCGCTTCCCATGGCGGATTATCACCGCCGGGGCTAAAACGGCAGGAAACCGCCGGCCCCGGCGGTACGACCGCGGCGCTACCGCCGCGGTCGAAATATGGGTCTCCGTACCACCAGCCTGTTGGCGGTACGGACGCCACATTAGCCTTGGCGGTCTCCGACCGCCAGGGTCGTAATGACCCCCTAGTGGGCTGCAGCCTCTTAGATAGTCACATAGTTTGCATTGTTCACAGAGCTAATTTGCATGGCTTAGCACTAGACATGAGTTAAAAAACAGAGACAGCCCTGCCAAGTGTCACGCATCTCGCATTTGAATAACTTATTTCCGGTCATTGGCCCGGATTACCGCAAAGCCTGAAATTGTCATGCATGTCCTGAAGTGCAGTAAAACGTTTTGTTCCAGTTTCACACTTTGCTAGGTAAGCTCTGAGTAGTGTTTATCAAAGGCCACAAGGTGACACTTGTGTTTAATGGGGGGTATAGGATTCTCAATATATTAGAAAGTGTCACTCGTCGTTGAAATGTCACTCATAATTACACTGAAATTATGAAAATGTCACACATAGCAATCTAAAGCTTGGCAGCTATGCAAAGACCCAGTATGAGTGAAGGTCTGAACCCATTACTTCGGTTTCACCCTAGGTATATACCCCAGTACCCTAAAACCAGAGCATGTATGTCTATGTAGCCTGTGGGGCTGCTCTGGAATGAATTGGAAAGGCAGAAAGTGGGAGTCCACTCGTCATGCTTTGTAAAGGGGACACTTAAAGTTTATTTGCAATGCTTGTTGTGATCCCTCATGCCTGGAAGCAGCCCTGAAAGGCTTCATTCTTGTGCAGTGTTTTAGAAGGTAACGTGTGTTCTGAAAGGAAGGAAGGCACTGCAATCTGTCATATCTGTCTTCTTTGCCAAGAAACGATAACAGCCTCTCCAGGAAATCATGTCAGCATTTTTCACACGTTTCGATATGCATTTCAACTTTAGTACACTTTAGCAGATTAGATTTGAGATGAGGCATTTCTCTAAAAGATACAGCACTGTTATTTTGATAGTTTATATGGTTAGATCTTATAGTTGACTGAGCTATTACTTGTGCCCCTGCCATAGATAGCTCATGATCTTACATATTACATCGCTTAAAACATTATAAATGACTCACAACATGTTAAATTACATAATTGAAAAACATTTCAAATGATATCATTGAGGATACCACTGATGATACCATAGTCATATACAACATAGAATTACTGAGTATACTTGTTTGCATCTGCAGCATGGAAATCACATAAGCCCTAGAGGCAAATGTGATTGCTCATGTTGAAAGTTATATAGTGCACCATTTACAAATCACTAAAGTTGGGGTACCAGTAATACTCCATCTAAAATAACAAAGGCTGAGTGCGCCAGATGTGGGTTGCAGAGGTATGTTTCAAAGTAGGTTGTGGGTTTAAAGTCAAAGGCCGCTCCAAACAATATTTGAGAAAAGTCAAATCTTCTGATCTTCTGTTGGCAATAGATTATCCACCAGTGGATATTTGTGCATATGACCATGTTGAGTAGGTGCATGTAATATAGTGCTATAAACACATTCTATGTAGCAAGGATGTTGATAAGGTGTGCATGTTTATTTCACAGACTCTGCAGAAGATTTTGATGCACTTTACCTTCTTGAATAATACAGAATGTAGGAGTGACCCATTTAGAGGTTGTGTAACTCAAACTGGTGTAAGCACTGTACATAGGACCTGACAGAAGGTGCCTACTCAGTGGCAAACATGTACCCAATAAACTTCTTGATTTAAAATTACAGGTCATATGAAGTCTTTAAAAAGGTAATCCCATTAAAGTGAATAGAAATAAGTCTGCAGTTGCAGGCTGTTGAACTACTTGAAGTCCCCAAACCCTATAGGATGGTGTCACACTGACTGGATAGTGCCATCGATAATGTAATCAAAAATGTCATTTGAGATGTAATCAGTGACGTCATCAATAATGTAATTTAATATTTCATGAGTGATGTATTATGTGAGGTCATAAGTAGTGTATATGGGGGAGCCAGTTAGCTCAGCAAGCTATAACTGGTGGATTTTGGTGTTTTTAAACATTAGTGGTCATCTTATTCCAACAACTAGTTACAACATCACTTTAACCTTTGTTTTTTCAGTGAATTTCTGTTTTTTTTCATATTTGTCTTGCGCAGTAAGGGCTTAGCCTTTGGCCAGACCTTGTGCTCAACCCCCAGCCTACGGGCAATCCTCAGCCCATCTACACACAGCCTCTGCCTATGTCTAAAAGAGATGGATGCATATGTTTATTATGCATTATGCATACTTTTGTGTGTAGCTTTTTTTTGTTGTTTTTCACACTTTGATTATTTTCTTTTTTTACATTAACTACTGCTTTTTAATCTTTTTAAACATTATTTTGAACATATTATTTTGTTTCTCACAAGATCTTGTGTTTTGTGTGAGAATGGTGTCCCATGGCCTTTGAAAATAATCTTTATCAGTTTCCCAATAGGCCACTACTTTGAGACAGCATCTGCAGTATGTTGCAAAGTGCTGCCCCTTGTCATCACTTTCCTCCCATTGTTGACACATTACTTTCTCTGGAGGAGTCTGTACAGCTGCTCAACTCTTCTGCATCTCAGCAAAAGCAATGCTGCTGTTGGGATGCATAGCCCTTGCTTGCTTCCACATGTGACTGGATCCCTTGGAATATTGCCCGGACTTTCCTTTATGCAGCACCTCGGCCAGCTAGAGGTTAGAAAAACCAGCACACTACTGATTCTTTCTAAGCCCTCAATTGTTGTGGTACGCAGATGTGAACAGAATGCCAACAATGTTGACATCTACTGATGATGCACCTGTGGACCTAGCAGATGATTGATGTAATTGATGTTTCCTTTCAACTGATGCCATGATGGGCTTGAACTGCATTTACACCACACTGCCTCTCTTAAACACCAATCCAGTTATGGTAGTCAGAAAAATTATTTGAGGCTGTTTCTAAAGGGTGTGTGCTTGTTTGTAAGCAGTCTGTCCTGAGTGGCCAGTCAAATGGCTGATTTTATTTGAATTGTTTATGTTTTTGCCTCCAATGGGTAATACAGTACTCCGGAGGGTCAAAAGCCAATGAGAGATTACAAAGATAATTCTGCATCCATAATATTTCCTTTTCCAGGTTCATTGGGAGTGCCAATGGACCTGGAACTTTGTTGATTATGAAGGGGTCATTTTAGCCTAGAGGTTTCCTCACAGGCACAAATAAGCAAGATGTCTTTTAGTTTTTTGTGACATTTCTGAATTGTTATGCGTTGTGGTACCTGGAAATGGTACTGCTGTGCCAGCAATTCACATTCTAACGTTTTCTGATTGGCTGCTATCACTGTCTTTATTTACCTGGAAGTAGATCCAGCCTCGTGACTTTCATTACAGATCTGGACTTGAGAGGCTTCACATCTAGTGCACTGCAGGTTTTTTTTGGGACTTTCTCTTTTGTGGTACGATTAACTATACTCAGATTTTAATATGGGATCAGGAGAAGACTAAGCCAAACATCAGAAAGCCCCAGGATGAAGGAGCAGAGAAAAAGAGTACTCCTCAGTTTACAGTGTCAGTGCTTTTTTTCTTTAGTCTTGTGGGACAGAAGAAGGTATACGTGAAAATTGTGACTTACAACTTGTACAAGAGAGATTTTAGCCAAGGAATGGCATAAAATATCCGCTTGGCACCTCTGGAATCCTCAAACATCTCAGAACATGGCATCCCTATCTGCTGAACACAGCAAAACAGAGGTGCAATGAAGAGGTTTCACATTTTCTCCGGCACCCTAGAGGCTCCAAACTGGAAATACTATACCAGCAGATGTTTCTGGTGGAAACAGAGTGACCTAAAACGCTTCTATGCAAGAATTAGGCTATTGTGCAAAGACTGTGGAAAACGATTCTAAGCAAGTGAGATTCAGTTCATGACAAGTGGTCCATCATGAAGCCATAGGCAAAAATATTTTTTTCACCCAAGTTATGATGCACTGTCTTATATTTTTCTTATTTTTTTAGTTAATCTCCAAAACAAAAATTACAGAAGATATTTTAAAATTTACAAAAAAACTACATAAAACCGAGGTACTTTTTAGAACCACCTCTTTTGGTTGGAAGGCAAAAGTTATGTTGTTTCTCTTGACTGTCTCCTAATGTTAATATAGCCTTACAGGCTGTCATAGCAGACTATACTCGCTATTTAAGACTCACTATAGTATTATAGGATCAATGCTGAACTTGGCCAACTCGGCAGGGTCACCCCCAAAAGTTCTGGCTTCACCCCTCCTGGTTTGTGAATACCCTTTTGCTGGCTGTAGTACTCTGATCACTTTACCACAGCTAGCTAGTGCTAAAGTGCATGTACTCACTCCTTTACAAATGGTAAAACTGGCTTATTTCTAATTGGCACATTTAATTTACTTATAAGTCCCTAATAAAGTGGTACTACCCATACTCAGGGCCAGTAAATTAAATGCTGCTAGTGGGCCTGCAACACTTATTGTGCCACCCACTAAAGAAGCCCATTTCAAACATGTCACAGGCCTGCCATTGCAGTCTGCGGGTAGTTTTAAACTGTCATTTCGACCTGGCAAAATAAACCTTTTCCTATCACAAAAAGTAACCCTACCTATTCGATGGTCACATCACAATGTGATTCCCTTTACCAGAAGAAAATTATTGTTTATTTTCTAGTGACCCTCACCCACTCTGGTAGTGGCATGCTTCATCATCGGATCCACCTTGGCTCCTAAAAGCCAAAGTGGGCTCAACCAACTGACAAGAGCGCTCAGTATAGATCCTACCGGGGTCTAAATATAAAAATACCTTACTGGTCACCAAGGTATCCCTTTATTTGTAGTGCCAGTAGGCATGATTAAAAAATAGCAGATAGAGGGATCTCTAGGTGTATTATAGTCCTATGCACAGTGGAGTTTGGGCACAGGGTCTGCCCTGCAGCAAACCCTCAAAGGTATTCAGTCCCCCACTATGCACAGCCTCTGGCCAGGCCCTGCACCAAATCCCCTTACGAACAGCTAATCTGCCTGTCAGAAACTCTAGCACTAATCTGATGCGTACAAACCCACTGGAAACGCTGTCCAGCAATGCCCAACTACGCTTGTCAACGTGAACAATAGGATGATCAACGCTGAGAAGGTCAAGGGGGGAACAAGGAATATACAGCAGCAGAGAATTGGACTGTTGCTGCTGCTCTGTCACTGTCAACCTCAGCTTGCATGCCTGGCCAATCAAAGATAGATGTGTCTCCTTCTCCCAAGTCTTCTGGTCGACTGCAACTGTCTGGAGAACAAACAAAAGCTGTATTGTTTTGTGATAAAGTCCAAGTACAACAGAACTTCAAAACGGTAGATAACCATAAACTTTAATTACCTAGAGCTTTGTCTTGTCGTTTCTTTCTTTCTCTTTGTGCTGGCCTTGAGTAGGAGGCCTTTTTGAGTCACATAAACTGCTGCTGTGAATTTCACACTAGATCACTGTAGGAAAATGCCACTGTTGGCATGGTTACCCCTAACCTTTTTCCTTTTGTTGATGCTAGTTATGATTGAAAGTGTGCTGGGACCCTGCTAACCAGGCCCCAGCACACTTTCCCTAAACTGTACTTTTGTCTCCACAATTGGCACAGCCCTGGCACACAAATAAGTCCCTTGTACATGGCACCCCTGGTACCAAGGGCCCTGTTGCTAGGGAAGGTCTCTAAGGGCTACAGCATGTATTATGCCACCTTGGGGACCCCTCACTCAGCACATGCACACTGCTTCACAGCTTGTGTGTGCTGGTGGGGAGAAAAATAATAAGTCAACATGGCACTCCCCTCAGAGTGCCATGCCCACAACCCACTGCCTGTGGCATAGGTAAGCCACACCTCTAGCAGGCCGTACAGCCCTAAGGCAGGGTACACTATACCACAGGTGAGGGCATAGCTGCATGAGCACTATACCCCTACAGTCTCTGAGCAAATGTTTAGACATTATAAGTGCAGGGTAGCCATAAAGAGTATATGGTCTGGGAGTTTGTCAAACACGAACTCCACAGTTCCATAATGGCTATACTGAATACTGGGAAGTTTGGCATCAAACTTCTCAGCACAATAAATCCACACTGATGCCAGTGTGGTATTTATTGAGAAATGCACACAGAGGGCATCTTAGAGATGCCCCCCGTATACCAGTCCAACTATTAGTGCTAGGCAGACCAGTTTCTCCCAGCCTGCCACAACCAGACGGGTTTCTGGCCACATGGCGTGAGTGCCTTTGTGCACTCTGTGGCCAGGAACAAAGCCTGCACTGGGTGGAGGTGCTTCACACCTCCCCCTGCAGGAACTGTAACACCTAATGGTGAGCCTCAAAGGCTCAAGCCTGGTGTTACAGCGTCCCAGGGCACTCCAGCTAGTGGAGATGCCCGCCCCCTGGACACAGCCCCCACTTTTGGCGGCAAGTTCGGAGTAGATAGTGAGAAAAATAAGGAGGAGTCACCCTCTAGCCAGGACAGCCCCTAAGGTGTCCTGAGTTGAGGTGACCTGTGCCTTAGGAAATCCTCCATATTGTTTTGGAGGTTTTCCCCGAAAAGGATTAGGGATGTGCCCCCTCCCCTCAGGGAAGAGGCACAAAGAGGGTGTAGCCACCCTCAAGGACAGTAGCCATTGGCTACTGACCCCCAGACCTAAACACCCCCCTAAATTGAGTATTTAGGGGCGACCCTGAACCCAGGAAATCAGATTCCTGATGACCTACAACAACAAGGAGGACTGCTGACCTGAAAGCCCAGCAGAGATGACGGAGACGACAACTGACTTGGCCCCAGCCCTACCTGCCTGTCTCCAGACTCAAAGAACCTGCCCAGCGGGACCAGCAACCTCTGAGGACTCAGAGGACTGCCCTGCAACCAAAGGACCAAGAAACTCCTGTGGACAGCGGCTCTGTCCAAAACAGCAACCAAGAAACCATCTTTAAAGGGACTCAAGCCTCACTCCGGAAGCGCGAGCCCCCAACACTCTGCACCCAACGCCCCCGGCTCGTGTCCAGAAGAACCAACACTGCAGAGAGGACCCCCAGGCGACTCCAACGACGTGGACATCCTGAGACGACCTCCCTGCACCCCCACAGCGACGCCTGCAGAGAGAATCCAGAGGCTCCCCCTGACCGCGACTGCCTGGTAACAAAGAAACCAACGCCTGGAAGAAGCACTGCACCCGCAGCCCCCAGGCCCAAGATAAACAAACTACCAGTGCAGGAGTGACCAGCAGACGGCCCTCATCTTTGCCCAGTCGGTGGCTGGCCCGAGAAGCATCCCCTATGCCCTGCATGCATCGCCAGAGTGACCCTGGATCCCTCCATTGCTTTCAACACTCAACCCGACACCTACTTCACACACTGCACCCTGCCACCCCTTTGTCGCTGATGGTGTATTTTGTGCGCCTGTTTGTGACCCCCCCCAGTGCTCTACAAAATACCCCTGGTCTGCTCCCCGAGGACACAGGTACTTACCAGCTAGCAGATTGGAACCGGAACACCCCTGATCTCCATAGGCGCCTATGCTATTTGGACCCTACTTTGACCTCTGCACCTGACCGGCCCTGTGTTGCTGGTGCTGGGTGTTTGGGGTTAACTTGAACCCCCAACGGTGGGCTGCCTATGCCCCGGAGACTGAACTTGAAAGTGCTTTACTTACCTGAAAAACGAACTATTACTTACCTCCCCCAGGAACTGTTGATTTTTGCAGTGTCCACTTTTAAAATAGCTTATTGCCATTTTTGCCAAAACTGTGTACATTACTGTTTTAATTCAAAGTTCCATATTTACCTATGCCAAGTACCTTACAATTTATGTACTTACTTGAATTCTGAATCTTGTGGTTCTAAAATAAATTAAGAAAATAATATTGTTCTATATAAAAACCTAATGGCCTGGAGTTAAGTCTTTGAGCGTGTGTTCTCATTTATTGCCTGTGTGTGTACAACAAATGCTAAACACTACACTATGATAAGCCTACTGCTCAACCACACTACCACAAAATAGAGCATTAGTATTATCTAATTTTGCCACTATCAACCTCTAAGGGGAACCCTTGCACTCTGTGCACACAATCTCTCACTTTGAGATTGTATATAAAGAGCCAACTTCCTACAATCATGAATTCTTTTTGATCCGTGTAAAAAAAAAAAAAAACTGGTTTCCTTATCATGACAGGGCTTACTTCTATACTGGATAATCGCTATTAATTATATTGTGGGGTCCAACACTTAATTAACTATTTACTTTCATAAGCGCCGCTTTGGGAATTCCTTTCAGTAGCGCTGCTTGATTGTTCTGTGTAAGCGCTTTTGTTTACCTTTTCTTTAATGGACTTTTATTATTCTATTCCTTTAAACCATATTGCTTATCTTTGCTTATGAACTGGGGGGGGTGCTCACTGAGTGAGTGTATGCTTTAAAAAGAAATGTTTTACTTATCACATTTTCCCTTTGTTTTATGCTGCAGGTTCATTGGAATACAGACCCTCTGCTGTGGCGATGAAGAGGAGCCAAGAACGTACCGGTCCGGTGACTGGAGTTATCAGGTAACTTGAGAGCAAACTGCAGAGTAAGAGTCCTTTTCAGTAAATTCTGGATACCAAGCAAGACAGGGCACTAAGTGTGGCTTTATACTATGCCAAACAAAATGGCCGCCTAACTTTTGCATGGCCTCCTTGGAATGTTCCAGCACTCCTCAAGGAAATGAATGGGCCTAACCACAATGTCCTTGACTAAAGCACTTGATGTGTAATGCCCTAATGGCATATGCATGCCAAGGTGTAAACTTCTTCCATGCTGGGGATATTTAACATATGCTTATGCATGTTGCTAGGGGGTCTTTTAATGTATGCCTTCCTTCTCCTCCAAACCTACATATGGGTTATACCTTGACCTCCAAACCTTCACCTTCTCGAAACTCAAACAGAGACAGCCCAGACGCTGCCTAGATAGGAGGATAGGGGAAGAGGTGAAACCTTGGTGGACTTGCTGAAGGTCATGACGCCTCAAGGCTCGCCATCCGGAAAGTGGTTTGGTTTTAGTTCGGTGTGTGTCTAGGGAATGTTTGAAAAGCTGAAGGCGTGGAGAAGGTGTTCTACAGACCTTAACCCTTCCAATTCACTAGGTAAAATACTCAACCTCGTTTTACTTAGAATCTAAGGTTTGTTATACCTTGTATTCCTGTTCCCCTTTGACAATCACTGGAGTAGGTGGTGTAAGTACTTTAGTCCTTAGCTGGCAGGATTTGAGTTGGGACACAAGGAACACAGGATGAATTAGCATGCTAGATGGGATCTGTAGTCTTACTGTGACTGGGTTCAATATGTCACAAATAGTCAAGGCCCCCAAAAGCCAGGTTTTAGTTTTTGTTTTCCATGTATTGTTAGATTCTTGGTGGGTGCCAACCAAACGTGATCTACTACTTAGTACTGAGGTTCTTTGGATTTTTTTTTTTTTTTTATCTGTACATTCCTTTATGGTTTTTTGAGCATCTTTTATGGGTTCTTTTGCAACTTGCAAAATGTTGCTTAGTTGTTTATGATGTTCTTCCACTGAGGGCACTGATGACTTTCACTGGTAATTCGTAGGGATGGAACTCGTTCAAACAATAAAAGGGTGAGTACTGCAGCATAGAATGTTCAGTGTTAACTTACACAAATTCGGCCATCTAAAGATGTTTTGGACAATTGTCATCATGCTGTAATTTTAGGCATCATAAGTTTTGCCCTATGGTTTGATTTAACTATTTGGTCATCCAATCGGTTTCTGGGTGGTAACTTGTGGAGAACTGAGCATCGAGTTTAAGGCTTTTGCATAAGTATTGCCAAAAATGAGAAGTGAATTGTGTTTTGCGATCGGTAATGATCATTTTAAGGACCCCATATACTTTAATAATGTGTTGGGAGAATACAGGTGCTTACTCTTGGGGACTGGGAAGCTTGGTTAGAGGTGTAAAGTGTCCCATTTTAGTTAGACGATCTATGACAACTAAGATTACGTGTGACCAACATTGGGGAGTCATCTCCCCCACAAACTCCATCAAAAGGGTGTGAGGTGGAAATGGTGGCACAAGAATAATACATAACAACCCAGTTGTTTTGTGTTGACTGCACACAGCTTGCGCACAAATAGAACAGATGGTAATATAGCGTTCTACATCTGTTCTAATGGTGGACCACCAAAAATGACATAGTATGATGGACATGGTTTTCAGTATCCCAGACAGACCAGTCAATGCTGCATCGTGTGACCACTAAAACATTTGTTCTTGAAGAAAAGGAAATGGTAAATACAGGTTGTGCTCATGATACAGCAAGCCCTCTTTTTTGTACCTACTGGAACCACCCTTTAACCAGGCCTGTATCTGCATTTGGTTCACTCATGTTAGACGTTGAGTCAAGAAATCCTTAAAAATAGGGCATACAGTTTGACCCTTTGCGTTGTTTTCTCTATTTTTTTCCTACAGAATAAAGGATGATCTACTTTCTGGAATTTCTTCTGATGGGGAACAGGCTCTGGACAAAGTATCTGCTTTACCGTTTTGTGTCCCTGGGCGATATGAAATGGTAAAATCAAAATCAGAGAAGAATAAAGACCAGCACAGCTGGTGTGGTGTCAGCGTTCATGCTGATTTTAGCAACTGTAAGTTTCTGTGGTCAGAATAGATTTCTATCATGTGTCTTGCTCCCATCAAATAGTAGCACCACTCTTCCAAAGCTCTATTTATAGCAAGTAGCTCCCTATCGGAGATACTATAACTTAATTCTCAGGGAAAGAAAACTTACAAGAGCAGAATACCACCGGGGAACTTGGTCAGTGTCAGGATGTTAATGGGACAGTACCGCCTCTAAAATGAAAAGTAGACTCAAGTCGGTGTTACGTAAGACTCAAGTTTGTACAAAACATGTTTTGAGTTTACAGAACCCCTCCTCAGCTTCTGGGGTCCATTTAAAAGGTATTCCCTAGCATAGCAGTCTGGTCATTGGATGGACTATTGAGGAGAAATCTTCGATAGATTGTCTACAAAAATTGGTGAATCCCAGAAAACTCTGTATGCTTTTAACACTAGTGGGTGAGGGCCACAGAAGGACTGCCTTAACTTTATTGCCATCCATTTGGGCGCCTTTCGGGCTAATAACGTAACCTTGGAAATCTATCTGGGAGGCATGTAACTGGCATTTCTCCTATTTTGTAAACAGGTGGTATTGTTCTAGTCTTCTTAAAACTGCTTTAACATTGTTTATGTGTTCCTGAGGGGAGTCTGAATAAGTAAGGAATTGTGTAAACAGATGATGCAAAATACGTCTAAACTAGCCTCTCAGCCTGTCATTTATAAAATACTGAAAAGCTGCCAGGGCGTTGCAGAGTCCAAAGGGCATGACCTGGTAATCAAAGAGTCCAAATTTCATTTTAAATGGGCTCTTCCACTCAATGCCTTTATGTACTCTGACATGACGTATGCGCCTTCTTAATCTAATCCACTAAAACTGGTATTAGTGATAACAGATACTGATTTTTATGGTTAACCTGTTTATAACTTAGTAATTGATATACGTCTGCAGTTCTCTTCCTTTTGGTGTACAATAAAAGAGTAGGGAGGAAGCTGTGGACTTCGAGGTTCAAATAAACCCCATGGCCAGTTTCTCCTGGAGGTAGTTTTTAAGATGTTCAGTCTCAAGTTCGACCTAATGCGTAGGTTCGACTGCAGGGTACTGCTGCCCGGACACCAGATCGATGAGGCAGTCACAATCAATGTTAGCTCATGTGCTTTCTGGTTGTCGAATACTTCTCTATTGCTGGTAGAACACGTGGGTAATGTGGCTACGCAGCATATTTGTGCATTTATGCTCTGATATGTAAGTAGTTTCGCCGGCCCCTCTGTTTCCTTTCTGAACCTGCAAGACAACGGCCCTCATTACAACCCTGGACGTAAATCCCGCTTACCGCCGTGCTGAAGACCGCCAACATACCATTGCGGCGGCGGAAATCCGCTACAGGTATTACGACCCACATCTCGGAATCTGCCACAATACAGACAACCACACAAGTTCGCCACACCAAAGGTCAGTGATAAACTGGCGATAACAAAACCTACACCGTCACGGCAACAAGAATACACCAACACTATCACGACCCACGAACCAACACAGTGGTCATTGGCGGTACACACCGCCGCGCTCAAAATACACACACATTTACAAAACACAACCACATTGGACAATTCGAAATACACACACCTGACACACATACACACACCACACCCACACACTCACAACACTATAAAACACACACCCACATTACCCACAACCCCTTACAACCAAAAATTTCGAACAAGGCCAGAGAGAGAGATTAGCTAACACAACACCAGCATCCACAAACACACAACACCATCACTTATACAACATCCACGCACAAAACACCACACCCCCCAAAACATCACCTCACACATCACTCACACCACATCATGGCACCTCAAAGACACCCCAGGTTTTCTGAGGAGGAGCTCAGGGTCATGGTGGAGGAAATCATCCGGGTAGAGCCACAGCTATTCCGATCACAGGTGCAGCAGACATCCCTTGCAAGGAAGATGGAGCTATGGCGGAGAGTCGTTAACAGGGACAACGCCGTGGGACAGCATCCAAGAACACGGGATGACATCACGAAGAGATGGAACGACCTATGGGCGAAGGTACGTTCCGTGGTATCAAGAAACCAGATTGCTGTACAGAGGACTGGCGGTGGGCCCCCATCTCCTCCCCCACAACTAACAACATGGGAGGAGCAAGTCTTGGCAATACTGCATCCTGAGGACTTTGCAGGAGGAATGGACTCTGGTAAGTCATATCTTAACTACTTCATCCCCCCCACCCCATCTGCATGCCATGACATACTCCCACTCTTACCCTCACCCCCATCACACCATCATCTCCATATGCCCCACTATCATAACCCACACATCTCAATACCAAGGCCCTGCATGCAACACCTATGCATGGACCACAGTCACCAAAGCATGTCCAGTACAGAAACCCACACAGACCCCCAAACCAACTATCACAAAAGGGCTAACACAATGACGCAAGCACAGGAGTAGAGGGTACCTCACCCAATGCACAAGATAGCACACACAGATACTAAAACTATGCATTTACACCCCAACAGGACTCCTACCCAACGTCACCGGACAGGAGGTGCCAGACATATCCAGTCCCCCCCACAAAAGAGGCCCACAGTGATGACAGCAGCTCTGCACGCCTGGATCAAGATGACCAGCCCGGCCCATCAGGGACCTCGGGACAGTCGGTTCCCCTGTCACAGTCCCAAAACACCACAGAGCTCCCCCTCAGGAAACACCGCCACAGCACCCACCCAGCAGGAACATACCTCTGTCTCCAGGACACGTCAATCAGCAGTGTGTCCACCACTACAGGGACCCCAGGCAAACCCACTAACCCAAGACAATCAGGGACCTGCGGTCAGTGGCAGTGGGCACACGGTTCAGGGGACAGAGGCACAGGATAACAGGGAAGCTGGGAGGACTGCTGTGCGACAGGGGGAGGACAGGCCCAGGGAACCGACACTCCACGAGGCACTCTCCAACATCATGGGAGCTTACCACCATTCCCAGGAGACCATGGGCACGGTACTGGCCAAGTTTCAGGAGACCCATCGGCTGCAGGTGGAACACTACCTGGGGATCAGGGAGGACTTGAAGTCCATTAACACCATCCTGGTCACCATTGCAGGGGTCCGGGCAGACCTTGTCAACACCATGAGGGACACAGTGGCACACAAACGGGCCCCTGACACTAGCCTGGACGATGAACAGCCCTCCACCTCTGCCGGCGCTAGTGGACAGGAGGCACCCCCACAGGACCAACAGGACACCAGCACCCCACCCCCTGCAGATGGACAACCACCTCGCAAATGGTCCCTGAGATCCAGGAACAAGACAGAGAACTTTGCCAAAACCCCCCCAAGGAAATGAGACTCTCCTGAATGTCACCCTTCTCTCACACTTTGTCACCCTGTCCACCTTAAACTGCCATTGCTCACGTTCCTATGCCCCATTGGACAATGCACCTGTGATACCAAGAGACTGGACTCTGCCAAGGACATTCGTCCACCATCACCCCAGCCCATTTCACACACACCCTCCACTTATTTGCACAGAAATAAACACCCTTGAATCACAAATCAATCTGGAGTCAGTCCGTGCTTTCACAAATGTGTAATTGCAAAATCTCTGGAATATAGCAATGTCAATGTACTTGTTCACATACCAATGTTATCCAGCTGTAGGCCAGGAGTAAACATAGCAGAGGGCACAAATTGGCACCCAGTGCTGTGAAAATGGAAAGTCAGGGTCCATACATAGAGGTTAAAAGGCAGACTTATGCTACTTCCTACAACAGTATGAGATGTGGGAAGCAGTTCCATCTTCTTACCTGTGTCTCACCGTAAGTATTGTATGATGACATTGTTGCGGCTGTCTATATCTTCTTCTTCTGCCTCCTCTTCTTAACTGTCCACAGGCTCCACAGCTGCCACAAGACCACCATCAGGCCCATCCTCCTGCAGAAAAGGCACCTGGCGTCGCAATGCCAGGCTGTGCAACATACAGCATGCCTCGATGATCTGGCACACCTTCTTCGGTGAGTAGTATAGGGAGCCACCTGTCACATGGAGGCACTGGAACCTGGCCTTCAGGAGGCCAAAGGTGCGTTCTATTAGCCTCCTAGTTCACCCATGTGCCTCATTGTAGCGTTCTTCTGCCCTTGTCCTGGGATTCCTCACTGGGGTCAGTAGCCATGACAGGTTGGGGTAACCAGAGTCACCTGCAAAGATCGAGGGACAACTGTTAGACATCCTCCAAACATTAGGGAATCTCCAAAACCCACACAGCAAATGAAACTGTGTGGGGACTTTAGGCTCACCTATTAGCCACACACGGTGCCTCTGGATTTGCCCCATCACATAAGGGATGCTGCTATTCCTTAAAATGTAAACGTCATGCACTGAGCCTGGATACTTGGCATTCACATGGGAGATGTACTGGTCTGCAAACACACCATCTGCACATTCATAGAATGGTAGCTTTTCAGGTTTCTGTAAACCAGTTTATTCCTGCGGGAGGGACAAATGCCACGTGTCCCATCAATGGCACCAATGAGGTTGGGGATATGTCCCAGGGCATAAAAGTCTCCTTTCACTGTGGGCAAATCCTCCACTTGAGGGAAAACAATGTAACTGCCCATGTGTTTCAGCAGGACAGACAATACTTTGATGCCATGGCCACTGTTGTTTGAAAAGACCCACTGGCCAGGAAATGGAGTACAGACAGGACCTGCACTAGAGGGGGATTCCTGTGGGATGGTGGATAGCAGAAATCAGGTCTGGCTCCAACTGGGCACACAGTTCCTGGATTGTTGCACGATCAAGTTTGTAAGTGATAATTATGTGTCGACAGTTCGACCAGGAGTCTGTACACTGCAGGATGCCGCCATCTCATCACCTGCCCCAGCGGACGTGCCCTATGGAGGAGAACGGTGAGCAGAGGATCATACAACACTTAGGTATCACAATGCCGTTTAGCAAAAACGTAAAAGTTTCTCTATGTGCCTTTGTCTGTCAATATTCCTGGCCTAAATAGGTGTGACACAGTTATTTGGCCTGCCATGTGGCCCCCTGAAATGGCGGCTGCCTGACCTGTAAGGTGGGACAAGGGGAAATGAAGTAACATCGCTGGCGTTGGACACCGTCGCGGTAGGCAGTCGAAGACCGTGTCACAATTCAGCATAGGTTAACATTGGGCGCTATGGGTTCCAGGAGCCAATGACGATGTACGCCGGTGGTGACAGTACGCACCGCCGCGGACGTGACTGCCATTTGCTATCTGTTCACTCACTTGATACCTGACCTTCAACAGGAGAGGACCTACACTGCAACTGCTGCTGTGACCTTGGAGAAACTAGTGGATGGTGTCCTCCCCCAGTACACGCAACTGTACGGTCCTACAGACAAACAGGTGAGTACACTGTGAGCATGGTGGATGGCACATGATTGTATGGAGTGTCGTGGATGGAAGAGGGATGGGAGGGGGGTCCAGGCCAGCATGTGAGGGTGGTGTGTGTGTGTGTGTGTGTGTGTGTGTGTGTGTATGTATGTCTGGGCCAGGGTGGGAGGTTTTTAGGCAATGCGTGAGAAGAACAGTACGGGATAGTAACATCCATCATTACTTCACTCGAGGTCACCGCCTACCAGAGGAAGGGGATTTGGCGTGCCATCGCCAAGGAAGTGCGGACCCTGGAGGTCTACCATAGACGGAGCACCCACTGCCGGAAAAGATGGGAGGACCTGCGCCGCTGGAGCAAGAAGACGGCGGAGGCCCAGTTGGGGATGGCCTCCAAACGTGGAAGGGGTGCCCGTCGCACCATGACCCCCCTGATGTACCGGATCCTGGTGGTGGCATATCCGGAGTTGGATGGGCGCTTGAGGGCATCACAGCAGCCACAAGGGGGTGAGTACACTCTCATTCAGCTGACTCTGC
Source organism: Pleurodeles waltl (assembly GCF_031143425.1). NCBI lineage: Eukaryota > Metazoa > Chordata > Amphibia > Caudata > Salamandridae > Pleurodeles > Pleurodeles waltl. The sequence continues at coordinate 165,477,315 of NC_090440.1, read as the reverse complement.
GCGCTTGAGGAGGTGTCTGAGTCGGGGTGGTGGCCTGTGGGTTCCCCTAGGCAAGGGCATACATGCAAAGGTAGATCCATTGTTTTGCAGCCTTATTCCCAGTCCAACCCCAAAGGTGTTTTTTGTCCTCTGCACCTAGTCAGGCTCCCATGGGTGCCAGCTGTGCATGAGATGGGTCTAGACAGAGTCTCCCTTGGGCATGTGCTTTTCCCCTGCACTGTTAGTGCATGGCTTAGTGCATAGGGCTGCTCCCTGTGTGTTGTGTCCGCCAGCGGTAGTTGTGTTGCATGCACTGACCATGTGTATCTTCTGTCTTTCCCCCCCTTTTTGTTTTGCCACCCTGTTCTTGCGTGCATTAGCATCATCTGGCGGAGGAGCAGAGGCACGGGAGCAGGAGGGAGCTGCATCCCACATGGCCCTGGAGGGAGAAGTAACGGAGTCTGAAGGCACCAGTGGGACGGAGGGCGAGGGGAGCTCCACGACGGGGACTGGAGCATACACCAGCGACAGCGGCGACTCCTCTGATGGGAGCTCCCTTGCGGTGGCGGGCACCTCTGTGCCCACTGCATCAACAGGTACAGCCGCCACCCCCCCCCCCCCTACCAGCATCCCCCTCCCAGCAGCCCCTCAGCGTGGTTCTCGTGCCCGCTCACCCAGGAGGGTGGGCATCTCTTTCGCCCCAGGCACCTCAGGCCCTGCCCCAGTCAGCCCTGCTGCCCTCAGTGAGGAGGCTATTGACCTCCTGAGATCCCTCACATTTGGGCAATCTACCATTTTGAATGCCATCCAGGGTCTTGACAGGCATTTGCAGCAAACAAATGCATACCTGGAGGGCATTCATTCTGGGCAGGTGGCCCAACAGAGAGCATTTCAGGCTCTGGCCCCAGCACTGATGGCAGCCATTGTCCCTGTGTCCAGCCTCCCCCCTCCAACTTCCTCCACCCAGACCCAATCCCCTGTACCTCAGCCTATCCCAAGCACACCATCAGACCAGCATGCACACTCATCAACACACAAAAGTGGACTTGGCAAACATAAGCACCACACATCCCACAGGCACTCACACAAACACCATCCCCACGCAGACCCAGCAACATCCACTGCCTCCACTGTGGCCCCCTCCTCAACGTCCTCCTCTTCCCTCCCTGTCTCGTCTCCACTCACACTTGCATGCACTACATCCTCAGCCACTAACTCCATCACCAGCACGGCCATCACCACACACTGCTCACGTGCACTACATCCTCAGCCACTAACTCCATCACCAGCACGCCCATCACCACACACCGCTCACGTGCACTCACCACCCCCACTACCATTCACACATCCCCTGTGTCCTCTCCCAGTGTGTCTGTGAGCCCTCCTCCCAAAGTACACAAACGCAGGCACACACCCACCCAACAGCCATCCACCTCACACCAGCCTCCGGCCCATGCACCTTCACCCAAATTCACCAGACGTACACCTCCTACAACCATTACCTATCCCTCCAATCCCAAACCCCCTGCATCTTCCCATCCCAGTGTGTCTAAGAAACTTTTCCTGGCTAACATTGACCTCTTCCCTATCCCCCCTCACCATCCTTCCCCGAGGGCCAGGCTGTCCAGGTCACAGCCCAGCACCTCAGCCACCAAATCCCCAAGCACAGTGGTCACAGCAACTCCGGTCTCATCGCGGCCACCACCCATCAGGGCTGCCAGTGTGCCACCTGCCTAGCGAGGCCAAGGAGCAGGCCATTCCGCCACCTGCCAAGGTGAAGAAGGTGCCCACATGCCGGAGGGAGAAGCCGCACCTACCACCGAGCAAGGGCTCCTCCAACCCAAAAGGGGACAGTGGCAAGACACCAGCAGCAACATCAAAGGTGGGGAAGGGACACAAACCGAAGAGCAGGTCAGGACAGGGCATGGTGGCTCCGGCTGAGGGACCAGAGTCATCCCTTCTGTCAACCAGTACACCAACCAGTACGCCGGTGGACCCCAGCACCGCAACCTGCACCGCCACCTGCATGTCTGCTGCCTCAGCAACAGTCCCCAGCATCATCCCCAGTGGACAGCCGTCCGAGGCTGCAGGAGACGTCCTGCTGTGTCCCTCAACAGGTGCAGACACATCCACCACCGCCAGCACCTCCGCCATAGACACCACCGCAACCACCGCCACCAGCACCGCCACCTGCACGTCTGCTGCCTCAGCAACAGTCCCCAGCATCATCCCCAGTGGGCAGACGTCCGAGGCTGCAGGAGATGTCCTGGACCCTGCCCAGCATCCATAAGGCATGACTCTCAGCACTGTTTGTACCTGCAGGCGGGAGACGAAGTCACAGCAGGGTGGAGTGTGTCTCTGCCTCCATGGCGTATCATGCTACCTGTTCCCAGGCAATCTCGTGGCACACACACCCAGGTGAGGGAATGGGACCTGCCACACTGCATGTGAAGCACTCTGGGCACAAAGCCCCCTCCAGAACTAGTGGAGAAAAGCAAGCACTTGAGAGACTGTGGCTTTGCACTCCCCAGGATAGAGCAGTGGGCAAACCACCCTCTGGAAAGACTTGCAAGACTGTGGCTTTGCACTCCCCAGGATAGAGCAGTGGCCAAACCACCCACTGGAGAGACTTGAGAGACTGTGGCTTTGCATTCCCCAGGATAGAGCAGTGGGCATGGAGCCCCCTCGTGCAGCAGTGACGTTGTGCGTCCATCCGGCTGAGATGCCCCGCTCCCTCCTCCCCCTGAGGTGCCTGTTTCATTTCGATCTGATGCCCCTGCAGTGTTCTCTCCATTTCGAGTCAGGTATCTTGTGTGGGCTTCGCCCATGCATTTTGGGACCACTGGTCCACAGACAATGATTGGAACACTATCCGGACTTGTGTAGTTGGTGTACATATTTGTATATATTGATTTTTTTAATTTCCCTAGCTGATTTTTCATTGATTACACTTGTTAAAATCATTTCTTTTTGTCCTTGCGTTCTTCCAGGGGGTGAGGTGGTGTATATGTAATGTTGATGCATGTATTTATGTGTATGGTGTTGTGGGTGGGGGTGGGGGTGGGGGTATTGCGTGTCACTCTCTTTTCCCTCCCACCCTCCACTGTGTTGTAGGTGCAGTACTCACCGTGGTTGTCGTCGGCGTCTTTGCTGCTCCTGATTGAAGAGGAGGAAGACCAGTACGGGCAGGACCTGTAATTCGGGCTCCATGGTGTGCTGGTTCCTCGTTGGTTGTCAAGAGGTGAGTGGTTTCCGTTCCAAGTCCTGTTTCCGCCGTACTTTTGATGTCGTTTGTACCGCCCGGAAAAGGTGGCAGATAGGCCTCTTGTAATAGTGTGGGCGGTACTTTGTCTTCTGCCTGTCTATTGGCGGTTACCGCCGCGGTGTTTGTTTGTACCGCCGTGGCGGTCGGAGTGTTAAAGTGGCTGTCTATGTTGGCGGTTTCCACCATGGTCGTGATTACATTTTTTTGTCCGCCCGGCTGTTGTCGGTATTACCGCTGCTTTAACACCGACCTCCAGGGTTGTAATGAGGGCCAATGTGTTTTACAGAAGTCCGAGTTCAGTTGTACTGAACGTACTGCACAATGTGCATAGGGTCATGGAGGGTTAGCCACGGCATCCCTAAAATTAGCTTAAACGGGGGATTGTCTATACCATCAAAGCAAATTCCTTCCATGTGTGTGTAGGAGGCTGGCCCTCTATGTAGTGTTAGGTAAAAACTAGATCACCTAATGCTCTAATTTTTGAGGTAGTTTGGGCGAGCAGTTAGGCCAAACTTGGAGAAGTGCAAAGCATTTGTTGCACTCACAGTATCAATCATGCAATTCACACACTTGACGGAATGTGTGAGTCCAATTTATAAACATACTTACGATTTTTATTTAATTTTTAAGACCAAGATTATCAAAATTGGTTAAGTACTTTTTGGGATATGGGTTTTTGAAGTTTAATAAAAAAATATATTTTTTGTGTGTGATTATGCACTATAGGAATCAGTGGAAAGTCACCTTTAAAAATACTTATCAAATCGTACAGTTGAGTTACCAAGTTCTTCTTTTGCAGGTTGGTCAAGGTCATTGGTGGGCACACTGTACCAGCTGGAGAAGTTCGGGTGGCTCCCGGTTACGGTGGGAGCAGCGATGAAGTCTCTGGAGCTGGTGCAGGGCCACTGCGAGGGAACACTTAGAAAAGCACTCAACAGGTAAGTTTAGAGGTGGTTCCTTGGGGTCCCTTTGGAGTGTCGAGGTCGCAAGGGGTGGGGGACTCTGAGGGCACAGCAGGTTCTCTGTTACAGGGCAGCCGGGTGCAGAGCGAATCAATGAGCCAGGAGCTGAGTGCAAGGATCCCTTTGGACCTGACGTTAAGTCGGTTCAAGGGTCATTTGCAGGACAAAGGGGCACTCTGACGAGAGGTCCAGGATGTTCCTGAAGTCCCTTGAATGAGGTTTCCTCCTGGTCCTTTTTCAGCCCTGGGTGGGCTGGTTTTCCTGGTATCCGTCATCAGCTGACTAGTAGGGACGGTTCGACCAATGGAGGGCGCAGTGCTACCAAACTTGGCACACTCACAGGGTTTGTCCTGGCGGTTGCTGGTGTGTTGTCGGGTCTGGCTGCGACTTCCAGATCGGGAGTTAGTGGCTGGTCAGTAAAGTGACCCTCAATAGGTTGCTGGTTCCTTCTTTGCTGCAGAGTGGTACCTTCACTCACAGGTGAGTTCTTGGGCTATCAGTGAAGCCTGGAGGTTCTCTTGGGTTCCTGAGGTCAGTCCAATTGTCCAGCTCCTCTGCAGCTGGGATTGTCGGGTCCTGGGTGCAACAGGTAGGGTTTGGAGCCTTTTCTTTGTGCAGCAGGTCCACAGTTCTCATGCCTTGGATCTTCTTTGTGCTGGTCTTCTTTGTGTCCTTCGAATCTGATTATCTAGTCTAGGGGTGCCCACTAAATACTGTATTTAGTAGGTGCTTCAGGGGAAACCTGGTAGTGTCCAGTGGGACCCTTACCTTTGGGTGGCTACACCCATTATAGTGACCACTTCCGGTGGGAAAGGTCAGTTCCCTATCCCGGACTGGCTTTTTTTCTTCCATCTAAGATGGAGGAAAATGAAATGGAGTGCCCACCTCGCAGGCAACACCTTAGGTGTGGTGAATGCCAGGTGGGGCCACTCCCCCTACTCTTTGTCTGGTTCCCCCCCCTTTGCTCCCGCCAAAAGTGGGGGTTTACAAAGGGGTTGGCCATCTGCTGCTAGCAGCAGGCCTGGGGGTCGAGTTTCAAAGGCGAAAAGCACTTTGAAGCTCACCGCCAGGGCAGTGCACATTCCTGAGGAAGGAGGTGCTAGCACCTCCACCCAGGAAGGGCATTGTTCTACACACCAGAGAGACAGGGGTCTCCCCCAAGGTTTGTAGATTGGGTGTCTGAAGGTGGCAGGCTGGATAGAACTAGTCAGCAACAATGCCAGGGTAGTTAGTTTTTGCAAGGGGCACCTCTAAGGTGACCCCTGGGTACATTTAGGGATAAATCTACTACTGGTATCAGTTTGGATTTATCATTCTGAGTTGTTTGATAGCAAACAACCCAGAGTTTAGAGTGTCCATCATGTAGCTGGGAAACTCGTGTTGACCCGTGTCCAGCACATGTATTAAAATGGCTGCTCTGTTCACTTACTATGTCCCAGGTTTGGCAAGGACACGGTGGGAGCATATTGCTTATGCAGATATGCTCTCACATATAATATGATGCATCCTGTGTTAGGGCATGCCAGAGAGGTGTCTTACCCATACTACATGCAGTATATGGTGGACAGGGCACACAGGCAGTGTGCCATATCGAGTTTGTGTTTTAGGTTTGCACCAGGACACTCCGCCTGCAATGGCAGTGGTGGGTGCATCTGGATGCATGGCCATAGAGGGTGGCACAATCAGTGCTGCAGCCTTCAGGGGCCTCCCCATAGTACCCCATGCCCTGGATACCCGAGTACCCTCTTACTAGGGACTTAATAGTGGTAGCTAGGGAAGTATCCAATCGTGCCAATGCATCACAACTGTTTTAGGGAACGAGATCTGGCCTAGGGAACCTGGTTAGCAGGGGCCCTGGGCACTACAATTTCTAGGCTACATCATACATCAGGCAAAAAAGTGGGGGGCTAACCACGTCAAAAAGAGGCCTTTTCTCACAGTGTTTGAAGTACCAACTGTCATGACCACCTCATCTGTGTGATAACATATAGGATCTGAGGACAAAACAGAACCGTCTACAGCCTTAACAGGCTCTGGAAAGGACTTCTTAATGCATGGTATCTCTAATTCTCTAGAAAGTTTTTGATAAATGAAATTTCCTGTGCTTTGGAATCTAATAAAGCAGGGCCTTGTATTTGCTTGCCTGTAGGCAAAGCAAGAACCGCTAGGACTTTGAGATGTGCCACAGAGTTTTGCTGAAATAATTTCTGCCAAATAAGCTGGGGTCACAGGGAAGTGTTCTCTCAGATAAAGAAGCTCTGACAAATCTGAGAATTTCAGTTTTCCAACTACACCTCTTCCTCTAGACTATTTACTAGCACTACCTGCCTAGTTTTTACCTACAGATTTTTGTTCCACACTTTTTCCTATAGCTTGAAAGTGTTTTAAAAAAACGACCACTGCATCCATAATATATACACAGTTTTAACTTTCTCCTCCTTTCTGGTTCTTCAGAAGAGGCCGGTCCACAGATACCACTAACTTACATGGGGTCTACTACATTCATCTTGTTTACATCTTCTGTAGCGGGTTTACTTGGTCTAAATACAATGACTTTTGACTCACTCCTTGACCTATCATTCTATAGCTCTGAAAGTCAGTGATCAAACTGCATTGTGAGCTCGATGGAATCCTCACAGCTAGTTGGTAAATTTACGACTTGAGCTGAGATGCCCTTCATTTCTTCCCGGAGATCCTCGCAAAATAGGGACATTCGTTCCTCTTCCAGCCATTCGGGTTCAACCACTGATCGATTAAAGGTGGTAATGTATGTAAATCTTGTGACCATTGTTTCACGGTATTTCTGTCGAATAATTTCTGCATCTCAGTGCAGAAAGTTCCAAAATTATATAACATAGTGTCGTTCTTTTCTAGAAATTAAATTGACAAAGTGGCAGCATTGCCACCTAGGTCGGATAATATGAAGGTATTTCGTGATTTCTCCTCTTGGAAAGCTGCTGGCTTACAGATAAAATGCAACTTACATTGGTTAATGAAAATTGTTAATTTTTGGGGGTCTCTGTAAAATAATTTGGGAGGAGCTAAGGCAATCGGATTAGCCTGAACCGCATAAATAGCTGTTGAGGGCTGGTAGGAAGAGTGTATGGGTGCTGTGTCTCCTCCCTCCCTCCCCCCACCCCAAGGATGGAAGAGGCACCTGACATTGGGGAATGATTTGTACAATTTCCTGACGTAGAGATTGGTGGCAGCAAGGTCCATGCCTGCAATAGAACCCCCATACCAGAATGTCCCTTCCCTTTACAGGTTAAGCCCGCAACATCCTTACGCACTGAACTCAACTCCTTTCTCAATTCCTGATTTTCTACTCTGCAGGACTGTCTCTCCCCCTATAAAGCAGTGATAATGACCATATCAGGACCTAATACTGCGGTTGTGTCCATCACTCAGGCTGTTTTAGTAACTTCGCCTTGGAAATCTGAAACAATTGCACTAACCTGTTGTGACCGAACCCAGGGAGAGGGATGTTCTGATGCACAATCCGCCAATGCCTATCTGTGCTCACCAGTGTGAACAAGTGGATGCTCAAAGCGGACAATTTTGCGAGGAAAGGGGGGAACAAGGGAAATAGAGAGAGAGAAAGAACTGGACTGCTAGTGCTGCTCTGGCACTGCCAACCTCAGCTTGTGTGTCTGGTGAATCACGGGTAGATGTGTCTCTTCCTCCCAGGTCTTTTGGTCGACTGCAGCTGTCTGTGATAGAGTACAACAGAACTTCAATACAGTAGGTCAGCACTCAAGCATATACTCATTTTCTACATTAACTGCCATTTACCTAGTGCTTTGTCTTGTCTTTCTTTCTTATTGTGTTGGCCTTGAGTAGGAGGCCTTGCTGAGTCACATAAGCTGCTTCTCCGGTGAACATGAGGATGAGGTGGACACCCTCAAGATGGCTGTGGTTTTGTCGCTGGACCACCGCCAGGTTAGCGGCGCAGCAGAGGACAAGGAGCAGCTGTTCCATCCGGAAGTGGCGGTGTCTTCCAGAACGCTGGGAGAAAAGAGGGCTGATAAGCATTGAACGGGGTCATAAGACACTGAAGCAGGAGAAATGACGGAGACCAAGCAGGACAACACACGAGGCCGCTAGGTGACAGGACAGCGGAGACTGGACTCGCTACGGAGGCAGGGGTATCCAAGAGAGGAACCGAAGGCTGAAGACATTAATAACATGCATGACCAGCAGCCAGTGTGAGGATGGCACTGTGGTCTAGACTGCCATGATCCAGGGGACCTTGGTTTCAAGCAAGTGTTGAGTCTACATTTATCTCAGTGGGCCAGTTAGTGGTAATTGGTGTGGGCTAAGTGTATATTCCTCTCCCACTGTTGGGTTTGGCTTGGGAGAGGGATCCCCAGCCTCTGCACATTACTCTGTTTGGCACCAGGTGTAAGTAGTGGGAATTAAAATGCAAGGGCAAACCCAATGACAGTTATTTCTTTCTTTCTTTTCTCTTGAGGGGACTGCAACATTTTAACTCACAATAGCGAAAAACTGGGAGAGCAAGAACAAAACCATTGTGGTCTAACGGAAATCTTGAGGAAACCCTGTTCAAACTGTTTCTTAAGCCCGGGGGGAGAAATAAAACTGCCTTTAAACTAACATGTACAGGCTGTCAATAAGACAGAGAGAACCTACGAACAGTCTTTCAAGGGCAAGCGTTGTTGTTAATCACTAACCAGCAAACTCAGGACATGGCAATTTATTGTTTAACAGTTGTTATTGCAGTGCTCAATTACAGCCCAATGTCCCTAGCTCAGTGCTTCGAAAGTATCAGGAGTGGGAGGACCTGGACTTTTTCTTTCACCAATTTTGAATGGGTTGCATCTGCTGCCTGGTCACAGGAGAGATGGGGCTGTGCATAGCACTCTTATTGGCAGAACCCAGGACAAGAAGGACCATATTTTCAATACAAAAAGATCTCCTCCATTGGGTGGTTGGATTTGCAGAATGAAAGCATAAACAACTGATAGTTCCTCAACCCTTTCGGGTGCAGGTTCTGCACTTGACTCACTGTGAAGAAGAAGGAGAGCATTACAGTAAGGGCAACACTGAAGCTTAACTGTTGCAGAGGGTTTATTGGCCAGGGCTATATGCAGGCATTCAAAAGTTCTGCTACACATATAAGAAATGTCAACTTGATAATGCATCCTGAACAGTTAAAAGACATTTGCAACCTCTGCTTATCACTGATGTCCCTTTCAAGAGGGTGGGCATGGACGTGGTAGGCCATTTGATGCCCTCAGCCAGGGGAGATCAGTACTTAATCATATTAGTAGAATACGCTACTAGGTACCTGGAAGCAAATCCCTTACCCAGCATGACAACCACTGCAGTTGCTCAAGCCATGATCACATTTTTTTCACATGTCGGTTTCCCATAAGAACTATTAACAGACCAAAGCACCCCTTTCATGTCAAAGTTAATGGCCCAAATGTGTTCCTTGTTAGGGATACATCAGATATGCACCTTGGTGTATCATCCCGAAACTGACAGGTTGGTAGAGAGGTACTATAACACCATTAAAGCTCTGCTAAAGAAAACAACTGAAGAATTGGGTCAAGACTGGGACAGGAAGGTGCCTCTGGTAATGCTTTCAATTCTATGTCATCACCAGGAGACTACGGAGATCTGTCCATTCAAGTTATTTTTTGGAAGCCAGCCAAGTACACTTATGCATATGGTGGTGGAACACTGGGAGTCTGGAGCTATTAAGGGGAAACGATTGATAGAAATCGCAACTTCCCTAAAACAGATTCTAGCTACCTTGTGGGTAAAGGTAGAAGGAAACTTAAAGCAAGCTGAAGAACGATAGAGAGGCAGATATGATCAGAACACAAAACTCAAGGAATTTCACCGTGGAGGGCAGGTTATTTTGTTACACACACTGGAGAACAAATTGTTAGCACAATGGCAATGTCCTTACTGAATACTTCAAAAGGTCACTCTAATCACTTACAGAATATCTGTAAGTCACAAAGGACAAGCAGTCCAGATATACCACATGAATCTACTATAGAAAATGCAAACAGCCTTAGGATGTTCAACCTGACCCGAACATTACAGCTTATTACGTCACTGATTCCCAAATATTAGGCACTGCATGGTCCCCTAATTATGGGAATGAGGCAGAAGAGCAAGTATGGTTTGGAAAGGAACTGGAAATAGAAAATGTACAGCAGTTGAAACAGCTTGTTTATGAATATTCTATTTTTTTTTTCCAAACAGCCAGGTAGAACCAATCTTATTCACCACTAGATTGCCAGGGAAAAATAATAAAACTACATCCCTATAGAATGCCAGAAGCCAGGAGAAAGTTAGTTGAAAAAGAAATAACCAATATAAATAAATGACATCACTGAATATCTTGGCCAGTGTATAAATGATTCTCACACCATCAATGGTGGGAAAATCTCTATCCTTCTGTTTGCAGATGAATCATTGTTAATTTCCAAGTCTCCAATGGGACTGCACAATTTGGTGTTAAAATTTGGGTCTTTCTGCAGAGAAAGGGGGCTGGAGATAAAATGCTCTAAGACCAAGTATATGGTCTTTGTAAATTCTACAGTAAGAACGAGGAGCATAAAAGTGGGTGATTCCAACCTCAAAAGGGTGTCAGAATTTGATTATCTAGGTATTACCTTGTCTTCTAAATTAAAATGAGACCTACAAGTAGTAAAAAGTACCCTAACACTAGCACACAGATCGAATGCCATCCTTCTTTTTTTAGAGCTACAAGTACTTGCACTATCTCACCAGCCCTTGAGGCTTATCGAGCTAAGGCCCTTAACAAAGCAATCTATGGTGCAAAAATATGGGGGTATGCTGACACACATAGGCTAGAGGTAGCCAAAAACAATTTTATTAGGGCATTAGTGGCCGTACCAACTAGTACCCCGCTTATCCCCTTGAGATATGACATGGTTATTGATCAGGTTACTGACCAAATACAGTTAAAACCCCAACTCTATTGGGTATGGGTTTGGTCTACCCCTGAGTTGGCCACGTATAGTGCATGTCTAAGATATTTGATAAGGCTAGACTTAGCCCGGAAAGTCCCATAGCTGTGCTTTGTTTTCACATGGTTTAAAAAGCTGAAGCTTGAGGCACTTTGGGAACAGCTGGATCAAATCTGTAGAGAAGACAAACAGGTAGTCAAGGCGGCTTATTGGCAGTATACTAGGGAGCGCCAACAGCATAGGGCCAATCTGGATCATCTCACAGAAACATATTTGGAGTTTAAAGTTGTGCCCAAATTTTAAGACCTCCTGGTTTTGTTACTCCACCAAGGGCAAAAAGTTTGTATCTGCAATTCAGATTCGGCTGCTTGCCCGTGAAAGCTTTCAGCAGTTCGTGGCGAGGAGATGAGCCATCTGCCTTATGCCCCCTGTGTAAATCAATGCCCGAAACGGTTAATCATATTGTTATTGTCTGCCCTGGGCATCGAGCCTCAAGGTGGCAGTGGCTTAGGCCAGTCTGCCTATCCCAGGGGATTGGGGACTACCGAGTGGCGCTGCACTTGTTTAGGACAAGTACAGAAAAGACTTTAATCTAGCCAATGAGCCGTTTTCTCCTGGGTGTGTGGATTAGAAGAGATAGGGCTCTGGCTCTGGAGAGGGCTGGAGGAGATATTCTACAGTAAGTTAAAGGGCTCAAGAAAAGTAAGGACCTTGATAGGTTCGATGTTTGCACTGTCACTTCATGAGGATCGAGAGTTGGTTAGCTTCTACAACTAATACAGAAGCAACATTTTGAATGAGCACTGGCTATAGTGTTGGTGGGGTATAAAAGTTTTAATTGGTGCTTTTATTTTATTGCTGGAAAGGTTTTAAGGATTTGAAAGCTGATCATGTGGAGCTAACAAGACCCACATAGAGACGGTCTAAGTAATATACAGTGACTAGTAATATAGGACAACCAAGATACGGTGCACATTGTAGACTAGGGATTGATTGGTCTTTGTTGCTCATTATGAGAATTTTGTTTTTACAGATTTTAAGTTAATAATATATAAGTTTATATTTATTATTGCACTGTTTTGTATAATGTATTATATGAATGCTTTTAGGGCAAATCGCCGAAATAAAGTATTTCAAAGACTCAAATAACTAATATGTTAAGGGATAAGATCATAGAACTTTCCAAGAGTCCCTAGCATTCTCTGGTAGTATGAGTACCTAAATCGTACAGAAGATTTTGATTTTGCATTGATTTTCATCAACTGAATGGCATTTCAAAGTCTGATACCTACTCCATGCCGGAAACTGATGAGCTTATTGTGAAATTGGGAGAGGCTAGGTTCCTTTCCACCCTTGGTCTAGCAAAAGGGTACTGGCAAATTCCGCTTACAGAGGTTATGATAGAGAAAATACTTTTTCCTACACACTCCTTACCCCTTTGGTTTGCATGGGGCACACACCAGCTTTCAAAGACTCTTGGACAAAATTCTACACACCCTTATCACTCTTTTGCAGACGCTTACCTTGATCTTATTGTCATTTTTAATCCCACCTGGGAGACTCACATTTGAAGATAATTTTGGGGGCCTTGTAAGATGCAGGTTTAGAAGCCAATCCCAAAAGGAGTAGTCTGGCTATGGGGAGATGCAATACCTGGGCTATTGTATTTCTATGAGAGAACACAAAGGGGTAGTGAGGGTGAAAGGCGCCGCACATCTGAGCAGTAAAACAGTTGTAATGAGACAAGTAATCAAAGTGAAAGCAGGGTCTGGTGCAGCCTGGCCCAGTGCCTTACTACCCGGTAGGCACAAAGACGGGTACCAAAATACCCATAAACAAATTTGAACAAGATGGCCACAGCACACAGAATATATAGTCCAATGGTGTGACAGGGAAAATAACCCTCAAAGTATAGTGTTGAAGTGAAAAGTAGGCTGGAGTCCAAGTTCTTGTTTTGCAGATGTTGCCTTTAATTGTAGATGCCAGAGATCATTGTGTCATCAACGAGATACGGTCAACACGTGTTTCGTCACACAAGTGACTTTATCAAGGCTGGGCCGTCCGGCCAAAATGGTATGTGACAACGGTAAGTAGCGAGGGAGCCCCGTGATCAGTTAGCTGGGCTCCAGAAGGTCAAATGCAACTTCTAGGATTGGACCTGTCAGTATTGTACCTGGTTGAGGTGGTGAACTCGTAAGAGGAGAGCAGTGGTAATAGTAGACTCTGATAAGCCTGTGGTCACAAACCTGTAAGGTGGAGGAGTACCTTACAGGTTTGTGACCACAGCCTTATCAGGGTCTACTATTACCACTGCCCTCCTCTTACGAGTTCACCACCTCAACCAGGTACAATACTGACCGGTTGTAGGAGGCTGGACTGGCTTGTAGTGAGTACCAAGGGGTACTTGCACCTTGCACCAGGCCCAGTTATCCCTTATTAGTGTATAGGGTGTCTAGCAGCTTAGGCTGATAGATAATGGTAGCTTAGCAGAGCAGCTTAGGCTGAACTAGGAGACGTGTGAAGCTACTACAGTACCACTTAGTGTCATATGCACAATATCATAAGAAAACACAATACACAGTTATACTAAAAATAAAGGTACTTTATTTTTATGACAATATGCCAAAGTATCTTAGAGTGTACCCTCAGTGAGAGGATAGGAAATATACACAAGATATATATACACAATAGCAAAAATATGCAGTATAGTCTTAGAAAACAGTGCAAACAATGTATAGTTACAATAGGATGCAATGGGGAAACATAGGGATAGGGGCAACACAAACCATATACTCCAAAAGTGGAATGCGAACCACGAATGGACCCCAAACCTATGTGACCTTGTAGAGGGTCGCTGGGACTATTAGAAAATAGTGAGAGTTAGCAAAATAACCCTCCCCAAGACGCTGAAAAGTGAGTGCAAAGTGCACTAAAGTTTCCCTAAGGACAAAGTAGTCGTGTTAGAGGAATAATGCAGGAAAGACACAAACCAGCAATGCAACAACTGTGGATTTCCAATCTAGGGTACCTGTGGAACAAGGGGACCAAGTCCAAAAGTCACAAGCAAGTCGGAGATGGGCAGATGCCCAGGAAATGCCAGCTGCGGGTGCAAAGAAGCTTCTACTGGACAGAAGAAGCTGAGGTTTCTGCAGGAACGAAAAGGGCTAGAGACTTCCCCTTTGGTGGACGGATCCCTCTCGCCGTGGAGAGTCGTGCAGAAGTGTTTTCCCGCCGAAAGGACGCCAACAAGCCTTGCTAGGCGCAAATCGTGCGTTTGGCGTTTTTGGACGCTGCTGGGGCCCAGGAGGGACCAGGAGGTCGCAAATTGGACCTGAAGAGAGAGGGGACGTCGAGCAAGACAAAGAGCCCTCACTGAAGCAGGTAGCACCCGGAGAAGTGCCAGAAACAGGCACTATGAGGATGCGTGAAACGGTGCTCGCCGAAGTTGCACAAAGGAGTCCCACGTCGCCGGAGACCAACTTAGAAAGTCGTGCAATGCAGGTTAGAGTGCCGTGGACCCAGGCTTGGCTGTGCACAAAGGATTTCCGCCGGAAGTGCACAGGGGCCGGAGTAGCTGCAAAGTCGCGGTTCCCAGCAATGCAGCCCAGCGAGGTGAGGCAAGGACTTACCTCCACCAAACTTGGACTGAAGAGTCACTGGACTGTGGGGGTCACTTGGACAGAGTCGCTGGATTCGAGGGACCTCGCTCGTCGTGCTGAGAGGAGACCCAAGGGACCGGTAATGCAGCTTTTTGGTGCCTGCGGTTGCAGGGGGAAGATTCTGTCGACCCACGGGAGATTTCTTCGGAGCTTCTGGTGCAGAGAGGAGGCAGGCTACCCCCACAGCATGCACAAGCAGGAAAACAGTCGAGAAGGCGGCAGGATCAGCGTTACAGAGTTGCAGTAGTCGTCTTTGCTACTATGTTGCAGGTTTGCAGGCTTCCAGCGCGGTCAGCAGTCGTTTCCTTATCAGGAGGTGAAGAGGGAGATGCAGAGGAACTCGGATGAGCTCTTGCATTCGTTATCTAAAGTTTCCCCAGAGACAGAGACCCTAAATAGCCAGAAAAGAGGGTTTGGCTACCTAGGAGAGAGGATAGGCTACTAACACCTGAAGGAGCCTATCAGCAGGAGTCTCTGACGTCACCTGGTGGCACTGGCCACTCAGAGCAGTCCAGTGTGCCAGCAGCACCTCTGTTTCCAAGATGGCAGAGGTCTGGAGCACACTGGAGGAGCTCTGGACACCTCCCAGGGGAGGTGCAGGTCAGGGGAGTGGTCACTCCCCTTTCCTTTGTCCAGTTTCGCGCCAGAGCAGGGGCTAAGGGGTCCCTGAACCGGTGTAGACTGGCTTATGCAGAATTGGGCACATCTGTGCCCAAGAAAGCATTTCCAGAGGCTGGGGGAGGCTACTCCTCCCCTGCCTTCACACCATTTTCCAAAGGGAGAGGGTGTCACACCCTCTCTCAGAGGAAGTTCTTTGTTCTGCCATCCTGGGCCAGGCCTGGCTGGACCCCAGGAGGGCAGATGCCTGTCTGAGGGGTTGGCAGCAGCAGCAGCTGCAGTGAAACCCCAGGAAGGGCAGTTTGGCAGTACCAGGGTCTGTGCTACAGACCACTGGGATCATGGGATTGTGCCAACTATGCCAGGATGGCATAGAGGGGGCAATTCCATGATCATAGACATGTTACATGGCCATATTCGGAGTTACCATTGTGAAGCTACATATAGGTAGTGACCTATATGTAGTGCACGCGTGTAATGGTGTCCCCGCACTCACAAAGTTCAGGGAATTGGCTCTGAACAATGTAGGGGCACCTTGGCTAGTGCCAGGGTGCCCTCACACTAAGTAACTTTGCACCTAACCTTTACCAGGTAAAGGTTAGACATATAGGTGACTTATAAGTTACTTAAGTGCAGTGTAAAATGGCTGTGAAATAACGTGGACGTTATTTCACTCAGGCTGCAGTGGCAGGCCTGTGTAAGAATTTTCAGAGCTCCCTATGGGTGGCAAAAGAAATGCTGCAGCCCATAGGGATCTCCTGGAACCCCAATACCCTGGGTTCCTCAGTACCATATACTAGGGAATTATAAGGGTGTTCCAGTAAGCCAATGTAAATTGGTAGAAATGGTCACTAGCCTGTCAGTGACAATTTGGAAAGAAATGAGAGAGCATAACCACTGAGGTTCTGGTTAGCAGTGCCTCAGTGAGACAGTTAGTCACTACACAGGTAACACATTCAGGCACACTTATGAGCACTGGGGCCCTGGGTTACCAGGGTCCCAGTGACACATACAACTAAAACAACATATATACAGTGAAAAATGGGGGTAACATGCCAGGCAAGATGGTACTTTCCTACACAACCCCCCCCCAAACGAAGGACAATAAGACTAGCCATGACCTGATGAGTCTTCATTGTCTAAGTGGAAATATCTGGAGAGTCCATCTGAATTGGAGTGGCTACTCCCAGGTCTATGTTCCACTGTATAGTCCATTCCCTGTAGGGATATGGACCACCTCAACAATTTAGGATTTTCACCTTTCATTTGTTTTAGCTAAAGTAGAGGTTTGTGGTCTGTCTGAACAATGAAGTGAGTGCCAAACAGGTATGGCCTCAACTTCTTCAGAGCCCAGACCACAGCAAAGGCCTCCCTCTCAATGGCAGACCAACGCTTTTCTCTAGGGGTCAACCTTCTACTAATAAAAGCAACAGGTTGATCCTGGCCCTCAGAATTAAGTTGTGATAGGACTGCCCCTACTCCTAATTCAGATGCATCAGTTTGGACATAGAATTTTTTAGAGTAACAAGGGCTTTTCAGGACAGGTGCAGAGCACATGGCCTGCTTCAGCTCCTCAAAAGCTTTCTGACAGTTTGCTGTCCATAATACCTTTTTAGGCATTTTCTTGGATGTGAGGTCATTAAGAGGGGCTGCAATGGAGCCATAGTTCTTAATGAACCTCCTGTAATACCCAGTGAGGCCTAGGAAGGCTCTCACCTGAGTCTGAGTGGTAGGGGGAACCCAATCAATAATTGTTTGGATTTTCCCCTGAAGTGGTGCAATCTGTTCCCCACCAACAAGGTGTCCCAGATAAACCACCTTACCCTGCCCTATCTGGCACTTTGAAGCCTTGATAGTGAGGCCTGCCTTTTGCAGGGCCTCCAAAACTTTCCATAGGTGGACCAGGTGATCATCCCAGCTGGAGCTAAAGACAGCTATATCGTCCAAATATGCTGCACTGAAAGCTTCCAGCCCTTGCAGGACTGTGTTCACCAACCTCTGAAAAGTGGCAGGTGCATTTTTCAAACCAAAAGGCATTACAGTAAACTGGTAATGTCCTCCAATGGTAGAAAATGCAGTCTTAGGTTTAGCATCTTCTGATAATTTGATCTGCCAATACCCTGCAGTCAAATCAAACGTGCTTAGATACTTGCCAGATGCCAGTGTATCTATAAGCTCATCTGCCCTGGGTATAGGGTGAGCATCAGTTTTGGTTACCAAGTTGAGATCTCTATAGTCTACACAAAACCGCATTTCTTTCTTTCCATCTTTAGAATTGGGTTTTGGTACCCGTACCACAGGAGAAGCCCATGGACTGTCAGAGTGCTCAATCACTCCTAGTTCCAACATTTTCTGAACTTCTTGCTTTATGCAGTCCCTGACATGGTCAGGCTGCCTATAGATCTTACTTTTGACAGGTAAACTGTCTCCAGTATCTACAGGGAGTGCAGAATTATTAGGCAAGTTGTATTTTTGAGGATTAATTTTATTATTGAACAACAACCATGTTCTCAATGAACCCAAAAAACTCATTAATATCAAAGCTGAATATTTTTGGAAGTAGTTTTTAGTTTGTTTTTAGTTTTAGCTATGTTAGGGGGATATCTGTGTGTGCAGGTGACTATTACTGTGCATAATTATTAGGCAACTTAACAAAAAAAAAATATATACCCATTTCAATTATTTATTATTACCAGTGAAACCAATATAACATCTCAACATTCACAAATATACATTTCTGACATTCAAAAACAAAACAAAAACAAATCAGTGACCAATATAGCCACCTTTCTTTGCAAGGACACTCAAAAGCCTGCCATCCATGGATTCTGTCAGTGTTTTGATCTGTTCACCATCAACACTGCGTGCAGCAGCAACCACAGCCTCCCAGACACTGTTCAGAGAGGTGTACTGTTTTCCCTCCTTGTAAATCTCACATTTGATGATGGACCACAGGTTCTCAATGGGGTTCAGATCAGGTGAACAAGGAGGCCATGTCATTAGATTTCCTTCTTTTATACCCTTTCTTGCCAGCCACGCTGTGGAGTACTTGGACGCGTGTGATGGAGCATTGTCCTGCATGAAAATCATGTTTTTCTTGAAGGATGCAGACTTCTTCCTGTACCACTGCTTGAAGAAGGTGTCTTCCAGGAACTGGCAGTAGGACTGGGAGTTGAGCTTGACTCCATCCTCAACCCGAAAAGGCCCCACAAGCTCATCTTTGATGATACCAGCCCAAACCAGTACTCCACCTCCACCTTGCTGGCGTCTGAGTCGGACTGGAGCTCTCTGCCCTTTACCAATCCAGCCACGGGCCCATCCATATGGCCCATCAAGACTCACTCTCATTTCATCAGTCCATAAAACCTTAGAAAAATCAGTCTTGAGATATTTATTGGCCCAGTCTTGACGTTTCAGCTTGTGTGTCTTGTTCAGTGGTGGTCGTCTTTCAGCCTTTCTTACCTTGGCCATGTCTCTGAGTATTGCACACCTTGTGCTTTTGGGCACTCCAGTGATGTTGCAGCTCTGAAATATGGCCAAACTGGTGGCAAGTGGCATCGTGGCAGCTGCACGCTTGACTTTTCTCAGTTCATGGGCAGTTATTTTGCGCCTTGGTTTTTCCACACGCTTCTTGCGACCCTGTTGACTATTTTGAATGAAACGCTTGCTTGTTCGATGATCACGCTTCAGAAGCTTTGCAATTTTAAGAGTGCTGCATCCCTCTGCAAGATATCTCACTATTTTTGACTTTTCGGAGCCTGTCAAGTCCTTCTTTTGACCCATTTTGCCAAAGGAAAGGAAGTTGCCTAATAATTATGCACACCTGATATAGGGTGTTGATGTCATTAGACCACACCCCTTCTCATTACAGAGATGCACATCACCTAATATGCTTAATTGGTAGTAGGCTTTCGAGCCTATACAGCTTGGAGTAAGACAACATGCATAAAGAGGATGATGTGGTCAAAATACTCATTTGCCTAATAATTCTGCACTCCCTGTATAGTGTGCTCACACCAAGAAGTGGTGCCTGGCACAGTAGAGAAGAGTTCTGAAAATTGTCCTAGGAGATTTATGCAATGGTCTTTCTGCTCAGCAGTAAGACAATCTGCCAAAACTACACCTTCCACAAGAGCATCTTGTTCTGTGGAAGAGAAGAGATCAGGTAGAGGATCACTGTCTTCTTCCTGTCCCTCATCAGTTGCCATGAGCAGGGTGAGATCAGCCCTGTCATAGTAGGGTTTCAGGCGGTTGACATGGAGCACCCTAAGGGGACTCCTGGCAGTGCCTAAGTCAACCAAGTAGGTGACTTCACCCTTCTTTTCAACAATTGTGTGGGGTCCACTCCATTTATCTTGGAGTGCTCTTGGGGCCACAGGCTCCAAGACCCACACTTTCTGCCCTGGTTGGTACTGAACCAAAACAGCCTTCTGATCATGCCATTGCTTCTGGAGCTCTTGGCTGGCCTGAAGGTTTTTACTGGCCTTTTTCATGT
Organism: Pleurodeles waltl; assembly: GCF_031143425.1. NCBI lineage: Eukaryota > Metazoa > Chordata > Amphibia > Caudata > Salamandridae > Pleurodeles > Pleurodeles waltl. The sequence goes on along the minus strand of NC_090440.1, from coordinate 165,457,366 downwards.
ACTCAGCCATCCTTGATCTGAGGCCAAGTACATAATCCACAATATCCTGCTTAGGAGCTTTTAAAGGTTGTTCCCAACCCTTCTTTACAAGTGTGAGTGGACCCCTAACAGGGTGTCCAAAAAGAAGTTCAAAGGGGCTGAAGCCCACTCCTTTCTGGGGTACCTCCCTGTAGGCAAAAAGGAGGCATGGTAGAAGGATATCCCATCTCCTGCGGAGTTTTTCAGGGAGACCCATAATCATGCCTTTGAGAGTTTTATTAAATCTCTCCACCAGTCCATTTGTTTGTGGATGATAGGGTGTTGTGAACTTGTACGTTACACCACACTCCTTCCACATGGCCTTTAAGTATGCAGACATGAAATTGCTTCCTCTGTCTGATACTACTTCCTTTGGGAAGCCCACCCTGGAAAATATTCCCAGGAGGGCCTTTGCCACTGCAGGTGCTGTAGTGGTCCTTAAAGGAATTGCTTCAGGATATCTTGTGGCATGGTCCACTACCACTAAGATAAACCTATTGCCTGAAGCAGTAGGAGGGTCAAGGGGGCCAACTATGTCAACCCCTACCCTTTCAAAGGGAACCCCAACCACAGGCAGTGGGATAAGGGGTGCCTTTGGAGTGCCACCTGTCTTGCCACTGGCTTGACAGGTTTCACAGGACTTACAAAATTCCTTTGTGTCCTCAGACATCCTAGGCCAATGAAACAGGGGAACAAGCCTGTCCCAAGTTTTCATTTGTCCTAGATGCCCAGCTAAGGGAATGTCATGTGCCAGTGTTAGGAGGAACTTTCTGTACTCCTGAGGAATCACTAATCTCCTGGCAGCTCCAGGTTTAGGATCCCTATGCTCAGTGTACAAGAGGTTGTCCTCCCAGTAAACTCTGTGAGAGTCACTGACATCCCCATTAGCCTGTTTGACAGCTTGCTGTCTGAGACCCTCTAATGTGGGACAGGTTTGCTGTGCCACACTCAGCTCCTCTCTGGCAGGCCCCCCTTCACCCAAAAGCTCAGCAGTGTCTGCTTCCAGCTCCTCTGGTGTAGGTTCTGCACAGGGAGGGAATTCTTCTTCCTCAGAAGTAGAATCCACTGTAGAGGGAGGGATAGTAGGAAGTGGTTTGCTTCTACTAGCCCTAGCTTTAGGGAGCACTTGGTCCATTGTTCCAGGATCCAAGCTTCCCTGTCCTTTTTGCTTTTTGGCCTGAGCCCTTGTCAAAGCAAAAATATGCCCTGGAATGCCCAGCATTGCTGCATGGGCCTCCAACTCCACATCTGACCAAGCTGATGTCTCCAAATCATTCCCTAGTAGACAGTCTACAGGTAATTCTGAAGCTACCACAACTTTCTTTGGACCAGTTACCCCCCCCCCAGTTGAGATTTACAATAGCCATGGGGTGGCTTTGTGTTATGTTGTGAGCATCGGTTACTTGGTACTGGTGTCCAAGTATGTGTTGTTCAGGGTGCACCAGTTTCTCAATCACCATTGTGACACTGGCACCTGTGTCCCTGTAGGCCTGGACCTCAACACCATTTATTAGGGGTAGTTGCTTGTACTTCTCCAAGTTATGGGGGCAAGCAACCAAAGTGGCTAAATCAATAGCCCCTTCAGAGACTAAAGTAGCCTCTGTGGTCTCCCTAATCAGACCAACCCCAACTAAGTTACCAATAGTGAGCCCAGCTACTCCCTTGGATTGGCTATTAGTAGGTTTGCTCCCACCACCACTGCTATTAGTAGGGACACACCTTGCACCAGGCCCAGTTATCCCTTATTAGTGTATAGGGTGTCTAGCAGCTTAGGCTGATAGATAATGGTAGCTTAGCAGAGCAGCTTAGGCTGAACTAGGAGACGTGTGAAGCTACTACAGTACCACTTAGTGTCATATGCACAATATCATAAGAAAACACAATACACAGTTATACTAAAAATAAAGGTACTTTATTTTTATGACAATATGCCAAAGTATCTTAGAGTGTACCCTCAGTGAGAGGATAGGAAATATACACAAGATATATATACACAATAGCAAAAATATGCAGTATAGTCTTAGAAAACAGTGCAAACAATGTATAGTTACAATAGGATGCAATGGGGAAACATAGGGATAGGGGCAACACAAACCATATACTCCAAAAGTGGAATGCGAACCACGAATGGACCCCAAACCTATGTGACCTTGTAGAGGGCCGCTGGGACTATTAGAAAATAGTGAGAGTTAGCAAAATAACCCTCCCCAAGACGCTGAAAAGTGAGTGCAAAGTGCACTAAAGTTCCCCTAAGGACAAAGTAGTCGTGTTAGAGGAATAATGCAGGAAAGACACAAACCAGCAATGCAACAACTGTGGATTTCCAATCTAGGGTACCTGTGGAACAAGGGGACCAAGTCCAAAAGTCACAAGCAAGTCGGAGATGGGCAGATGCCCAGGAAATGCCAGCTGCGGGTGCAAAGAAGCTTCTACTGGACAGAAGAAGCTGAGGTTTCTGCAGGAACGAAAAGGGCTAGAGACTTCCCCTTCGGTGGACGGATCCCTCTCGCCGTGGAGAGTCGTGCAGAAGTGTTTTCCCGCCGAAAGGACGCCAACAAGCCTTGCTAGGCGCAAATCGTGCGTTTGGTGTTTTTGGACGCTGCTGGGGCCCAGGAGGTCGCAAATTGGACCTGAAGAGAGAGGGGACGTCGAGCAAGACAAAGAGCCCTCACTGAAGCAGGTAGCACCCGGAGAAGTGCCAGAAACAGGCACTACGAGGATGCGTGAAACGGTGCTCGCCGAAGTTGCACAAAGGAGTCCCACGTCACCGGAGACCAACTTAGAAAGTCGTGCAATGCAGGTTAGAGTGCCGTGGACCCAGGCTTGGCTGTGCACAAAAGATTTCCGCCGGAAGTGCACAGGGGCCGGAGTAGCTGCAAAGTCGCGGTTCCCAGCAATGCAGCCCAGCGAGGTGAGGCAAGGACTTACCTCCACCAAACTTGGACTGAAGAGTCACTGGACTGTGGGGGTCACTTGGACAGAGTCGCTGGATTCGAGGGACCTCGCTCGTCGTGCTGAGAGGAGACCCAAGGGACCGGTAATGCAGCTTTTTGGTGCCTGCGGTTGCAGGGGGAAGATTCCGTCGACCCACGGGAGATTTCTTCGGAGCTTCTGGTGCAGAGAGGAGGCAGGCTACCCCCACAGCATGCACAAGCAGGAAAACAGTCGAGAAGGCGGCAGGATCAGCGTTACAGAGTTGCAGTAGTCGTCTTTGCTACTATGTTGCAGGTTTGCAGGCTTCCAGCGCGGTCAGCAGTCGTTTCCTTATCAGGAGGTGAAGAGGGAGATGCAGAGGAACTCGGATGAGCTCTTGCATTCGTTATCTAAAGTTTCCCCAGAGACAGAGACCCTAAATAGCCAGAAAAGAGGGTTTGGCTACCTAGGAGAGAGGATAGGCTACTAACACCTGAAGGAGCCTATCAGCAGGAGTCTCTGACGTCACCTGGTGGCACTGGCCACTCAGAGCAGTCCAGTGTGCCAGCAGCACCTCTGTTTCCAAGATGGCAGAGGTCTGGAGCACACTGGAGGAGCTCTGGACACCTCCCAGGGGAGGTGCAGGTCAGGGGAGTGGTCACTCCCCTTTCCTTTGTCCAGTTTCGCGCCAGAGCAGGGGCTAAGGGGTCCCTGAACCGGTGTAGACTGGCTTATGCAGAATTGGGCACATCTGTGCCCAAGAAAGCATTTCCAGAGGCTGGGGGAGGCTACTCCTCCCCTGCCTTCACACCATTTTCCAAAGGGAGAGGGTGTCACACCCTCTCTCAGAGGAAGTTCTTTGTTCTGCCATCCTGGGCCAGGCCTGGCTGGACCCCAGGAGGGCAGATGCCTGTCTGAGGGGTTGGCAGCAGCAGCAGCTGCAGTGAAACCCCAGGAAGGGCAGTTTGGCAGTACCAGGGTCTGTGCTACAGACCACTGGGATCATGGGATTGTGCCAACTATGCCAGGATGGCATAGAGGGGGCAATCCCATGATCATAGACATGTTACATGGCCATATTCGGAGTTACCATTGTGAAGCTACATATAGGTAGTGACCTATATGTAGTGCACGCGTGTAATGGTGTCCCCGCACTCACAAAGTTCAGGGAATTGGCTCTGAACAATGTAGGGGCACCTTGGCTAGTGCCAGGGTGCCCTCACACTAAGTAACTTTGCACCTAACCTTTACCAGGTAAAGGTTAGACATATAGGTGACTTATAAGTTACTTAAGTGCAGTGTAAAATGGCTGTGAAATAACGTGGACGTTATTTCACTCAGGCTGCAGTGGCAGGCCTGTGTAAGAATTGTCAGAGCTCCCTATGGGTGGCAAAAGAAATGCTGCAGCCCATAGGGATCTCCTGGAACCCCAATACCCTGGGTTCCTCAGTACCATATACTAGGGAATTATAAGGGTGTTCCAGTAAGCCAATGTAAATTGGTAGAAATGGTCACTAGCCTGTCAGTGACAATTTGGAAAGAAATGAGAGAGCATAACCACTGAGGTTCTGGTTAGCAGTGCCTCAGTGAGAAAGTTAGTCACTACACAGGTAACACATTCAGGCACACTTATGAGCACTGGGGCCCTGGGTTACCAGGGTCCCAGTGACACATACAACTAAAACAACATATATACAGTGAAAAATGGGGGTAACATGCCAGGCAAGATGGTACTTTCCTACACAACCCCCCCCCCCAAACGAAGGACAATAAGACTAGCCATGACCTGATGAGTCTTCATTGTCTAAGTGGAAATATCTGGAGAGTCCATCTGCATTGGAGTGGCTACTCCCAGGTCTATGTTCCACTGTATAGTCCATTCCCTGTAGGGATATGGACCACCTCAACAATTTAGGATTTTCACCTTTCATTTGTTTTAGCTAAAGTAGAGGTTTGTGGTCTGTCTGAACAATGAAGTGAGTGCCAAACAGGTATGGCCTCAACTTCTTCAGAGCCCAGACCACAGCAAAGGCCTCCCTCTCAATGGCAGACCAACGCTTTTCTCTAGGGGTCAACCTTCTACTAATAAAAGCAACAGGTTGATCCTGGCCCTCAGAATTAAGTTGTGATAGGACTGCCCCTACTCCTAATTCAGATGCATCAGTTTGGACATAGAATTTTTTAGAGTAACAAGGGCTTTTCAGGACAGGTGCAGAGCACATGGCCTGCTTCAGCTCCTCAAAAGCTTTCTGACAGTTTGCTGTCCATAATACCTTTTTAGGCATTTTCTTGGATGTGAGGTCATTAAGAGGGGCTGCAATGGAGCCATAGTTCTTAATGAACCTTCTGTAATACCCAGTGAGGCCTAGGAAGGCTCTCACCTGAGTCTGAGTGGTAGGGGGAACCCAATCAATAATTGTTTGGATTTTCCCCTGAAGTGGTGCAATCTGTTCCCCACCAACAAGGTGTCCCAGATAAACCACCTTACCCTGCCCTATCTGGCACTTTGAAGCCTTGATAGTGAGGCCTGCCTTTTGCAGGGCCTCCAAAACTTTCCATAGGTGGACCAGGTGATCATCCCAGCTGGAGCTAAAGACAGCTATATCGTCCAAATATGCTGCACTGAAAGCTTCCAGCCCTTGCAGGACTGTGTTCACCAACCTCTGAAAAGTGGCAGGTGCATTTTTCAAACCAAAAGGCATTACAGTAAACTGGTAATGTCCTCCAATGGTAGAAAATGCAGTCTTAGGTTTAGCATCTTCTGATAATTTGATCTGCCAATACCCTGCAGTCAAATCAAAAGTGCTTAGATACTTGCCAGATGCCAGTGTATCTATAAGCTCATCTGCCCTGGGTATAGGGTGAGCATCAGTTTTGGTTACCAAGTTGAGATCTCTATAGTCTACACAAAACCGCATTTCTTTCTTTCCATCTTTAGAATTGGGTTTTGGTACCCGTACCACAGGAGAAGCCCATGGACTGTCAGAGTGCTCAATCACTCCTAGTTCCAACATTTTCTGAACTTCTTGCTTTATGCAGTCCCTGACATGGTCAGGCTGCCTATAGATCTTACTTTTGACAGGTAAACTGTCTCCAGTATCTACAGGGAGTGCAGAATTATTAGGCAAGTTGTATTTTTGAGGATTAATTTTATTATTGAACAACAACCATGTTCTCAATGAACCCAAAAAAATCATTAATATCAAAGCTGAATATTTTTGGAAGTAGTTTTTAGTTTGTTTTTAGTTTTAGCTATGTTAGGGGGATATCTGTGTGTGCAGGTGACTATTACTGTGCATAATTATTAGGCAACTTAACAAAAAAAAAATATATACCCATTTCAATTATTTATTATTACCAGTGAAACCAATATAACATCTCAACATTCACAAATATACATTTCTGACATTCAAAAACAAAACAAAAACAAATCAGTGACCAATATAGCCACCTTTCTTTGCAAGGACACTCAAAAGCCTGCCATCCATGGATTCTGTCAGTGTTTTGATCTGTTCACCATCAACACTGCGTGCAGCAGCAACCACAGCCTCCCAGACACTGTTCAGAGAGGTGTACTGTTTTCCCTCCTTGTAAATCTCACATTTGATGATGGACCACAGGTTCTCAATGGGGTTCAGATCAGGTGAACAAGGAGGCCATGTCATTAGATTTCCTTCTTTTATACCCTTTCTTGCCAGCCACGCTGTGGAGTACTTGGACGCGTGTGATGGAGCATTGTCCTGCATGAAAATCATGTTTTTCTTGAAGGATGCAGACTTCTTCCTGTACCACTGCTTGAAGAAGGTGTCTTCCAGGAACTGGCAGTAGGACTGGGAGTTGAGCTTGACTCCATCCTCAACCCGAAAAGGCCCCACAAGCTCATCTTTGATGATACCAGCCCAAACCAGTACTCCACCTCCACCTTGCTGGCGTCTGAGTCGGACTGGAGCTCTCTGCCCTTTACCAATCCAGCCACGGGCCCATCCATATGGCCCATCAAGACTCACTCTCATTTCATCAGTCCATAAAACCTTAGAAAAATCAGTCTTGAGATATTTATTGGCCCAGTCTTGACGTTTCAGCTTGTGTGTCTTGTTCAGTGGTGGTCGTCTTTCAGCCTTTCTTACCTTGGCCATGTCTCTGAGTATTGCACACCTTGTGCTTTTGGGCACTCCAGTGATGTTGCAGCTCTGAAATATGGCCAAACTGGTGGCAAGTGGCATCGTGGCAGCTGCACGCTTGACTTTTCTCAGTTCATGGGCAGTTATTTTGCGCCTTGGTTTTTCCACACGCTTCTTGCGACCCTGTTGACTATTTTGAATGAAACGCTTGCTTGTTCGATGATCACGCTTCAGAAGCTTTGCAATTTTAAGAGTGCTGCATCCCTCTGCAAGATATCTCACTATTTTTGACTTTTCGGAGCCTGTCAAGTCCTTCTTTTGACCCATTTTGCCAAAGGAAAGGAAGTTGCCTAATAATTATGCACACCTGATATAGGGTGTTGATGTCATTAGACCACACCCCTTCTCATTACAGAGATGCACATCACCTAATATGCTTAATTGGTAGTAGGCTTTCAAGCCTATACAGCTTGGAGTAAGACAACATGCATAAAGAGGATGATGTGGTCAAAATACTCATTTGCCTAATAATTCTGCACTCCCTGTATAGTGTGCTCACACCAAGAAGTGGTGCCTGGCACAGTAGAGAAGAGTTCTGAAAATTGTCCTAGGAGATTTATGCAATGGTCTTTCTGCTCAGCAGTAAGACAATCTGCCAAAACTACACCTTCCACAAGAGCATCTTGTTCTGTGGAAGAGAAGAGATCAGGTAGAGGATCACTGTCTTCTTCCTGTCCCTCATCAGTTGCCATGAGCAGGGTGAGATCAGCCCTGTCATAGTAGGGTTTCAGGCGGTTGACATGGAGCACCCTAAGGGGACTCCTGGCAGTGCCTAAGTCAACCAAGTAGGTGACTTCACCCTTCTTTTCAATAATTGTGTGGGGTCCACTCCATTTATCTTGGAGTGCTCTTGGGGCCACAGGCTCCAAGACCCACACTTTCTGCCCTGGTTGGTACTGAACCAAAACAGCCTTCTGATCATGCCATTGCTTCTGGAGCTCTTGGCTGGCCTGAAGGTTTTTACTGGCCTTTTTCATGTACTCAGCCATCCTTGATCTGAGGCCAAGTACATAATCCACAATATCCTGCTTAGGAGCTTTTAAAGGTTGTTCCCAACCCTTCTTTACAAGTGTGAGTGGACCCCTAACAGGGTGTCCAAAAAGAAGTTCAAAGGGGCTGAAGCCCACTCCTTTCTGGGGTACCTCCCTGTAGGCAAAAAGGAGGCATGGTAGAAGGATATCCCATCTCCTGCGGAGTTTTTCAGGGAGACCCATAATCATGCCTTTGAGAGTTTTATTAAATCTCTCCACCAGTCCATTTGTTTGTGGATGATAGGGTGTTGTGAACTTGTACGTTACACCACACTCCTTCCACATGGCCTTTAAGTATGCAGACATGAAATTGCTTCCTCTGTCTGATACTACTTCCTTTGGGAAGCCCACCCTGGAAAATATTCCCAGGAGGGCCTTTGCCACTGCAGGTGCTGTAGTGGTCCTTAAAGGAATTGCTTCAGGATATCTTGTGGCATGGTCCACTACCACTAAGATAAACCTATTGCCTGAAGCAGTAGGAGGGTCAAGGGGGCCAACTATGTCAACCCCTACCCTTTCAAAGGGAACCCCAACCACAGGCAGTGGGATAAGGGGTGCCTTTGGAGTGCCACCTGTCTTGCCACTGGCTCGACAGGTTTCACAGGACTTACAAAATTCCTTTGTGTCCTCAGACATCCTAGGCCAATGAAACAGGGGAACAAGCCTGTCCCAAGTTTTCATTTGTCCTAGATGCCCAGCTAAGGGAATGTCATGTGCCAGTGTTAGGAGGAACTTTCTGTACTCCTGAGGAATCACTAATCTCCTGGCAGCTCCAGGTTTAGGATCCCTATGCTCAGTGTACAAGAGGTTGTCCTCCCAGTAAACTCTGTGAGAGTCACTGACATCCCCATTAGCCTGTTTGACAGCTTGCTGTCTGAGACCCTCTAATGTGGGACAGGTTTGCTGTGCCACACTCAGCTCCTCTCTGGCAGGCCCCCCTTCACCCAAAAGCTCAGCAGTGTCTGCTTCCAGCTCCTCTGGTGTAGGTTCTGCACAGGGAGGGAATTCTTCTTCCTCAGAAGTAGAATCCACTGTAGAGGGAGGGATAGTAGGAAGTGGTTTGCTTCTACTAGCCCTAGCTTTAGGGAGCACTTGGTCCATTGTTCCAGGATCCAAGCTTCCCTGTCCTTTTTGCTTTTTGGCCTGAGCCCTTGTCAAAGCAAAAATATGCCCTGGAATGCCCAGCATTGCTGCATGGGCCTCCAACTCCACATCTGACCAAGCTGATGTCTCCAAATCATTCCCTAGTAGACAGTCTACAGGTAATTCTGAAGCTACCACAACTTTCTTTGGACCAGTTACCCCCCCCCCAGTTGAGATTTACAATAGCCATGGGGTGGCTTTGTGTTATGTTGTGAGCATCGGTTACTTGGTACTGGTGTCCAAGTATGTGTTGTTCAGGGTGCACCAGTTTCTCAATCACCATTGTGACACTGGCACCTGTGTCCCTGTAGGCCTGGACCTCAACACCATTTATTAGGGGTAGTTGCTTGTACTTCTCCAAGTTATGGGGGCAAGCAACCAAAGTGGCTAAATCAATAGCCCCTTCAGAGACTAAAGTAGCCTCTGTGGTCTCCCTAATCAAACCAACCCCAACTAAGTTACCAATAGTGAGCCCAGCTACTCCCTTGGATTGGCTATTAGTAGGTTTGCTCCCACCACCACTGCTATTAGTAGGGACACACCTTGCACCAGGCCCAGTTATCCCTTATTAGTGTATAGGGTGTCTAGCAGCTTAGGCTGATAGATAATGGTAGCTTAGCAGAGCAGCTTAGGCTGAACTAGGAGACATGTGAAGCTACTACAGTACCACTTAGTGTCATATGCACAATATCATAAGAAAACACAATACACAGTTATACTAAAAATAAAGGTACTTTATTTTTATGACAATATGCCAAAGTATCTTAGAGTGTACCCTCAGTGAGAGGATAGGAAATATACACAAGATATATATACACAATAGCAAAAATATGCAGTATAGTCTTAGAAAACAGTGCAAGCAATGTATAGTTACAATAGGATGCAATGGGGAAACATAGGGATAGGGGCAACACAAACCATATACTCCAAAAGTGGAATGTGAACCACGAATGGACCCCAAACCTATGTGACCTTGTAGAGGGTCGCTGGGACTATTAGAAAATAGTGAGAGTTAGCAAAATAACCCTCCCCAAGACCCTGAAAAGTGAGTGCAAAGTGCACTAAAGTTCCCCTAAGGACAAAGTAGTCGTGTTAGAGGAATAATGCAGGAAAGACACAAACCAGCAATGCAACAACTGTGGATTTCCAATCTAGGGTACCTGTGGAACAAGGGGACCAAGTCCAAAAGTCACAAGCAAGTCGGAGATGGGCAGATGCCCAGGAAATGCCAGCTGCGGGTGCAAAGAAGCTTCTACTGGACAGAAGAAGCTGAGGTTTCTGCAGGAACGAAAAGGGCTAGAGACTTCCCCTTTGGTGGACGGATCCCTCTCGCCGTGGAGAGTCGTGCAGAAGTGTTTTCCCGCAGAAAGGACGCCAACAAGCCTTGCTAGGTGCAAATCGTGCGTTTGGCGTTTTTGGACGCTGCTGGGGCCCAGGAGGGACCAGGAGGTCGCAAATTGGACCTGAAGAGAGAGGGGACGTCGAGCAAGACAAAGAGCCCTCACTGAAGCAGGTAGCACCCGGAGAAGTGCCAGAAACAGGCACTACGAGGATGCGTGAAACGGTGCTCGCCGAAGTTGCACAAAGGAGTCCCACGTCGCCGGAGACCAACTTAGAAAGTCGTGCAATGCAGGTTAGAGTGCCGTGGACCCAGGCTTGGCTGTGCACAAAGGATTTCCACCGGAAGTGCACAGGGGCCGGAGTAGCTGCAAAGTCGCGGTTCCCAGCAATGCAGCCCAGCGAGGTGAGGCAAGGACTTACCTCCACCAAACTTGGACTGAAGAGTCACTGGACTGTGGGGGTCACTTGGACAGAGTCGCTGGATTCGAGGGACCTCGCTCGTCGTGCTGAGAGGAGACCCAAGGGACCGGTAATGCAGCTTTTTGGTGCCTGCGGTTGCAGGGGGAAGATTCCGTCGACCCACGGGAGATTTCTTCGGAGCTTCTGGTGCAGAGAGGAGGCAGGCTACCCCCACAGCATGCACAAGCAGGAAAACAGTCGAGAAGGCGGCAGGATCAGCGTTACAGAGTTGCAGTAGTCGTCTTTGCTACTATGTTGCAGGTTTGCAGGCTTCCAGCGCGGTCAGCAGTCGTTTCCTTATCAGAAGGTGAAGAGGGAGATGCAGAGGAACTCGGATGAGCTCTTGCATTCGTTATCTAAAGTTTCCCCAGAGACAGAGACCCTAAATAGCCAGAAAAGAGGGTTTGGCTACCTAGGAGAGAGGATAGGCTACTAACACCTGAAGGAGCCTATCAGCAGGAGTCTCTGACGTCACCTGGTGGCACTGGCCACTCAGAGCAGTCCAGTGTGCCAGCAGCACCTCTGTTTCCAAGATGGCAGAGGTCTGGAGCACACTGGAGGAGCTCTGGACACCTCCCAGGGGAGGTGCAGGTCAGGGGAGTGGTCCCTCCCCTTTCCTTTGTCCAGTTTCGCGCCAGAGCAGGGGCTAAGGGGTCCCTGAACCGGTGTAGACTGGCTTATGCAGAATTGGGCACATCTGTGCCCAAGAAAGCATTTCCAGAGGCTGGGGGAGGCTACTCCTCCCCTGCCTTCACACCATTTTCCAAAGGGAGAGGGTGTCACACCCTCTCTCAGAGGAAGTTCTTTGTTCTGCCATCCTGGGCCAGGCCTGGCTGGACCCCAGGAGGGCAGATGCCTGTCTGAGGGGTTGGCAGCAGCAGCAGCTGCAGTGAAACCCCAGGAAGGGCAGTTTGGCAGTACCAGGGTCTGTGCTACAGACCACTGGGATCATGGGATTGTGCCAACTATGCCAGGATGGCATAGAGGGGGCAATCCCATGATCATAGACATGTTACATGGCCATATTCGGAGTTACCATTGTGAAGCTACATATAGGTAGTGACCTATATGTAGTGCACGCGTGTAATGGTGTCCCCGCACTCACAAAGTTCAGGGAATTGGCTCTGAACAATGTGGGGGCACCTTGGCTAGTGCCAGGGTGCCCTCACACTAAGAAACTTTGCACCTAACCTTTACCAGGTAAAGGTTAGACATATAGGTGACTTATAAGTTACTTAAGTGCAGTGTAAAATGGCTGTGAAATAACGTGGACGTTATTTCACTCAGGCTGCAGTGGCAGGCCTGTGTAAGAATTGTCAGAGCTCCCTATGGGTGGCAAAAGAAATGCTGCAGCCCATAGGGATCTCCTGGAACCCCAATACCCTGGGTACCTCAGTACCATATACTAGGGAATTATAAGGGTGTTCCAGTAAGCCAATGTAAATTGGTAGAAATGGTCACTAGCCTGTCAGTGACAATTTGGAAAGAAATGAGAGAGCATAACCACTGAGGTTCTGGTTAGCAGAGCCTCAGTGAGACAGTTAGTCACTACACAGGTAACACATTCAGGCACACTTATGAGCACTGGGGCCCTGGGTTACCAGGGTCCCAGTGACACATACAACTAAAACAACATATATACAGTGAAAAATGGGGGTAACATGCCAGGCAAGATGGTACTTTCCTACACCGGTCCAATCCTAGAAGTTGCATTTGACCTTCTGGAGCCCAGCTAACTGATCACGGGGCTCCCTCGCTACTTACCGTTGTCACATACCATTTTGGCCGGACGGCCCAGCCTTGATAAAGTCACTTGTGTGACGAAACACGTGTTGGCTGTATCTCGTTGATGACACAATGATCTCTGGCATCTACAATTAAAGGCAACATCTGCAAAACAAGAACTTGGACTCCAGCCTACTTTTCACTTCAACACTATAATTTGAGGGTTATTTTCCCTGTCACACCATTGGACTATATATTCTGTGTGCTGTGGCCATCTTGTTCAAAAAAGCTATTGTATTTCTAATGAACAGATTAAGCCAGAGGTGGATAAAGTCCAAGCAATTTAAGCAATCCCAACTTCTACAACTACGAAGGAAGAGCTGTCCTTTTTAGGTCTGGTTGGCTAGACCCTTACGAATTTGCACATCAATAAACTTTCCTCACTATCAGAAGAGCAGCTCTGCAGTTTCAACTTGTTACACAACATTCTGTGCAGAGGCCTGGTGTTAGTCTGTCCAGACTTCCAGAAACCTTTTGTTCTACAGACTGATGCTTTGGGTTATGACCTCAGAGCCTTCTTGTCCCAGTCTGACATAGAGAACAATTAGCACCCAGTAGTCTACATTAGCCAAAAGTCATTGTCCAGCGAGTGGAACTATTCCACAATTGAAAAGAAGTGCTTAGCAATTAAAAAGGCTGTTGAGGCTCTTCACGATTACCTGTTCGGGATAACCTTTGTACTTTTGACTGATCATATCCCTCCCTCTGGTGTGGGTGGCTCAAAACAAAGATACCAAATCTCGAATTCTGTGCTGGTTTTGCAACCATTTTCCTGTCAGACTCGACATAGACCAGAGAAACTGCAAACCAATGTGAACTAACTTTCCAGAACTGTCTTTTGCGTGGCCCAATCGGCCACTCCTAGACAGGAGGATATGTCCTGAGGAATATGAGGATGAGTTGGACACCCTCAAGATGCCCACGGTTTTGCCGCCGCACCACCCCCAGGTTCACAGTGCCGCAGAGAACAAGAATCAGCCATTCCATCCAGAAGTAGTGGTGCCTTCTGGAATGCAAGGAGAGAAGAGGGTGGATGAGGCTGGAAGGGGTCGAAAGACGCCAGGAGCAGTAGGAGACCTGACGGGGACCCATCAGGACAACACGTGAGACCGTGAGGTGACTGTCAGGAGAAAGTCTACCAAAGGGGGGACCAGACTCGCTATGGAGGAAGGAGGATCCATGAGAAGAACATAGGGCAGAGGACACCCAATAACATGCACGCATAGCAGCCTGTGTAAGAATGCCACTGTGGTCCAGACTGGTTAGGAAAGTGTTGTGCCAGTATTTCTCTCAGTGGGCCAGTTGGTTGTGAATGGTGTCGAGCTAAGTGTATTTTCTTCTCCCACAGCAACCCCACTGTTCGGTTGGACTGGGAGAGGGAGCCCCAGAAAGTGCACATTACCCTGTTTGGCACAAGGAGCAGGTGTTGGGAATTAAAATGCATGGCAAACCAGATAGCAGTTCTTTCTTTCCATTCTCTCAGAGCAACTACAACATTTTACCCCACATTGCCGAAATACTGGGAGAGCAAGAACAGAGCCAAGGTGGTCTAACGGAAATCCTGTGGAAACCTTCTACAAACTGTTTCTTAAGCCCTGTGAGAGAAATAAAAATGTCTTTGACCAAAACATGTGGGCTCTGCCATGAATGTTGAATCCAGTACTCTGCTCCTTTGAAGTTGTGGCCAAGCTCTACGTCCAACCCCATTCCCCCAGAATCCAACCCAACGCCACAAACAGCCTTCTGGCATGCTTAGAATGCAGTTGGTCTCACAGGTCCTGGCTGTAGACTTAAATGGTTATAACACCAAAATATAAACATGCATTGGTAAAGCTAATAGTTTGTGCCTCTGTGAAATCTATTGATTTTGTTAATGTATTTTAAACATGTTGCAAAGCACCACAGCTACTGTGCAACATGGCTTAAAGGTTTTTTTTCTGCGTCATAGCGTTTTTTTTCTTTTAAGACATGTTGCTTAGCAGCTCATGCAATATGGTTAAGAAACACTGCTGGGTGATGGGATGGTTAAGCAACACGAGGGCAACATGGCTTAAAAAATTGTTAAAAACTAATAAGCATAACTCTTAGCACTTATTTTTAAACTTTAAGCCATGTTCCCCTATTGTTGCTTAACCAGCCCAACCCCCTGCTCTGTTTTTGTACACAAATCACACACTTTACCGTGCAACAGGTCTTAAAAGGAACAAGCACAGCCGAACAACATTATGCATTCTCTTAACGTCTATCATGATGAGTACACTTTGCATACAGTTCGAAGCTTACCCATGTTGTCTACCACAACTTCTAGTGTGCTGCAAGACCTGCTGGTAGGGGGACATTGCAGAGGATCCTAAAATGCAGAAACCCCAAGAAGGGCAACCGTATAACTGAGCAGTATTAAGCGAGTCAATTTGAATGTTTTGCATGGGTTGCAGCCTCTAGTCTCCAGGAAGGCTTCAGAGGCAAAGTCAGGCAATAAATGTGGGACCGTGTGTTAAACAGACATGGATGCCCAAGGGGCTTGGCAGGTCAGCGACCAATGGGATCTGAAAGGTGAAACTGCCTTCCGAAGCTGCACCCGCGAGGGCTTCTCTCACCTCTCGCCTCTATGCAAAATCTAAAACTGCTTCTGAAACGTTCAGAGGAAACAGAGACATCTTTTCAACTGAGCACTGCAAGCTTTTTTGTGGTGAGGAAATTTCCAGAAACCCCGCCTTTTGAACTGAAAGGCCACAAAATAAAAAAAATTAACAGGATGCTAGTAAGAATGCACTGTGGTTCTAAAGCAAGAGCAAGGAAGGCCCTAAAGGTCCTACCCAGGTTTGTTCATACTGCTTTAAAATAAATAAAATAATAACAACAGATATCACCGAGCACCTCACACTTTTGCACAAAAGGAATCAAACACAGTTTGTGGAGCACTGTCTGAAGCAGAATCTAAAACACAGCAGGGTAAATAAAAACAGGAATTCAACATTCTTTAAAGGAAAAAAAAGCGCTATGACACAGCCAGCGTTGACTGTGTCATATCGCTTTTTTTTATACAGTTGTTAATCACTGCGAGATGGAGCAGGAGGGTGGTTTGGCACAAAAACATAATGGACTGCGGGAGGAGGGGGAAGCAACACGAGGTGGGAGGCGATCAGGGCTGAAAGAGAGGAACTTCAGGCACATGCACTCTCAATGCATGTGTAAAAGTAAATAAAAAAAGAGTACCTGCTGGTCAGTGAAAGGACACTGGCCACTGCAAGCAGTACTTGGTCCAATGCATGTGTAAAAGTAAATTTTAAAAAAGAGTACCTGCTGGCCAGTGAAAGGACAGTGGCCACTGGAAGCAGTACTTTGTCCAAGCTCCGCAGCGTGGACAAAAAGTCAAAGATTCCAACAAGTAGGAGGAAGCCGGCAGCCAAGAGGAGCAGCTGACCAATAGGAAGCAAGGAAACAAGACCACCTGGAAACCAGCCAATGGCAAGAAGATAGGTGCGGACCAATAGGACGCAAGGAAATGAGACACATGTGGGAGCCAGCCAAGGGTAAGTAAAATGACATGCGAACCAGGTGGGAGGCAGCCAATGGTAAGTAGAGATAAGTAATGGGTGGGCTCTAAGCGCCTTTTAAGATTTTTTGTAACTACAATAGATTTCGCAAACACAAGCGCTGTGCAGGCAAAACCTAAAAATTACCCTATTATCATCTTTTTGCAAAAATCACCAATATTTTTAACCTACTGTACATTTTTGTAAGTCATTTTAATTTCCTCACTGAATGACTTATCAGCACTGTACAAGGCAGCTGAAACATCCTCCTTGCAAGAATCATCACAGCCAGATTACAAGGAACAGCACTGCAATGGATCTCTTCATTCACAGAGGGCAGGCAATGAGTTGTCTTGCCCCCACCATTCCAATCTAAATCATATGATGGCTCTGGTGATGTTCATCACAGATCTTCGCTCACCACTCCCCTCTGTAACATCTATCAATATTTAGTCTCCACACCGCACCTAAACACAACTTTCAAATTGAGGTGGACAACAAGCGAATTTTACATCAATCTTTACCAAGGCGTGACGGCAATTCACCTCCGGGTGCAGAACTGGCTAAACCTCACTTGATAGGAAACAGAAGTCCTCCTCTCTAATCTGAATTAAATAATGCCATAAGTGTGGGATGACGAATTTGATCTCCGAGCTGAGGTTGAAAAGGATCTAGAGCTGTAAGGTGGCACTGCAAAGGTAGAAGTTGTGGGGATGCTGTGTTATATCAACACAGTGCCCACAAGAGGCAGGGGACAGTGGCTAGGTTTGGTGTAACTTTAGGAACAGAACAATGTAACCTCAAACTCTGGTACCTGGACTGCTCAGCTCAAAAGACCCTCCAAGTCACTGCAGCCTTGCCTTCACATTCAGAGATTCAGTACCAGTATACCAATTTTACTGAGGGACTGGCAGTCTGGAAGGCTATCTCCACAAAAACATTTGAAATGCTTGGCCTACACCTTATGTCTAGCACCTTCTCCAGTGCAAAATAAAACAAACTGCCCACTTAAAGGCCTCTCAGGGACCTACGCATCTGGAAAAAACTCCTACTGCCTTACAGCAGTTCTTAAAATGTTAGTCATCTTACTTGTTCTCTTTGCAGTTTCAATCCTTTCATATCGAGTGGGAACTTACACCAAATTATAAATTTACATTTTGTTTACTTACAGGTGCTTTACATGATCGTCATTTTTAAGCACAAGAGAATTAAATGATTTTCCCACAATCACATAATTATCAGTCAAATGCCGCCGAGAGTAGAACCCATGTCCCCAGGTTCCAAAGTGCAACATTTAACCAGGAACCACATCTTCTCTGCATTTCTAACCATACAAGACGTGGACACAAAGAAATACATATTGGGCTTATGTGGGCTCTTACAATGTCGAATTCATCCAATGACTCCTTGTTTTCAGAAATCTGGGCGAATCGACCCACTTTTCAAGAAATCAAGGACTTCCTATCACACAAAATAAACCTTATTAGTAGATTACCCCTAATCAACATTAACAGATCTCCAGACCAAACTTGAAGGATCCCTGCCGACCTGCTGACGTGCAACATTGTCATCCTAAGGTCAATACTATAGCACAAAAGTCTCCTGTAAATTGTTGTAACATTAAATGTTAGAGGATATTATTCCGCGTACAATAACTCAGTTTTGTTGTTTGCTTGTGAGGCGCAGCCCCTCCTTTTCACAGGCTGCTACTACAACGACGCCCCACACGGTGACTGGCCACTGGATGCGTCCTATTATTTGTTGGAACTCGCATTTACATAGTGCTAAATCCCCAACTGCGTAACGAAGCACTTTTGGTGGCTACAATTTGTATGTTTTTCTGTCGGTTTTAGTACTCGTGGTAAAGTGCTCCTCGGTTGTGTTTGTTCTGTGTTGACAGCACGTAGCTGCCTTTGTGGCACGTGGGAACTCCACCGTTGTAAACTATCACGCTGTTTCTAAGCAGCGAGATTAACATTGGGGGCACTTTGAGGCATGTCCATCAATCCCACAAGTAGGCCTTAAGTGACTTTAGCCCTTGAAAAAAAAACGTGGCCACTATCACCTGTGTACCATGTGCTTCTCTGTTGGGGGGGAAGGGGTCGTGGGGCTGGCAACTGCTCGCAACTTTTGCACCGGGGAGGGAGCGGGGGGCTGGCAACTGCTCGAAACTTTTGCACCGGGGAGGGTGCGGGGGGCTGGCAACTGCTCGAAACTTTTAAACAGTATGCTCATTAAGAAACAGAACAGCCGGTTTGTAGCAACAAGACATCCACAGACCTCTGAGACTTTGTATAGTCCGGCCTCAGATTATAAATGTACCCCCGGCCATGAAGCACAGAGGTTATCAAGCCGCTGTCCTAAAGGTATTATTGCTAGCCGTTGTGAGACACAACTGTTTTCAAGCAGATCTGTGCTTATCATAATGTTTTCAAGGACAAAGGATGCAATTTCATTTATGTCGGTGAGAGTTGAGGTCAAAAATAAAATCAGCGAGAGTGGTGCCAGGTAACGGGGGTTTGAGGGCTGCTCGCGTGTGCGTTCGTTAACTTTTCTTAGCAGAAAAAAAAATCTTCCCTATGACGCGCCACACTCCCGTCGGCCCATTCTCGAGTGTGTTCACGCAAGAATAAATGTACAAGAGACGCACACCGAAGTGGGTGCTTCCTTAGCACTTAAACTGTCTGAGTGTGTTCGGTTTACAACAGGATTATAAGGAGCTGATAAACAAATATTGCACCCATCTAGTGGCGTGCGTTTCTTTCACCTTTTCTTTGTAAAACTGGCATTGCATGGCTTTTCCTTGGCGTAAACACTGAGCGTGGAGTGAAAGCGTGTCTGGCGCTCCTTTTTATCTGCTGCACAGTTGCTGGCTTAAAATAAACTCCATTCCTCGACCATATATGTCCAAGCGGCCAGCGCTGGCTAAGAGGCAGACCGGACTCCTCCAGCTGCACAGGCCGCGGCCAAGCTGCTCTGGGCGCAGCCTGTCCTCCTTCAAGCAGACAACTTCTCTGCACTACAGGCCTCACCGCTCTGCCCATACCAGTCTCTAGGCCCCTCTCTGGCTTCTGCAGGCCTCGCTGCGCTGTACACAACTCTCTCTCTAGGCCTGTCTCCCCAGGCCTCTCATTTCAACAGATCTTTTCTTTCTCCAGACCCGGCCTGCCTCCGAGATATCACCCTTTCTATGCCTCATTCATCTCTGACCCTTGTACCTACACCAAAGTTTGTGTGCCCCTAGGACTTGCCTTTTCTGGTTTAGCCGAAACAAAGGCGGCGCTTCCATGATCTGTAGGCGCTAGGTAAGTCGGAGAACGGGCCTGCCCGTTAGGCGCTATAGATTGTTCAACATAACGGTATTCCCGTTTGGCTTGAGCAAAGTCCCATTTACGATTGGAAAAGCACTATCATTGAGTCTCAGTCCTGCCACTGTCCCCACCCCATTTAGGCCTCTCCATCGTGAGGAGGGGGGCCCACTGGCCTCGTCTCTCTCGCTCGCGTCTCCCACCCAGGCCTAGCCTCTCTCCTGGTAGAGACTTGGCCCCATCCTTGCCCCAGCATCTTCCCTCGGCGCCCCAGTCTCTCGGAGGCCTCCCTCCCTCACAGCTCTCCCCAGGCCATGCTCCTCACTCAGCTGAACCGGGAGTGTCTCCTACACGTGTTTTCTTTCCTGGACAAGGACAGCCGGCGGAGCTTGGCGCGCACCTGCCGGGACCTCCTGGACGTGTTCTCGGACCCTGCCCTCTGGCCACTGCTGAATTTCAACTCCCCGGCGGAGCTGCAGAGGAGCAACTTTGTGCTGGGACCGGCCCTGAAGCACCTGAGCATCCGCTGGCACTCGAGCCGGGTCAAGGTGTGCAACATCGAGGACTGCATGAAGAGCGCCTTCCAGAGGAACATCTGCAGCCGGCACGAGGAGGTCGTCAACCGCTTCCTGGCGCAGGTGGCCCGCAGGTGAGAGCACGCGCTAGTGAGAGGAATTAATATGTAGAATCACCTCACCTGTGCAAAGATAGTTACTCCCAGCCATTATGCAAACACAAAAATGTGATGGATGGAATGCTTGAATTAACCTCAGCCACTGGCAATGGCTTGTGGCTGCACTCCAATCCATTGTTTTTTTGCCCGCCATTCCACTACAGTTTCAACCCAGCCATATGCAAATCAGTCTTGACCCTGCTCCTCATGGGAACAGTCCAGCCCAACTGTCCTCCCTGGACCGGGAACAAGCATCCTGGGACCGGTGTAGCCCTAGTTAGGCCTCAGCAGCCAGGTATAGCTTGACTCCAGTGACACAGTGAACCCAGCATCCACCTCTGGACACACCCCGCTCACTTTTTGCATTTGCAGCTCTAAGAAAACTATCAGTTTCTCTTTGAAACATGTCTTGACCATCACTTGCAGATCATCACACATAAATCGGAGATGGCAGTTATGGAAACTGTGAGTAGATGTTTAAGGATTGGCCACAAGGTATTACCCCCGACTCCCACACACACACCTCCATGTATCTCTTCAGGTGAAAATACCCTACTGCTGTAACAAGAGATAGGAGCGATGCCTCTTACAGAATGAAGAGGGGCTCCGTACTCTGCAGTGACATTGTAGGATGGGTTCCCATTACCAAGTGTTATTTTTCTGCCAGAATGTACTGGTAAGTGACTGGAATTTTGCCTGCACCCTGCTGTAGGAATGGGTGTACAAAGGACCTCCCCTGATCATATCATTATCACACCATGATCAGCAGACTTCACCCACAGCTGAACAATAAGTAATAGTTCTTGACCGTGGTACATATGCTGCATCCCTCCCTCCGATTTCTAATCTGAAGGAAACCCCCTTCCGCTAATCTGGAAGCCCCACTACACAGACCCCATGGACTGTGCACATCTACTGGAAACGCTGATTGAGTGGAAAAGAAGACAACAAAATCCAGCCTGCTGTAATCAAGCATTGGTAAAGCCAATATATCTTGTCCTAGTCAACTACTGGTTTTACCAATGCTTTTTTATTCTAGATGGACGCCAAGTGTATGCACGTATGCCTGGTGGTCATTATGAAAGGGCATGTAAAAGCAGAAAAAATGATTAAAAAACGGCCAATATGCATGCATTCACGAGAATAGCAGTCACCTAGTTTTTTTCTTGAAGCAATAGAAATATTATTCAAAGATGCCGTCGTACTTGGCCCTTCACACTTGGCGGCTGTCTTTTCAATTATTTAAATTTATCATTCGTAGAAAGCCACCTCGGAACAGTGAATTAAAAAAATAAAGTATGTGCACATTCCAATAGCACCATACACTGTTAAGCTTCAGGGAAAAGCGTAGGTCTTACCTGTTTGACTAACTAACATGTAGACCCCCAAATGGTGTAGTGGGCACTACATAATTCTGTTTGTCAATCACTCACAAAACAAAACTGGTAGAAGCAGTAACTGAACGAAATCCTTAAACGGGGTGAGAGTTGTAAAAGACACTGAACTCCAGACAGTCTCCAGATCAGAGCTCTCATGAGGCTGCTTCACACTCTACCTTACAAAGAAGTCTCTTTTCTCCCTCTACAGGGAGTGCAGAATTATTAGGCAAGTTGTATTTTTGAGGATTAATTTTATTATTGAACAACAACCATGTTCTCAATGAACCCAAAAAACTCATTAATATCAAAGCTGAATATTTTTGGAAGTAGTTTTTAGTTTGTTTTTAGTTTTAGCTATGTTAGGGGGATATCTGTGTGTGCAGGTGACTATTACTGTGCATAATTATTAGGCAACTTAACAAAAAAAAATATATACCCATTTCAATTATTTATTATTACCAGTGAAACCAATATAACATCTCAACATTCACAAATATACATTTCTGACATTCAAAAACAAAACAAAAACAAATCAGTGACCAATATAGCCACCTTTCTTTGCAAGGACACTCAAAAGCCTGCCATCCATGGATTCTGTCAGTGTTTTGATCTGTTCACCATCAACATTGCGTGCAGCAGCAACCACAGCCTCCCAGACACTGTTCAGAGAGGTGTACTGTTTTCCCTCCTTGTAAATCTCACATTTGATGATGGACCACAGGTTCTCAATGGGGTTCAGATCAGGTGAACAAGGAGGCCATGTCATTAGATTTCCTTCTTTTATACCCTTTCTTGCCAGCCACGCTGTGGAGTACTTGGACGCGTGAGATGGAGCATTGTCCTGCATGAAAATCATGTTTTTCTTGAAGGATGCAGACTTCTTCCTGTACCACTGCTTGAAGAAGGTGTCTTCCAGGAACTGGCAGTAGGACTGGGAGTTGAGCTTGACTCCATCCTCAACCCGAAAAGGCCCCACAAGCTCATCTTTGATGATACCAGCCCAAACCAGTACTCCACCTCCACCTTGCTGGCGTCTGAGTCGGACTGGAGCTCTCTGCCCTTTACCAATCCAGCCACAGGCCCATCCATCTGGCCCATCAAGACTCACTCTCATTTCATCAGTCCATAAAACCTTAGAAAAATCAGTCTTGAGATATTTCTTGGCCCAGTCTTGACGTTTGAGCTTGTGTGTCTTGTTCAGTGGAGGTCGTCTTTCAGCCTTTTTTACCTTGGCCATGTCTCTGAGTATTGCACACCTTATGCTTTTGGGCACTCCAGTGATGTTGCAGCTCTGAAATATGGGCAAACTGGTGGCAAGTGGCATCGTGGCAGCTGCACGCTTGACTTTTCTCAGTTCATGGGCAGTTATTTTGCGCCTTGGTTTTTCCACACGCTTCTTGCGACCCTGTTGACTATTTTGAATGAAACGCTTGATTGTTCGATGATCACGCTTCAGAAGCTTTGCAATTTTAAGAGTGCTGCATCCCTCTGCAAGATATCTCACTATTTTTGACTTTTCTGAGCCTGTCAAGTCCTTCTTTTGACCCATTTTGCCAAAGGAAAGGAAGTTGACTAATAATTATGCACACCTGATATAGGGTGTTGATGTCATTAGACCACACCCCTTCTCATTACAGAGATGCACATCACCTAATATGCTTAATTGGTAGTAGGCTTTCGAGCCTATACAGCTTGGAGTAAGACAACATGCATAAAGAGGATGATGTGGTCAAAATACTCATTTGCCTAATAATTCTGCACTCCCTGTATTTCTCTCAATAAAGAATATGGCTCCACTCAGGTCAAAAGCAAACTCGCCCTCCGCTCCTCTTATAAAGAAACTATCTCAACGCTGACTCGCTAACAAGTGTCACAAACCCGTCATAGACAGACCCTCTCCTAACCAGTCCTATGTCTAATCACCTCAGCCACCTACATTCACCGCAGCCACGCAGGGAAGCCAATTCACACATCTCCAGCCTAGCTAAGCTCCCTCTAGTACAGGTATACTCAAAGTACGGCCCGCGGGCCTCATGCGGCCCCTCTGACCTTTACATGCGGCCCCTGGGGCAACAGGAGCACTGGGCAGCTGTTGCTCGACTCCGAACTAACAAATATTAAATACACACATAATAAATACACACACAATCATTTATTTCAAACTTAATTGGTGTAACTAGGGACTCCTGCTCTTAACTTTAGAAACGCCTTCATTTTTAAAGACATCTTGCAGCATAAGTG
Organism: Pleurodeles waltl; assembly: GCF_031143425.1. Taxonomy (NCBI): domain Eukaryota; kingdom Metazoa; phylum Chordata; class Amphibia; order Caudata; family Salamandridae; genus Pleurodeles; species Pleurodeles waltl. The sequence continues at coordinate 165,433,358 of NC_090440.1, read as the reverse complement.
TAAAACTAAGACATTCTCTTCAAAATTAAGTGTATTTAGTTAACATGCAGAACGCCTTAGTACAATTTATTTTATCAGTGCATTGAGATGTATTCATTTTAAAGTGATAGTTTTCAAACATAAATTTGGAAACATTAATTATTTCCCTTACCATGAGAACACCATCAATAGTAAATTAAAGAGGCAAGTCACTTGGTATGTGCACTTTATTGGTGGCCTGGGTTCCTATCATACATAAGCAACATTATAGTTTATTAAATCAAACATAGAAGCAGGTTTTGTCCAGCGCACGCCATGAATCATGTATTTTGAGGTCATCTTAAATGTGACAATGCAGAAAAAGGAGGGAAAGTGACACCAAACAATTGCCTAGGATCACAAAATTTGGAAAAGTGGGTAAGCCAGGATTAATTCCAGGTTTTCTGGTTTCCCATTGTTTATTTCACCCACTAGATGTATATCGTTTGCTTCCCCTACACCTACCTTGCCACCAATCTCCCTAGTCACCCCACCCGACCGCCACCGCCTTGGCATCAATGCGGCCCACAGGCACGTCACAGACCAAACTTTTTGGCCCCTGGGAAAATGTTTGTGAGTACCCATGCTCTAGTAAATACTGCAAATGACGTCCTGCTCCAATGACGCTACCACAGCACGCACAGCAGGGACAATCTGCGCAGGCGCTCTGCAACCACCAGTCCCAAATCCCAATGACAAAAGCCACTCAAACTGGATAGGTTCTGGCTCATACATCCCAAAGGATGGAAATACATCCACACGCTCACCATACACTGACAACACTGCCATCGGAATAGCTCGCTGCTGAACCTTACACTTGCTCGACAGTGGCTGACTACATGCACGTGGACTTTATTTTATAAATGTATCTTTGATTACTCTCACCAAAGTGTTTTTGTGCATTAGGGTGTGTGGATCTTTATTCTATGAGATTTACTACTTTCCTTTAAGAGATTTATTCACTAGTAGGATTCACAGTATATAACAACCAATGACTGTATCCAGGGACCTTGCCTTGTCTTTATAGTTTGATATTTGTTAAAAAAAATTCACAAAATGTTACACGATGGTAGAGAAGACGCACTTAGTGCTTGCTCTCAGACTCACAGAAGTGTCAGTCTCTGGTCTCTGCGATTTTAAGCTTCTGGGACGTTTTCCAGTAGGCCCGTGGCCAGTTCGTGAGCTTAGGTGACTGGGCACCCCCATCCATTCAAGGAAGGTCTTGCATGTGAACATTAGGAGCACATTAGCAGGCTTGAGTCTTTGGCATGTCTGAGATTATGTTCTGTATAATTTAAAGAGGTCACCCAGTGTAGAGAACAAAAACTCTCCCTTTATGCAGTCCTGCATCTCTAACAATCAACAACAGATATCTCACAATGTTTCTTTGTTTGGTGACATCTGCGTGGGCATTGAGACCTATGGTGATATCATTTACCTGATGGCCTCTTTAAGAAACAATCAACATTGTAATTAGTCCGAGCCTCAATGAAGGCTGCAGTGGAGAATAATCTGGTTATATGAATCTGTAGTAAGAGGGGCACGGAGTGGTGTGGTAAAAGTCATCTGGGGTGAAATTTCCACTTAGTAATGCTATACAAGACATTTGGGGTGAAGATTCCACCGAGTACTGCTCTAAATATATCACAGCAGGAGTTTGTAATGGAAAATGTGCGTATTAATAAACTGCTTGGTGTACACCAGTAATGTATAATAGATTATAACAGCTGCCTCATTTTCCTGAATACAACGCATTTCATTGCTTTCATTTTCTTAATTCATGAGATTGTCTCTGATACTTTTAACATGAACGCTTTTTCTGTGAGGAAGAACTTGCTGTTCCTGCAAAATCAGGATTGTTTAAACAAAAAAAAAAACTACTTTTACTTTGAGTTACTAAATAGTTATAACTGTGTAGAAGCTTGACCATAGCCTAATTCCAGCCTGAATTCACTCTCCCCCATAGTTCAACTATTTGTTTTTCTATAGAAATCATTTCTTTGTACTTACAGAGCATTGTTTTTAGAGGCAGAATTCTATCACCAATTTCCAACATTTGTTTACAGGCATTTCTCGTATTTCTGGTTGGGCTGCCAAAATGTGGGATTGTGTTATTGTTTTTTGGAAGTTTAAGCTCACACCATGAAATACGTTTAGTTCAAATTTCTCCTTAATCTTCTTTTTAGTGAGCACACTATAGATATTGTGGTATGCCTGTTGCCAGGGTGTAATTTTGTGGGCATTTTGTTAAATTCAAATAAAGGTTGCTGATACTAAAGGAAACTAAATATATCTGCTTGACACTGTTTTAAAGAAGCAAGCAGCCATTACTGTTGTGGACGTGAGTGAATTACCAACTACTCAGTAGTGCCTCCCAAGTTGACAGACTAAAAATAGTTCAGAGTTACCATTTGAACTTGGTCTGTTGACTCTAGATTTTTGTGTGGAATTCTACCATACCACGTATCATAGCAATTGGTGACACACTATTATCTAGAGGTGTGGCCTCAGAGCACTAAATATGCTCACCAAGCTAAATCTTACAAAAAAATAATAATAATAATAATATTAATCACATAGGCGAAACCTAATGAATTTACCAATGCTTGTTGTAGATTGCATCGTGCTCATCACCCAACCTACTTGCTTTCGACTACTCTAATGAGAGCTGGATAGGCTGACACAGTGATTAAATTCATACAAGCTAATACTCCTGATGTAGACGTGATACTTTTTATTTTGTAAGCCTTAAGTGGCTATATTTTAGCTTTTTTCCAGTTTTATATAGCACAAACCTGGCCCAAGAGCATCAGTGTGCTTTACATCAGCACCAGAATATGTTGCACAGGGAGATTAAAGTGATTTGCCCAGAATCACAAGTCGTTGACCTAAAGATAGGATTGAACTCTGAGTCCCCAGATACAAAGTGAGGACCGATGACCAAAAGGCCACATCCACTCCCGCTTAAAACTGCCCCCTCTTCATTGGAAGTCAATGGGAAATTTAAATTACCCCAATTTTGTTTATTTTCTCAAATATTACTGGGTACACAAAACCTATACAGTTTACCTTAATGTTAATGCCACCACTCCTACCACCACTTTCCATGCCTCCAAACTTCCAAGTGCCCTAATATTTACCAGTTATAGGCACACAAACCATAGGCAAGGATTTAGGGTATCAGCTACCAGATGGCAAAAAGGCAACAGAATTGTGAACCTACACTTCCCTCTCTCCTTTAATAACACTAATATTACTACACTGAAACAGTTTCTTGTATGCCATGCTTTGTTACTCATCAAGCATATTATGCTCTCAATTAAGTGTTGAAGCTGAAGAAAATCATTGCACTCCACATGTAGTATCTGCTCCACCCCATTGCTTCAGTTTTATTTCGTGGCAGGCTGTATTATCCTGACCAGGTATCACAGCATTATCCTTCAGCTAGAAGACAAAGGCGGTCATTCTGACCTCAGCGGTAAAAGGCGCTTACCGCCGGTCAGAAAACTGCCATAACACCGCCGCGGTAAACCGCCACGGTCATTCTGACCCGCAACTTGCAAACCATCCACAAAAGTCCGCCATACCAAAGGTCAGCGAAAAGATGGCGATGACCAAACCTCCACCGTCACGCCAACAGAAATACGCCCACACTATCACGACACACGAATCCACGCGGCGGTCTTTCAAACGCGGTATTCCATTGGCGGTACACACCGCTGCGGTCAAAATACACACACACATAGAAAACTCAACCACATTGGTCATTTTGAAACACACACACCTGATACACATACTTACACCACTCCCACACACCCAACACAATATAAAACACACACCCACATCACCCACAAACCCCTACGACCCGAAATTATTGACGAAGGCTAGAGAGAGAGCACAGAATAGACAAACCCACAACACAGAGGCACACAACACCATCACCCACACAGAATCCACGCACCAAACACCACACACCACTACACGCACCACACTCATCACCACAAACGCCACCCCACACCTCATCCACACCACCCCATGGCACCCCAAAGACACCCCAGGTTCAGTGACGCAGAACTCAGGGTAATGGTGGAGGAAATAGTCAGTGTAGAGCCCCAGCTCTTCGGGGCACAGGTGCAGCATACCACAATTGCCAGGAAGATGGAGCTATGGCAAAGGATAGTGGACAGGGTCAACGCGGTGGGACAGCATCCACGCAATCGGGATGACATAAGGAAGCGCTGGAACGACCTACGGGGGAAGGTGCGTTCCATGGTATCAAGGCACAACATTGCGGTGCAGAAGACTGGCGGCGGACCCCCACCTACTCCCCCAGAATTCACAGCATGGGAGGAGGAAGTC